>NC_060273.1:92906989-93233758 GCF_021613505.1 Equus quagga | reverse complement strand
CCCCCACCCCCCGTACATAGTTGTATATCTTAGTTGCATGTCCTTCTAGTTGTGGTATGTGGGATGCTGCCTCAATGCGGCCTGACGAGCAGTGCCGTGTCCGTGCCCAGGATCCGAACCCTGGGCCGCCGCAGTGGAGTGCTCGAACTTAACCACTTGGCCTCGGAGCCAGCCCCGATCATGTGGTTTTTATCTTTCATTCTGTTAATGTGGTGTATCACACTGATTGATTTATGTGTGTTGAATTATCCTTGCATGCCAGGGACAAATCCCACTTGGACATGGTATATAATCCTTTTAATGTGCTTTTGAATTTAGTTTGCTAATATTTTATTGAAGATTTTTGCCTCTATGTTCATTAGGGATATTGATCTGTAGTTTTCTTGTGGTATCTTGTCTGACTTTGGTGTCAACGTGATCAGCATCAAAAAAATGAGTTTGGAAGTGTTCCGTTTTTTTCTATTTTTTAGAGGAGTTTAAATGGGATTCATATATATTAACTTTATAATCAAGATTATTTAAGTAAAGCCAAAAATGTCTAAATTTTGAAAACAATGAAATAATAAATATATTAACAAAAATAAAACCATTTACATTTCTAGCATTGAGCATCTAGCATTGAGCATTTCTAGCATTCTTTACATTAGCAATGTGAAGAATTAGTAACATATTCCATACATATTATGTCTAGATGTACATATATGAATTATTTAATATTTCAGCTGCCATAGGCAACTTTTGTGAATAGCATACCTCCAGAGCCACAAATCATAACCCAAAGAGAAGCAAGAAAAGAGACTTTTGGCTCTACAAAGAAATCATTGTTATGCAAAAATCTATTGCATTCATACCATATTAAAGGGAGAATTTGACAGTAACTGTGTTTTCTCTTCTCTAAGCACACCTGTGTTCATCAAATCTTCCCCTCACTTCAGAGGAGCATTTGCTTCTGACGTTGGCGGTAGCACAGGCAACAAACCTTCACAGCATTCAAGCACAATCATCTTTATTTTGGGGACATAGGACAAGAAACGTGGACAAGATGTTCCCGGGACCTGAACAGTTTAGTCACAAGAGCTGATGTTTTAGGGTGACAGGCTACATTGTGCCAATCTTCACGATTCAGTCTCAAGTGACTAAGTACCGATGTGTTCTTTAATAAATTTAGTATTTTGGTGTTTGTGATATATGGGGCTTGCTAAAGCATAGCCAAGGATGGTCCGACCATAGAGCCTATAATTTAGACAGAGAAATAGACATATAAATCATGAATTATAGTAGGAAACTAAATGAAGAAGTGCTATGATAGTGGAATAACAATAATACCCAGCCTTTACTGGCTCCCTAGGTGACACTCTTGCAAGTGCTTTACACACATTATTTCATCTGAACCTCACAAAACAATAAGTGAAAATTGCAAAATACAGAATAGAGGCACAGAAATATTAGGTAGCTTGCTCAAGTATGTGAGTGTCAGTCAGAGGCCATATTTTTAAGCAGAAATTTTCTGGCCAGAGTGGCTTGCCAAATTTTATTTCAGATTTTTTTAACATATGTTCATGAAAGGAATTGTTGGTTTTTTCTTTATCATTATGCTGTCAGGTTTTGCATTTTCAATTAAAAAAAATTCAACTGTGTGTGTAAATAAAGGAGCTAAGTCTAAAATGTATATGGAAATGCCAAAGGCCAAAAATGGCCATGACAATCTTGTAGAAGAACAAATTTGGAAGAGTTACACTAGTGGATATCAAGATAAATCATTAATCTGTTATTATTAAAACAATGTGGCATTCATAAAAAGAGAAACAAATCAAGGGAACATTGTAGAAAATTCAGAAACAGGCTCACACCCAAAAGGACATTTGATTTATGACAAAAACGATCCTGCCCAGAGTGGGGGAAGATCACTCTTTTCAATAAATGATCATGGATCAATTTGATATCAAAATATGGAAACAAATGGAATTCAATTCTTGCCTCACATCATACCCAAGCATCAATTCCGGGTGGATTGTAGAACTAAACATGAAAAGTAAAGCATCGATGCTTCTAGAAGATAGCATGGGAACATATTCTTCTGACCTTGAAAGGTGAAAAGATATTTTTAAAATAGAACATAAAAGCACTAACTATAAACAAAAATTACAAATTGCACTACATCAAAATTAAAAAAGTTCTGTTTATCAAAAGTCATCATCAGGGGCTGGCCCCAAGGCCAAGTGGTCGAGTTTGCGAGCTCTGCTTCAGCGGCTCGGGTTTTGCTGTTCAGATCCTGGGCACAGACGTGGCACCACTCCTCAGGCCATGCTGAGGTGGCAGCCCACGTAGCACCAGAAGGACCTACAACTAGAATAACAACTATGTACTAGGGGGCTTTGGGGAGAAAAAGGAAAACAAAAAGAAGATTGACAACAGATGTTATCTCAGGTGCCAATGTTTAAAAAAAAATGGCATCATTAACAGAGTGAAAAGTTAAGCCAGATTATGGCTGAAGACGTTTTCAATATGTACATCTTTCAAGAATTCGTATCCAGAATATATAGAGAGCTCCCACAAATCAGTAAAAAAAAAAAAAAATGATTACACTATAGAAAAATTCGCAAGAAATTTGAGCTGGTACTTCATAAAAGAGAATATCCAAATGTCCAACAAACACAAACATGTGCTAAACTTTATTAGTCATTAGGGAAATGCAAGTCAAGACCCCGATGAGATGTACCAACACATTCACCCAAGTGGTTAAATTTTTTTTAAATGATTAACAATACCAAGTGTTAGTATGGATGTGGACCTCTCAAACTTTGGTGGTGCAAATGTAAATTGGCACAACCATTTTGGAAAATTTATTTGCAGTATATATTAAAATTAAAAAATTCTTATTTGAATTCTAATAAGTCAAATTACTATGACTCAGTAATTTAACTCATAGTATATACCTGGCAGAATGGACAAAAATGTTCATAGCAATATTAGTTGTAATAGTCCCAAATTGTCCATCAGTAATAATATGGATAAATATATTATGGTATAGTCATACAACGGAACGGTGTTCAGTAGCGAAAATGAATGAACTATAACCATATGCAACAGCATGGATGAATTGCATAAATATTACATTGCATGAAATAAGTCAGACAAAAAAAGAAATTCTATTTCACAAAGTTAAAAAACACACAAACTCATCTATGGTGCAGGTCTCAGGTTTGTGGCTACCTTTGGGGCAGAAGAGGAAGAATGACCCAGAGGGGACATGAGGTGGGTCTCTAAGATGCTGGCAATGTTCTACTTCTGGATCCAAGGAGGTCACTGTATAGCAATCTATCAAACCGTATAGTTATGATTTATGTACTTTTCAGTAAACATTAAATACTTTGAATTCAAATGTTTAAATGCTGTGAAGGAAATAAACAGGGTTGGAATAGAGAACAGCTAGAGGAGGGGGGTCAGGGAAAGCCTTTCTGAGGAGGTGACACATGAGGTGAGCCCTAGAGGATAAGAAAGAGGCACGTGGCTGGGGAAAACCATAGGCTCTCTGCAAAGGTGAGTGCATTAGCTCACTTTCACATGCACTGGGGTAGTTTTATGCTTAATGCATTTCTGCTCTTGTTATCTATCAATGAGCAAGGCCCCATGACACAAAATAGATGCATCTTAATGGACTGCAGGACTAGGGAAGATTCAGAAATATGAGATGCTGCCCAGGAGATGTACATATGTAGGGAGGACATAGCTGAGAAGAGAGAGTCCTGAGGCATAGCACGAGGGCACTCATTAATTGAGAGGAGGGAAAGAGGGAAGAGATGACAAGGAAGAAAGGAGAATATTGAATCCAGTCTTGGCCTCTTTCATGACTTCACCTATCCTGATCTCAGACATCAAGTGGTGGAACCAGGGCCAAAAATATCAAGAAAAAAATGACCAGGAGTGGCTGGCCTGGTGGCACAGTGGTTAAGTTTATGCACTCTGCTTTGGTGGTCCGGGATTCACAGGTTCTGATCCTTGGCACGGACACACACACCGCTCACCAAACTATGCAGTGGCAGAGTCCCATATACGAAATACAGGAATATTGGCACAGGTGTCAGCTCAGCGACAGTCTTCCTCAAGCAAAAAGAGGAAAATTGGATACAATGTTAGCTCAGCGCCAATCTGCCTCACACACGAAAAAAGACCAGGAAAGAAGAGAGCATCTAAAATTAGTTGCAAAATATTTAGTATGTGTGTGTAGCCAATATGCATATGTAGACTTGTTTATGAGTTCACATGAGCAAACCCATGTTAAGGAACTGAGTGGACAGAACATATATAAGTAGGGGATTTAGAAAGAAGAGACAGATAGGAGGGGCTGCATTAATAAAGTAATGTGAAAATTAGATACAGAAGTTTGACATCATCTGGAAAAAAATTTTAGAGATTTTTTTATAGATGTTTCTCACCTTTTAACAAAATTATTACATGCACAAAGCTTAAGAACTGATGCGCCAAAAGGAGAATGCAAAAAAAAATTTTTAAAGGCTACTGAATGCCTTTCTATGTACCATAACTGATACTATAAAGGAATGAATTAGAATCACGTTCAGAAACCATGACAATGCCAAAAGAAACCAAATCATACTATACTGACCTTCAGTAACATTTTTGCATTATTTAGAAAGCATCTGATATGTTACTCCTCTGCATAAATAGGTTTTACATGCAAATCTTAAGGATAGGTGTTCATGCTTTTAGGCAAAAAACTTTATAAACTAAAGAGAGTGAAGATTCCAAACTTGTGAGCATCACAATAACACATGGAATTACACATTCACACATCAGTCACTCTGGCTTGGATTTGAGAGAATGCCACCGTGTAATTCATCAATTCTCCTCTGCGGCTTTTACTTCAGGCATTTGTTGTACACAAAACGGCTCAAAACAGTCAATTACTTTCGGTAGTAGAAATAATCTGAAATAAGAAAATACAGAACCCAAAGGCAGTTCACATTAGCCTTCTAAAGTTATAATAGTGCTAAACTATGAAATTTACTTTCCCAGGTGTGAACCAGATGCTATAAGATTATTTTAAGGTACTTTCTCTTCTGCAAAGACTTTCAACATTTTCTCAAGGATTACATATCGATGATTCACACTTGTGTTGAACACATTCCAAATTGCCTATGCGGGAGTTGCTTCTAACAAAAATCAAAGAAAGGTTTTTGAAAGTTTATTTAACTGATGTTTCATTGGGAGTCATTTATTTTCTAGCATTTCGAGAGAACAATCTGAAAACAAGTTAAAATATAGCAGAATATTACAATTATCAAAAAGTGATAACTTAGAGTTTGTAAAGTAGTAAAAAAAGAAAAAGTAATAAGGTATATTTTTATTTATAGAACCCTTATTACATCAGGTAATCTTCAGCTTCTTACAATACAAGATTTTCTCTTGGGGTAAACAGGTATAAAATAGTTGAGAAAAGAAATTTGATATCATAAAATATACAAATGGCAAACCCCATTGTCTTTAGTAGACTTATCTATAGCCCAAACATAAAGAGATTAATAAGTATATAATACACATTTTATGGTCAGGTTGAACAGAAATAAATTCAATTTTATGACACTATCGGTAAAACTAAGAAAACATTTGAACTTTTTTCCCAAAATTTCCCTTCAGGCCTATGTCCTAAAAGTAAATATTAGAAAAATGCAGTATACATTTATCATATAGAAAACATAAAGCTGTGAGTGAGGCTGTGACAAGTATCGTATCTTCATGTCACAACAGGGGGATGGTGTAAATCCTAAACAGGGGAAAGCCCTTGATGTACGTTAGCACATCCTGTAGTGACTGAAACTCCATCATGGGAAGAGTAATGGGAGAAACAATTGTATAGTGGCTAAGGCATTTTTCTCGGCTAATTGGGTTGTGGCAATACTGTAGCAGAACCCTCTCTCTGACTATACTTACTAGTTTCCAATGACTGCAGCAGAGAAATTTCACCTTGTGGCTTTTCCTGCTCTAGGAAAACAGTGTATCTCAGGAGAACAGCCCTGGCTCTCAGCTAATTTCATCCATCCAAGTGATGCATTTGCCAGACACATGCTGGGGAGAAGCTTCTGTCTATCATGCCAATTATCATGATCTCATTGGACAAAATCGCCAGGACCACTCTGGTAAAGACCCACCCAAGATAAATACACCCCTCCCCACCTCTCCCTGTTACCATTTCCCCATCTCTGCTTCTTCTCCCTCCATCTTGAACTCTTCCTCAGATCCCCATTTCGGATCTTTCACTCTCTTTTTTCTCATCTCTCCTTCTCCTCCTCATCTCGTTTTCTTCCTCTTTGTCTCTGTTGCTTCCTCCCTCTTCTCCATTCCTTCTCCCCGACCCTCCTTTTGTCGTATCTTCTCTTCTGCTTCCTCTGTCTCTCATATACTTGGGGTATTCTTTTTGGATTTGGGGGGATGAATTCTTCTGGGATGGATGCCTCTCTGAGCATATTCTCCACAGAACCTATTTCAGCAGCTCTCCTTGGCGTCACATCCTTTGCCCCACTACACACCTCACCCTTGACCCCAGCTGACCCTTTGTAATGCAACCACATCCTTTCTTTTGGGAAAGTATAGTGGTTAGAGAGGCAAATACCTTATAGGAAATCAAAATCCTGCTGATTTATTGCCATCAGCAACATGTTTAGGCCAAATTTTCGAAGGCCCTCCGTCTTCAGAGTCTCATGTTTTTAAGGCTTCTGTTTGATTTATGCTTAAAGTCAGTAAATTGTTTTCTGCAAAATAAGAGGCAAAAAGCCAATTTTATCTCGTTAAAATGGAACTCTTCCTTTAAGATCTGGCCAGAAAGGTTTGTGGAATTGCTCTATTCAACAAGGCTCAAAAGACCAAGAGAATGGGCATCTTTAGGAGAAAAAAAGTGGCAGCACTGTGGCTACAATCTAGAGGTATAGATAGAGGTGTCAGAGCCAGCAACTGATCTCATCGTGATGGGTTACCAGGGTTTACATAGTGGAAATGAAATAGTTAAGGTAAATTAAGCCCAAAGCACACAAATGCATCATCTCCCCACTACTGTTTTACGACATATAGGAAATAGTTCCCATCAGACTCCAGGAAAGAAGGCCCTTTGGAGCTCTGTTGGTTGGTGCTGTGCTCACGGAGGGAATTCAGACATGGCCCCATTTATCCACAACCCTGGAATGTAGATTCCCCCCACACAATAATGTTAACAACTGTCTGATAATGAAAACTGAGCTACTGGAATATGTCCCCACTTTTTCCCTCTTTCAAAATGCTAGCCGTTTGATTCTTACACTGTGAATTCTCTTATGATAGAAGTAGGAGTTAAAGATAGTGCTTGTCTGTGTGGTTCTTGACAGAATTTCAAATGAAGCCAAAATCTCTCATCCTGCTCAAACCAGACAAGATGTTATCGCCTTCACGTTTCCTTGCTGAATCCTATTAGCTGTTTCATGAGTCACAATTTAGTATGTGATCATGGCATTCTTGTCTGTGATTAACCCAAATTAAAGTTTACATTATCTGTTTTTTTTCAGATTTTCTTATTGGATGAAGAAAACATACTTGCATTTAGTGGGAATTATAATAATGAAAATGACACTAGCCAGCCAGCCTGGCACTAAAAATATGTGGTTTTTGCTAATTACAAATGGGAAAAAAAAGCCATTATGTCAGACTAAAATCTTCATCTTCTAATGGGCAGCAAGCTCAGGGTTTCTTTGCCTGAAAGATGTTTTCAAATCAATTGTTCCCTTTGTATCAGAGTCCAAGGAATCTGCTTTTGTTACGTGAAAAATTCAAGAGGGCCAGCCCAGGTGACCTAGTGGTTAAGTTGGGCACACTCCTCTTCAACAGCCGGGTTTAGTTCCAGGGCTCAGACCCACCCTACTCGTCTGTCAGTGACCATGTTGGGGTGGTGGCTCACATACAAAAAGAGGAAGATTGGCAGCAGATGTTAGCTCAGAGCAAATCTTCCTCAGCAAAAAAAAAAAAAAAAATCAATAAAAATTTCTATGAATATAACAAATATTTTTAAATAAGTAAGAGCACTATGTGAAAATGAAAAGGATATGAAAAGCATGCTAGTTAACTGGTAAAGTGCATAAGGATTCAATTTCACATTAAAATATACATATATATCAAGAAGATCTCATGATATTTAAATTTTTCCAAGTGATCATGGAATGTTCACATTAAAGAGGGCTTTTAAGATCATCCAGTGGTTCTCAAATTTAACTCCCATCAGAAACACCTGAGGGGCTTGTTATAACACAGATGGTGGGCTTACCCCCAGAGTTTATGATTCAGCAGAATTTGCAAGAAGTATAGTTGATGCTGATGCTGCTGGTCCAGGGACCACACTGTGAGAAGCTCTGACTCAGGCCAACCCTCTTGGTTTACAGACTAGAAACCTGCAGTTTCAATACATTGCCCAATGCTAAACAACTTATGAGTGGGTGAGGCAAGAAAAGAACCCGGTTCTTCTTGCTCCTGGTTCATTCTTGGTCTTCTACACCAGTGCTTCTCAAACTCTGATGTGCTGATGTGCATACAAATGACCTGGGGAACTGGTTAAAACACAGGCTATGCTGGAATAGGTCTCTGGTGAGACGTGGGCTTCCAAATTTCTAACAAGCTCCCAGGTGCCATCCTTGCAGCTGGTCCTGTGGGGCATCAGAACTGGCAACCCCAAAACATGTCTCTGTCCCTTGCTTTGGTTATTTTTAAGAACAAAAGACTCTGAAAGAAACTTTGAACTACCCCCGTGACTGCCTTAAAGAATTTAAGATAAAAGGCCTGCCATCAAAATAAGCTATCACCATAGATAACTCTGGGTATCTGTAGACTGTGAGGGGCCTTGCTAAGCCCATCCTTATCTACCAAATATTTGATTTTTCCATTTCCATGTGAATTGGCTTCCTCCCCTTGGAAGCCCCAAACCACTACCCCCAACTTCCTCCTTTGTCTTTAGCTGAAGATGGTATTTAAGCTGGTAACCTTGGCCATTTTGGAGAGTTACCCAATTTTCCTGGGTTTCTCTCATGTATACATGTTATAAAGCTTTGTTTGATTTTTCTCCTGTTACTCTGTCTCATGTCAGTTTAATTTGAAGCCCAGCCAGAAGGACCTAGAGGGTAAAGGAAATGTTATTCCTCCTCTACAGTTTGGTGACTTGGGTGAGATAAAACTTACCTGGCTGGACTCTTGCTGCTCACTCCTGGACCACTGCAGCTGAGAGATCCTGGGTCTCTGACAAAAGCCTGCAGGAGGTAAGAGTTCTTATCACCTCAGTCTCCTGGATCTCTGCCTGCAGGGTCCTTTGGAAGAGAGAGTGCTGAGTTTTTTTCCTTTTCTAAATTTAGATTAGCAGGAGAAAATATTCATGAAGCTAGCTTCTTGGACTCAGTTACTCTAGGAAATTTGGTGGCATACTCATTGGTTATTGATTCTTTTCCTCCCAGTGATGGTCATATTTTTCCTTGCCTGTGTCTTTGTGTTATTTGTCATAAAAAGGAAAAACCACAGGGCAAGACACAGTCATCTCTATAAGCGTGTTGTCTGGGCCAGTATGACGTTTCTTCTTTTCCTTGTTCTATGTCTTGAGAGCTTGGCTTTGTGACCTTTCTGGTCTCCACCATCTGGAGGATGCAGGTACCGGCATGCATCTTGGTGGCCAGTTGAATAGACTGGGGTTCTAGGACACACTCTCTTTGTCCAGCTGTGTCAGCTTTCAGAAGAGTTTGTCATAAGGGGTCCCAATTGCTTTCATTAGTGGCCTTTGTCGTCTCAACTTCTGGTGCTTGTTGTGCAACGCTGACCTTTGCTTTCTTAGACTATTTTTGGGAGTGAACTTTCTGGATCTTTTTTGGGGATGCCTCTTGCATCCATGGTTAAACTTATTCCTATGAGTCACTATTAAGACCCTACTCATCAATGTGGCCAGATGATAGATGGCTTAAATTGGGAACACTTCTAGACTGGGGAAAAAATTGTGAGAGATGTCATCATAATTGTTTTATTGGTACCTATAAATAGGCCAAATTTAAAAAAAGGAAATACAAAAAAAAAAAATAATAATGACTAGCCTTAAGACTCTGATTCAGGCTACAATTAAATTAAGAAAATATAAAAGTTTAAGCATTGATAAGATTATAAACGTTGGTGTGTTTGAGCTAATTTTATGTAAAGAGGTATATAAATTTTGCCTGAGTATGCTTTAAAAATGTCTCACTGAGAATGCTTCCGCCATCCAAAATTATAAGACCAAGACCTATTGATAAAGTCCTAATGAAAGCTATGATTAGAGGTATAAGAGTTGATGGAATTCAGATAAAATTTTATAGAAAAATTGATATATTTGCATGCTTTATGTGAAGTGATTGTGTCTTTTTTGCCTGATTGTGTCACAGATTGTATTGTGGGCATAGACATCGCGTCTCACTGGGGAAAGGGAACGTTTCCCCTGCCTGATTTTAAGACAGTATATAAATCGGTCCTTCAGACCATGTTCATTAAACATACAAAAGGGAAATCAATAGGGTTCCCTGAACCCACACAATACGAGATAAAATCTAGAGGCTAATATCAGGTGCTAGCAAAAAGATGATAAAAGCTCCCGTCCCCCAGGTAAATTGGTCTAGGGTTAAATTGTACACTTAGAAAAAAAAGGGCCTTTTTTAAATGTTTTGTGCAAACTTTTAAAGGTGTGGTACATTGTCCTAAAGGTTTAAAACAATAACTATGGAATCTTTGTGTATTTGTGTCAATATGTATGTTATACACGGGTGATATTTTACCTCCAGATGGTATGGCCAAAATTCAGAGCTCTGTTTAATTTGCTTAACGTAACCACTTAGCTGAAATATTTCTAAATGTAATAGAAACTAACTCAAATATCTTTCAAGTTAATGTGATATGAAACAATCTTTGGTAAATGAAAGCTTGTTTAAATTTGTTGGTTTAATTAAAATAGACATGTCTTCAGTGTTATCAGCATTGGATGGGATGCAGACATACAGCCTGGGTGTAATAGTGAAATAAGCTTATGTTATCCCTGTTACAAATTTGTCAGCATAACAACTTAAAATGATAGCTAATTTTGTCCAATGTCTCATGAAGTTTTTGTGGGTAATCTAAACATAATTGTTGGGAACAAATGCTTTAGATGTGAGATGAGTTTATAGATAAAATTTCAGGAATAATTATAGTTTTATGGCATGTCTATTTAAAATAACTTCCAAAACGTCTTTGGTAACTCGAAACTTTGAATTTTTGCTAGGCTAATTTAGATGATAAAAATTCAGGGGCCGGCCCTGTGGCCGAGTAGTTAAGTTCGTGTGCTCTGCTGTGGCGGCCCAGGCTTTTGCCGGTTCGGATCCTGGGCGTGGACATGGCACCACTCATCAGGCCATGTTGAGGAGGCATCCCACATGCCACAGCTGGAAGGACCCACAACTAAGATATACAACTATGTGCTGGGGAGATTTGGGGAGATAAAGCAGGGGGAAAAATAAAAAAAGATTAGCAGCAGTTGTTAGCTCAGGTGCCAATCTTTATAAAAAAAATTCATTAAGTATTTAGATAATTTTCAAATAATATTTGATATTAGACATTAATTACTAAATATAAGTTTATCTACTTCTGGCTTCTTATTACAGAAAAACTAAAAGATGTTTTGGGTCTATTTGTTTATTGTGTTTTATTAAACATGTCTTGTGTTTTATTAAAAGATTGCACTATAAAGTAACATGTTTCCAGAAATTAAGAAAAGTTATTATGAATTTTCCAAACCACAGGATGATAATGTAAAAGACAGTTCATAATTACTTACTTACTGAGTTTTCACTAAAAATTAAGGTTTCTAAGAGTTAAAAATTCTAATATGTTATTAAAGCTACTAAAAAATTAAAATATATTTGTATTCAAGGAAAGTAAGATGTAACATGTATGTTTTTAGTAAAGAAGGTATCAAGAATGGAAATCTTTTTGTTTATTTGATTAAGAAAGATAAAGTTGTCCTAACATACCAGAAGGAAAGAAAGAAGGCGTGGGACAGATTCTGAATGTAAAAAGAAAGTTGTAGAAGGTTTGTGAAAAAGAAACCTTGAGAAAAAAGTTTTGTACATGGTCAAGTTGGCTAAGATTGCAATGAATTCAATTAAGTAAATGAGTTTTAATATCAAAAGTAAACTAGTGCAAAATTAAAATTTGATTTTTTCCCCTCTCTTAAAAGGATAATTTTCTTAAATTTTTAGTCTGGTCTTGGTAAAGTGATTAGGAAACATTTTTTCTTTGAGTAGTCTACTAGAAGGGTAGAGATTTTGTGTTTTATCAAAATTAATTTCCTGTTTTGTTTTTGTCAGGTCTTTAATCACAGGTGTTAAGGTTTTTCTTACACCTATTTAATTTTATGCATTTCCCTGAAAATCTTTAATTGTCACCATGGTTAAATGGATAACTAAGTTTGTTTCAAAGGGACCTATGGTATTGTGTGTGTAAATGGTATTGATATAAGTTTTTAAAATTATATAACATTCCTAAAGTTTTGATCTGTTCTGGTTATCAGTCATAACTCTAGTTATTATTCTAAAGTGTTGTATGTCACAGAAATAACCAAATTTCTTTATCAATTGACATTTTTAAGTCTTTTGTCATTTACAGACAGTTATTGTTTTACTCTGATGCTTTTGAAAATGTTTTCATCTTTAGAAAAATTCATAAAAAGGACTCTGACACTCTTGAATACAGGTTTCTGATAAACTTTCAGATCATAAAACTGAACTGGGTAAGAAATTACAGAAATCTAATGGAGAAACTGATGACTTCGTGAAACTGCTAACAAAACATCAAGATCAAAAGTTGATTACATGGGACTGAATGAACTGATGAAGATGATTATAAATTTTTATGACTTTTGTTTGAAATAATGGTGATTTTTAAAATTTTTCTCAGATTTAAAAAACCTTTTTTCCTCTTAAGCTAACCATGACTTATAGCAATTTGGTAGATTATACTTTTGTAGACAGAATTGAAGCATTTATTTTTTTCTCCAAACCTGATCCCTCCAGAATTTGGAAACCTTAGTAAGTGAATATTCTTATTTCATGGCAATATACTTATTTGCATAAGTTCAATAAGAATCTGTTCTCCTTATATGAGGACACAATTGGAAACATTGGTTATATTACCAAAACTTTGGCTGGAATGTCATATTTGAGAGAAACATGCATAGACTCAGATATGACCAGACAGAGTTTGATAAACAAAGATTGGACTTTATGAAATAAAGCTACTTGGAAATACTGGCCTGGTACCTTGTTTACAGGATTTCCAACAGCCATACTGGATAAGGAAGGAAGGTCACTTATCTGGCAGATGCAAGGAACCTCAATATTTTGGGGAATGTCAAAAGAAGAGAAGAATTCACCCAAATCTGTAGGTATTACAGGCTTTGTCTGATAAGTCCTTGGCTTTCCTGGCCTTGAGAGGCCTTTAAAGTTCAATCTGAGATTCCTTATAAAAAGTTTCAGCAAAGCAGGTTTAAAAGAGCCTATATGATCTATTGCTATTCTTGCTGTACTTATGTAAATAATTGAACCAAATTTATTGAAACTAAACTTATTTTGCAAGCCAGTTAGTCTCAATTTGGCTACTTTTGGTAAAAGTGAAGGTGACTTTAGAGAAAAAGATTATATTTCAGTAAAAAAAAATATAATACACAGTTGTGGGTATTGGATTCTAGTTTTGTTAATTGTCTTTGAGGTTTTTATTTTCTGCCTGTAAACTGGACTGGATCCTGAATTCTTCTAGTCTCCTGAAATATCTGGCTACAAATCTTCAAACTAACATTTTCAACTTTTTCCATCATTTTATTTGAAGTCATTGAGAATTGAAGCCACCCTTGTTCCTGAAGCCCTGCAAACTGAAGCTGGATAAATATAAACTTAAGAGACATCACCACTATATCATGGCCGTTGCTATCTAAGTCACTCAAAAGGATACTTGAACACCCAACGACATCATCAGGGACATTTCAAGGAACAAAAGATGCTTCAAACCTGACATCTAAAAATCTTCTTGACTAGCTGCCCCTGGGCTCAGAAACTGGTTTGTTATTTGCTCCAACCATTAATCTCATTTTTCTTTTTGTTTCCATAGAAATGCTTCTTATTAAATACCTGATTTCTTGCTTCTCCAATTCAGGCCTAACTTTGGGAGCCCACCTGCATCACTACCTTCTAAAATGAAGTTAACTGAACAGATCCATTATCAGGACTAAGAAATGTGTTCAGTGAGATGGAACCACTCAGCTTCTGGACTATGAAACTTCTTAAAGTTTCAAAGGTGGGACTATGTGGGGGATCGGAATTGGCCACCCCAAAATGTGTCTCTGTGCCTTGCCTTAATAATTTTTAAGAACAAAAGACTCTGAAAGAGACTTTGACCTCCCCCTCGCCCCCACCAATTCCTAAAAGAATTTAAGATAAAAGGCCTGCCATCAAAATAAGCCATAACTCTGGGTATCTGTAGAGTGTGAGGGGCCTTGTTAAGCCCATTCTTATCTACCAAATATTTGCTTTTCCATCTCCATGTGAATTGCCTTCTTCCTCTTTGAAGCCCCAAACCACTACCCCCAACCTCCTCCTTTGTCTTTAGCTGAAGATGGTATTTAAGCTGGCAACCTTGGCCATTTTGGAGAGTTACCCAATTTTTCTGGGTTTCTCCCATGCATACATGTTATAAAGCTTTTTTTGATTTTCTCCTGTTACTCTGTCTCATGTCAATTTAATTTTGTCTCATGTCAATTTAATCCAGAAGGACCAAGAGAGGGTAGAGGAAATGTTCTTCCTCCTGTATAGTCCACAGACATGCTTTGAGTAGTAAGACCCTACACCGTGTTATGCAATGGTATTGTCTTCTTTATGTTAATTACTTGTACTCAAAAAATGTAGAACAGGTATTCTTTTTTTATAATAAACTTTATTTTAGAGCAGTTTCAGATTCACAGTAAAATTCAGAAGAAAGTTCAAAGAGTTCCCATATGCCCTTCCCTTCCTTCCTCTGCACCCTCACCCCATGTATAAAACATTCCCCACCATAGTGGTCCATTTGTTATAATTGATGCACTTACATTGATGCATTGTTATCACCCAAAGTCCATAGTTTGCATCAGTGTTCACAATTGTTGAGTGAGTTCTATGGGTTTTGACAAATGTATAATGACATTTATCCACTAAAATAGTGTCATATAGAATAGTTTCACTGCCTTGAAAACCCTCTGTGCTCTGCCTATTCATCCAACTCTTCCACCTAAATGCTGGCAACCACTGATCTTTTTGCTGTCTCCCTTCTTTTGCCTTTTCCAGAATGTCATATAGTTGGAATCATACACTATATAGATTTTTCAGATTCACTTAGGTTCCTCCATGTTTTTCCACGTCTTAATAGCTCATTTCTCTATAGTGTTGAATAATATTCTATCATCTGAATATATCACAGTTAATTTATCCATTCAGGTACTGAAGGACATCTTGGTTCCTTCCAAGTTTTGGAAATTATGAATAAAGCTCCTATAAACATCTATGTGGAGAATTTTGTGTGGACATAAGTTTTCAACTCCTTTGAGTAAATACCAAGGAGTGTGATAGCTGGGTCATATGGTGAAAGTATGTTTAGCTTTGTAAGAAACTACCAAAGTGTCTTCCAAAGTGGCTATAGTATCTTGCATTCCCACCAGCAATGTATGAGAGTTCCTATTGCTCCACATCCTTGCTAATGTTTAGTGTCATCAGTGTTCCAATTTTGACCACTCTAATAGCATGTAGTGGTATCTCGTTATTATTTTAATTTGCAGTTCTCTAATGATATGTGATGTTGAACATCTTTTCAAATGCTTATTTACTATCAGTGTATCTTCTTTAGTGAGGTGTTTGTTAGAGTCTTTAACCCATTCTTTAGTCAGTTTTGCTTTTTTTATCATTTTTGAGTTTTAAGACTTCTTTATATGTTTTTGATAACAATGCTTTATAATATATGCCTTTTGCAAATGTTTTCTCCCAGTTTGTTACTTCTCTTCTCATCCTCTTGATAGATATTCATTTTTTAAAGGCAAAAGACATCGTTTCTTTCATAAATTTTTATTCTTTCATAAAGTTAAGCTTTATTGATTAGAACTGATTCTATGTCAAGGAAATGAATTATTAAAAATATCTTTTAAATTGCCTTTTTATTACTTCAGAAGAGGAAGAGTACTCTGAATATGCTGAGTATTTTTGTGGATGTGTTAAAACTGTTTGAATAGCTTGTATACATATCCATTCATTGAACAGCATTTATTATCAAGCACTTTCCCTGTGCTGGGAGCTTGGAACACGAGAGTCATAAGACCCAATCTCTGCCATCAGGTTCAGTTAGGAAGGCAAGTGTGAAATGCAGTACAGAGTGTGCTCTGGTAGGTGTTAGAACAAGCAATAGATACAAGAATGGAAAGAGTACTGGAGGGAAAGAGTATTTAGGGATGACTTTCCGGAGGAGACAACTTCTGAGCTGGATTTAAAAGTGCATATGAGAGTTTGATAGATTTTTTTGGGGGGGGGGTGAAGGGGTAGAGAGACAGATATTCCACACTGAGATGTCATAGAATTTAAGACTAGAAGAGGAAAGGCCTGAGGACAAAGCAGTAATGAAGGTTTAATTTTAGGGAGACAAAGGAGACAGAGAAAGCAAAATAGAGACAGGGCTTCTTCAGAGACTTGGGAGAAACTAATGTCCAGAGCTAACTTTAAAAATGAAATAAAATTTATCTACTGGTTGTCCTTGTACTCCATCAGAGGTAAAGAATGAGCCCATAGCTTCTTACCAGTTTCGTAGTCTATAGAAAACCCAACACACTGTGGCTCAGTTGGACTAATTGTTAGGGCAGACACACTGGCTGAACTTCAGGGATTCATATACATTTAAAAGTTGTAATTTTAAAAACACTTTCTCTCAAGCAATTAAAATGTAAACTAATATATGAACACCTATTTTAAGTGTGATGTATTTTAAAGCAATCCAATGAAACAGAATCAATTGGTTAGATTGCAAGCTTCAGGAGGGCAGGAACTGTGAGTTAAATTCATAAGGTCCTAAAGATTAATTAACTAGTATTTTCACTTCTAATCTTGCCCTTTGCTTCTTTTAAAACTTATAAGTGTTTTTTCAAAGAAAGGTCTTCTTTTCTCTCCACACTTATTCACTATTTAGCTTAGTTGCAAACCCCTGCTCTTTTTGGCAGCTCACTTCTCTTCAGGGAGCCATCTTTCTCTGACTCAGACATTTCTGCCTTTTCCCCTCTCTCGTGTAAGACCTCTACCTAAATTTTCCAGCTATAGTTCAGCTAAAATATCCCTTCTTTCCTGTGTGGGTAATTCATTTCTCTCCAGTTTATTTTCTACTCTGCAGTTTTCCTGTCCCTCTTTAGAAGAAAGACCTTTCATAGAACCTTCTTAGCTCTCAACATATCTGTGCACAGTGATTTAGAGCTATGTTGCAAATTTTCCTCAAATATGACTTTATAGATTGAGAGAAAACACTTGTAAATACCCAGAATCTCTTCAAATGAAAACTTAAGTAGTACTTGAATTTATTACCTGCTAGTTAACTGATTTTCCTGTTTTCTATCTAAACTTTTTATCACCATGAACAATTAAATACTAAACACTGTTACCAATTGAAGAATTATTCCATATTTAACACAGCTAAAATCATATTTATGGACCAGCTATCATGTCAATTTAGAAATCATTATATTTTAATATGAAAAACATAAATATAGAAAAATAATTTTGACATCACAAGGCAGAAGGAAGAAAATATTAAAGATAAGAGCATTAATCAATGAAATAGAAAACAGGAAAACAATAGAGAAAATCAATGGAACAAAAAGCTGAGTCTTTGAAAACAATCAATAAAATCGATAAATCTCTAAGACTGACAAAGATAAAAAGAGAGAGAAGACACAAACCAACAATATCAGAAATAAAACAGGGGCTATCAATACAGATCCTGCAGACACCAAAATGATAAAAGAATACTACAAATAACTTTATGCTAATAAATTTGACAACTTAGAAGAAATGGACTTGAAAGTCACAAGCTACTAAAACTGAGCCAAGATGAAATACGGAACCTGAATAGTCCTACAAACACTAAATTGAGTGAGTAATTAAGAAGCTCCTGAAAAAAGAATCTCTAAACACAGATGGTTTCACTGGAGAATTCTACCAAACATCTAAGTAATTAACACTAATTTCACACAATGTCTACTGGAAAATAGAAGAGGAGGGATCATTTCCCAGCTGATTTTATGGGCCTAAACCTACCCTGATACCAAAATCAAACAAAAACAGTACAGAAAAAGAAAACTACAGGTCAATATATCTCTCATGACCTTAGATGCAAAAATCTTCAACAAAATATTAGCATAACAAATCCAGCAATGCATGAAAAGAATTATAGACCATGACCAAGTGGGATTTATTCCAGGTATGCAAGGCTGGTTCAACATTTCAAAATCAGTCATGTAACCGCCATATCAACAGGCTAATGAAGAAAGATAATATGATCATATCAATTGATGCAGAAAAAGCATTTAACAAAATTCAATACCCAATCATAATAAAAACCCTCATCAAACTAGGAGTAGATGGGAAACTTCTCCAACTTGAGAAAATGCATTTACAAAACACCTATAGCTAATATACTTAATGAAAAAGAATTAAGGCAAAGAAGTCCATTTTCACCATTCTTATTCAACATAGTACTGGAAGTTCTAGCCACTGCAATAAGACAAAAGGAAGGAAGGAAAGAAGGAAGGAAGCAAGTGAGGAAAGAAGGAAAGAAGGAAGGAGGGAGGGAGGAAGGAAAAGAAATTAAACTCATACATGTTCGAATGGAATAAATAAAATTGTTCTTATTTGCAGATGACATGATTGCCAGCATAGAATATTCTAATGAATCCATAAAACATACTCCTGAAACTAAGAAGTTCAGCAAGGTTTCAGGATACAAGAGCAACATGAAAAATCAATCACATTTCTATACACAAATAAGGAATATGCTGAAACAAAAATCAAAATTACAATACCACTAATAATCTTTCCAAAGAAAATGAAATACTTAGGTATAAATTTAACAAATCATATATAGCATCTGTATGCTGAAAGTTACAAAATACCTGTGAAAGAAATCAAAGAGCTAAATGAATAGAGAGACACACTGTACTGCATTCATGGATTGGAAGTCTCAAAATAGTAGAGAGATCAATTCTCCCCAAATCAATCTATAAGTTTAACATACTTCCTACAAAAATTCCAGTAAGATTTTTTTCGTAGGCATGGACAAGACAAACTTATTCTAATATTACATAGAAAGGTATAAATCCTAGAATAGTTAAAATGATTTTGAAAAAGGAATATGGTAGAAGGAATAACTCTACCCAATATTCACGTCTATTATGTATATGTAGTAATCAATACACAGTGATATTGGTGAAAAGATAATGTAAGGGAGGATGACAATTCTCTACCCACTCTAGGTCCTTCTGGCTGGGCTATGAATTATATTGACATGAGACAGAATAAAAGGAGAAAATCAAACAAAGCTTTATAACATGTATACATGTGAGAAACCCAGGAAAACTGAGCAATTCACCAGAATGGCCAAAGCTGCCACCTTAAATAGCATCTTTAGCTAAAGACAAAGGAGGATGTTGGGGGTAGTGCTTTGGGACTTCAAAAGGGAGGGAGGCAATTCACATGGAAATGGAAAGGCAAATGTTTGGTAAATAGAATTTTGATAAGAATGGACTTAGCAGTCTACTGATACCCAGAGTTATCTATGGTGATGGTCTGTCCTGGGGACAGGACTTTTATCTTAAATTCTTTTATGCAGTTAGAGGGAAGGTCAAAGTTTCTTTCAGAGTCTTTTGTTCTTAATAATCAGGGCAAAGAGATATATTTTTGGCTGCCACTTCTGATTCCCCACAAGACAAAATGATCAATGGAACAGTAAAGAGAACCCAGAAATAAACACTCAGAAAATACGCTCAACTGATAATTGACAAAGGTGCAAAAGTAATTCAATGGAGGAAAAATAGCTTTTTCAACATATGATGCTGAAGCACCACAGGAAAAAAGTGAATCTCAACCTAAATCTCATACCTTATACCAAAGTAACTAGAAATATTTCACAGACTTAAATGTAAAACATAAAACTATAAAACTTTAAAGGAAAAAGATAAGAGAAGATCATTGGGATCTAGGGCCAAGCAAGAGTTCTTAAACTTGACACCAAAATCATAATCCAGAAAAGGTAAAATTAATAAGTTAGACCTCACCAAAATTTTAAAATTTTCCTCAGTGAAAGATGCTTTTAAAAGGATGAAAAAACAAGCTACAGACCAGAAGAAAATATTTTCAAACCATCTATCTGACAAAAGACTAAAATATATTACAAATACTCAAAAGTTAACAGTGAACAAATAATCTTATTAGAAAATGGACAAAAGACATGAACAAGTATTTCATCAAAGATGATATATAGATGACAAATAAGTACATGAAAATTATCAGCCATTAGGAAAATGGGAATTATAATAACAATAAGATATCACTACATACCTATTAGAATGACTAAAAAATAGCAACATCAAATGCTGACAAGGATGCATACATTACTGGAGAGAATGAAAAGTGGTATTACTGCTCTGGAAAATACTTTGGCAATTTCTTATAAATCTAAACACACAACTAACATACAACCCAGCAATTGCACTTTGGCCATCCCAAAGAAATAAGAACTTGTGTTCACACAAAGACATGTAATAGAAGTTTCATTCAGAATAGCCAAAAACTGGAAACAACTCACAAGTCCTTCAACAGGTGAATGGTTAAACAAACTATGATACATCCATACCATAGGATATTACTCAGAAATAAAACGGATACGCTTGACAACGTGGGTGAATCTCTGGGGAAGTATACTGAATGAAAAGAGCCAATCCTAGAAAATTACATGCTGTATGATTCCATTGATATAACATTCTCAATATGATAAAATTATAGAAATGGAAAACAGATCACTGGTGCCAGTGTACAGGGATGGGGGTAGTTGGGTGTGGCCATAAAAAAGCAATGAGAAGGATATTTGCCTGTAGCAATATTAATTACCTGGTTTTGATTTTGTACTATAGTTTTTGTAAGATGTTACCATTGAGGGAAACTGTGTAAAGAGTACATGGGATCTCTTTGAATTATTTCTTAAAACTTGATGTGAACCTCTAGTTATCTCAATTTAAAAGTTTAATTTAAAAAATCAGTTCTAGCATTTTCCTATTTTTAAATTATTTAATTTTTTTTATCAATACCAAAGAAAGACATAGGAATCAAATTATGATCCTATGAAGAAGCAAAAGGGAATTATTAATCTGTTTTATGGAATATTGACTAATATAATACTAGTGATCTGCCTTGTAAACATGTAGTCCCATATGGGATATTGCAAGACAAACAGAATATGGCATTGCCTCCTTGGATCTTATATGGAACAAGGGGGTGTATGAGAAAACAAAATTATATTGGGTATGAATACAATCTCAAATTCTCCATACAGAATGTTAACAAAGTGGCATTTCTATCTTAATCTCATTCACATTATGGCTTTAAGCAGTGTTCTTCTGTCATCTTCTGCTCAGGTATTAATGAGTTTTATTCTCCGATGATGGCATATTTATTAACATTAAGATAGTTCATGTGGGTTGTTTGTTAACTGAAGGGATTCTATAATGCAAAGTAAAAATCTCATCATTTCCATGCAAAGAAAAATAATTGTAAAAGTACAACCTAGAAATTGAAGCCTAGGATTGGATGCTGAGGCGATAGGACCTTCTTTATTCTTCACCTTGTTGTGTATGGACCTTGACACCGTGGATAACATGCCATTCATATATTCTGTTTACTCGTTAATTAATTTATTTTTTATTCATTTATTCAACTAACATTTACTGAGGACATAACATGTGCATAAAATTTTGCTAGGCATTGATATAGAGCAGAAAGGTAAATAATGATCTGCCCAAGTAGACTACACATATACAGAAATATCAACTACAAAATAGAAAATCTTGGGGCTGGCCCTGTGGCATAGTGGTTAAATTCGGTATGCTCCACTTCCACGGCCTGGGTTCACAGGTTTGGATCCCCAGCACAGACCTCTGCCACTTGTCACACCATGCTGTTTTGGTGACCCATACACAAAATACAGCAAAGATTGACACAGATGTTAGCTCAGGGCTAATCTTCTTTAAGTTAAAAAAAAGGGAAAATTGGCAATGGATGTTAGCTCGGGGTGAATCTTCCTCAGCAAAAAAAAAAAACAAGGAAAGAAAGAAAGTCTTAAAAACCCTAAGATACAGTCCATATAAACAAAGGACAGTCAGCGTTTGGAGGAAGTCATCTTTTTAATCCAGGGAAAGTGGCAAAGGCTTTATGGAGAGAATGGTGTCTAGTGGAATTTTTAAGGAAGTTAGGTTTAAATAGATTGAGATAGTGAAGGTTTAGAATAGAGTGGGAGTCCAGGCCATCAGGAATTACCAGGGAAGCCTGAGGCCATTTAGGCTGATAATGTGATGGCCTTTATTCCATGTCTGACACTGGTCAATCAGGCTTGCTTGGATTCCCAGGGACAGGTCTGTGACTACTTTGCAAAGAAGTTTCTTCAGCCATTCAGTAAATTCTTACTGTTTTTTATTTCCTTATTTATAACATAAATTTTACAGAAATTAAGGAACTACAAATATCTAAAGTACCTCAATAAATATATATATTTTTATTGACAGTGAATATAGAATAAGAAATTTGACCAAAGGATAGCAATCAGATAGGAAATCATTTCCAAGCATGAATTTAGGGGTCGGGGAATGGTTAGGGTTTAAGGATAGCAGCACTGAAGTACCAGGGAAGTTTGGGATTTCCTGGCGGTGTTTAAAAAATCAGAGCAATTAATAGTTATCATCCTAGGGAGTAGATCTTTATCAAAGTCAGTATGAGGATATATCAGATGTAAATTTCTTTCAATTTGTGACTGTTTGTACCTGGTGAAGCTTAGGGTGATAAATCATTTAATTGCATATGCTATCTACCATTAATTCTCTAAAGGGTTTAAGAGAGATGCTGGGATGTTTTCACTTGCATATTAGTTAATTTGGGACAGCCTTTTTGATGTTCATTCATACACTTTCATATTAGACACTTAGTAGAGTCTTAATATCAAGCAAAGTGTCTCCTCACAAATTTGAATTTTCTCTTTCCGTGTTCCCCCAGAATCTGGACACCCCAATGTGTGTGTGTGTGCGCGCGGGTGTGTGTGTTGGAGTCCGGAGAGGAGAAGGAGTAAATAAAGGAAGGTGATCATATCACATATGAACTATTGGAAGACTGATCTTAAATTTCCTTGAAATTTTAAGAACCGCTTCCAATGACTAGAAAGTGATTTTCATCTTAGTAGAAAGGAATTCATGTAACAGACTTGTTTCGATTGGCACATTTCAAAAAAAGAAACATATTCAGGTCAACAAAGAGCATTTTTAATTTAGCCTGATGAGCTGTATTTCAAACAACCATGTAGATGGGAGGCTTAAGAATCATTTGCTTACACCCACCCACACACACACGCACACACACACACACAAACATATGCTTTCGGTGATCACAAAGCAAACTCTTGTAATCACAAGATTGCAGGACTGAACTTCTTGGAAGACATGCCATCTGAGAACCTACAACTTCACAGGGAAGTTTAATTACTACGTTGCCCCACGGAGCTTACCCTCAGCTCTGATGAGTAGATTTCATGCTTACTGTATAAACAAAACGTCTAAACCCCTACTGCTCAGAATAAAAAATGGCTATACATTTTCTCAAGCAATCAGTCCCAAGATGAAGAATCCTCAAGGAAAACAATAGTTTATAGGCTGATGGGGTAATGTCAAATACCAGATATCATGCAAAAATATCCAGTATGAGTTTTCCTCTTCGTGTTAAGGTCTAGTTCACTCACCTGAATAAACTGGCCTCTGATATACATTACATCATGAGCATGAGATCAGAATTTTCTTCCTTAGATAATACTTAATGGAGAAACACATGAAGCCTGTGTTTCTTTGAATCGCTGTAGTCATAATGATTTTAAAGAATGCATAGCTATTTGAGTATTATTGAGTGCAAAGTTTCAAAGCATTGGTTCCAAATTATGAAACTCTCCACATCAGAAAGGTGACTCCACACCAAGATGCCTGACAATTGCTCTCGGGGACCACACTGGTAACTCTTTATCCTGACACTTAGGTTTTCTCTTAAAATCTGTGATTACGTTGGTGTCCAAGTAGGAATTGAAGCGTAATTAAAAACAATAGTAAAGGTAACACAGGAGACTCAAGAATCCAAGAAAACCGATTGTTCTGCATCTTTATCTTTTCCAAGTGTTAACAGATTGGAATTGTGGGTTTGTAGTTTTTGGCAAGCATGTTTATTTTGTACTGATGAAAATATTTGGCTTTGCAAAATGTGTTTTGGTCAGGTAGGCTCATAACCCAGGCCATCCATCACTGAGGTAATGTCAGGACTAGGATAGCTTGGCAGGTGGAGGAGAATATGAACGCCCCATTATACATAGCAAAGAACAGCCCTGGGGCCGGCCTGGTGGCACAGTGGTTAAGTGTGCACGTTCCATTTCGGTGACCCAGCGTTCGCTGGTTCACATTCCAGGTGCGGACGTAGCACAGCTTGACAGGGCATGCTGTGGCAGGCATCCCACATATAAAGTAGAGGAAGATGGGCACGGATGTTAGCTCAGGGCCAGTCTTCCTCAGCAAAAAGAGGAGGATTGGCAGCAGTTAGCTCAGGGCTAATCTTCCTCCAAAAAAAAAAAAAAAAAAAAAGAACAACCCTGAATGGGGAGGTATCTGGGGTCATACCACATGGCCCTAGTGTTGACAGCAGCAGCAGGCCATTTTATCCTTCCCAACATGAAGCATATATCTGCAAAGTGACTCTGACTGTGTACAGGACCACAATCACCCTGAAAAGTGGGAAGGGGTCCACAGAGGGTCGGGCTGGTTTTGAACGTTTAGGGATGCCCTGAGCAGGTGGGTAATTCTTACTTCTGCTGTGCTGGGTAGTCTCATGGTCTCACGAGACTTGCGGGGCAGGCCCCAAGCCTAGAGTGTCTCCCACAATGGTCACATCACACAATCCTCACTCCCCTAGGAGGAGTGTCTCTCAGTGGCCATTCTTTTCTGATGTATAAGAAAATGCAGTTCAGTAGGTTTGGCCATGGGGTGGTTGTGAGCGGGGCCTGAGGGTAGGCAATGATATGTCTCTACTCCTGGCATGAATGAGCACAATTTTTTTCTGTGGGTTGTACTCAGTCATTGTAAACAGCAAAGTCCCCATCTGTTCTTTGAGTCTGCCTACCCTAACTCTCATAGATTAAGACTCTCTGCAGACATATGCAAAAATCCTCCCTTGGAGGGCCTAGCCAGGCCAGATGCAGCATTTTAGAAAGCCTAAAGACTATTTGGTGCCACATGATGCTGCAATGTAACTACTAGTGGGCAAGAGCAAACGGGATGCAAATGCTTTCCTTGTGGGGGTACCTGGAGCACCTGACCCCAAGTCCTCTGTCCCTGCACTGACTTCCATTCAAACTACAGCATGGAAAGCGGGCAACCAGCTGACACATCCATGCTGTAACAACCAATATTAATACTTAGGGTCAAATGTGACCATATCTAAAATACCTTCCCATTTTCTCGGACCTGAAAGCTTTCCTTATACTTAAAGCAGGCTTGGGCTTTCATTTACATCCTGGTACTATTGGGGTCAAGCTCCTGATGTAATTTGCCAGGTATTTTGGCTTCAGGTAAAATCCTTTCACCAGGTTCTTTGCTTGTTTCAAAGGCATTTGTTTCTGAACTGCCTAGTTTCTTACCCAACATGACAGATTTGGATTTACAGAGTTTATGGATTTATACTTCTTCACGGTGATCTATTCATGTCCTGACACCCAGTCATTAGAGCACAAGAGAATAAGGATTCTCTACTATTCCTTTGAGATTGTGTGTTTTGGGGCTGGCTGTCGGAGGGGGTGTTCCTATTAATAGATGAAAGATGGTTTTAACAGAAAGACTATTTAAAGATAAGCTCTTGCAGTGCACACAGAAAGCTGGCACTTCAGTTTCCAGTTTTGGAGTGTCTGGGGTGAGGAGGAATGCTGGAGCCCCAGCTGCTTCTTATTTGGCTCGCCATGAAAAATGTCCCCCTCTGAAATGCCTGCTTTGTAGGTGTCACATGGTTCCCGCAGCTGAACCAGCCTTTCTCTAACGTGGCTGTTTTACATGCAAAATATTTGAAGTTAGATACACGTTCGCTTAGAGGACCTTAATTTCAATCTTTTAAGCTAAAATAAAAAAGACTTGCTCTCTTTTTTTAAAAAAAACAGGGAGGGGCTCCCTGCAGGGCAAAGGGAGTCAAAATGTTTCATTTCAGCTTGCCGCCAAGTTCATCACCTTTATTGTTCGAGGATTTTTCTTTCTGATTATCTTATGTTTTCAGGGTCTGGGCAGTTTTACATGTAAGAAACAAAAGACTAAACTGTTTTTTGAAAAATTATACTAGAAAGAAAGAAAAAAGCACTTGCGTTTATAAAACCAAAACCCAAATATCTTAAACTGATTTTTTTCCACCTAATTTCTCAATCTTTTTCCAAGAGTGGAAATATTTAAGTAAAATTCTTTACATATGTATTTGAATTCACTCTGTACAGTGTTCACTTCTTGGACTTGAGTTCCTGGGTAGGGGAACCGGCTCTCTAGCTTTGGAAACAAGCTGAGATGAATGAAAGGGAAGAACTTCAGGAAAATGAGATTCATTAGTGACTCTTCTCAGACATCCTCTTCATTTCCCTCCCAATACTCACATAGGCTGAGTCCCTTCATTCTAGATAGGCTCCCTGAGGATCACTGATCTGTGATTCATTTTGACAGGAGATGCGGGAGGATGTGTATTTGTGGAGGCATATTTTAAATGACTGCCCGAGGGTTATGCCCAAGTTTCCAGCCTTCTAAACCCACCCTTTTCTTTAATATCCAAATAAATTGGATCAAAACACCAAACTCTCTGCCTCTCTCCATACTTCCAGGATTTCCCAGAGAGATTTGTTTTCCAGTTTATCTCTTTCTCTGAATTCCTGTGCCTATGTGGCAGCCTACCCTCTTCTACATTCCCTTATCCCACTCTGGACAGCACTGAGGGCTACATTGCTGCACAAAGCTTGGGGGCCTAGTCACTTTGTAGTCTATGTGAATGACGTCCCTTGGAGCACATCTAAGTATAAATGGTGTCCCTGCCATTGGGCAACACAGCAGCTGCAAAAAAAATGCTTTTTTTTTTTTTCACTTGCGAAAGTACTATTAACTTAAGATAGGAGTCACTGAAGGTGTTGTGGCTAATAGCAATTACATCACAGGGTGGGGAACCCTTTTAGGCTGGATGGGGGAGGGCGCTCAACTTTCATAACCAAACAGGCCCAGGCCATTAGGGTATTTTCTTTAAAAAAAAAAAATCTTGAAAAGAATTCCACCTTCTTCCTAAGATTTTGCCTCAAAATGCTAAAATGACAGGTATTTTTATTAGCTTTACAGACGGTTTGAGGAGAAAAGAGAGCAGAATGAATTGAGACCATAGGGATGATTTAGGACTATGGCAAAGCCCCAGACTGAAAGCCTGAAATCCCTGGATTCATCCCCGACTCGCCACTTCACATCGTATATTCAGTCTTTCCCAGACTGAGTGCACGGCAGAAATACAGCCTTCAGACGCTTAAATAGAAAGAAGTTTCTCTTATCTATCCAACGTCAGCCAGTTGTTTATTGATTTGAAAATCTCCCTCCTGCCCTAGGTCTTTCTTACATTGCCAATTAGCTTGTTCCCAATGTCCTGTCACCAACATTAAGATCCCCTGATTAGAGATTTATAACTGCAATCTCATTTTTATTATATTTCTTGAGATGTGAAGTATTCCCTTAATTGTGTAATTCTCTCTTGAACATGAACATATTTAATTAAACGAATGAAAAGTAAATAAATTTTTCTTTTATAATTGATTTATGAGAGCTTAATGCAATCTAAATCAAAGTCCTCAATTATTCTTTACCCTTCAAATAGCTACTTCACTGAATATAAAATGAACTAATGTTGTACCTATAAATTTTCTTTATGTTGCACTAAAGCTAAGTAAATTGAACAAAGGTCTTCGCCTATGGAAAAATTAGAAAGTACCGTGTTCAGCTATAACTATGTCCAAAATAGTTTAAGTAGGCAGGAAAATCTACTCCTGGTAATAGAATATTAGGTGGCTATTCCAAACTACCTTATAAAAGGACACAGTGGAACTAGTAGGATTGACCAGAGAATAACTAATTGAATTTAGGGAAATATTTAGAGGAAACGTGGCAGTCTGTGAAACTAATTTTTTTTTCTTTTTTAAAGATTGGCACCTGAGCTAACAACTATTGCCAATCCTCTTCTTTTTTTTTTTTTACCTTCTTCTTCTCCCCAAAGCCCTTCAGTACATAGTTGTCTATTCAGCATGGCCTGATGAGCGGTACCGAGTCCACACCCAGGATCAGAACCAACGAAACCCTGGGCTGCCAAGGTGGAGCGCACGAACTTAACCACTCAGCCACGGGGCCAGCAACGAATTTTTCTTATATTTAAGAACAATAGAGAAATAGACCATCTTCCTCCTAAGAACCTTAGCTCAACTTCTCTTCCCTATCATCTTAATCAAAAATCACTTACGTCACATACTGCATTTTCAGTTGCTGATTGGAAGATAGGATTGAAATGCTACATAGAACCTATACTGTTTAAAGAAAAAGCAATCATATTATGATACAGGGAATTTGAAGGTATCAGAAAAGATAGAACTGACTTGAAAAGACAAGAGGCCAAAGTAATAACTGACCGTTTCATTCAGTCAGAACAATGCTGTCTTCTTCATCCCAATTTGACCTGACAACTGTTTTTTGGAGCTCCCTTGTTAGACATAACATGGTGGTAGGGCTTTAAATGAGCTTCTACAAGAGCAGTTAGCACACCTACTCACCCGAGCGCCCTCTGAAGCACAAGGCAGGTTAGCCATGGAGGAGGTGAGACATGAATGTGAGAAAAGTCATCAGTAAAATCCACACATCTCAAACAACAGAATCTTTCACTACCTCTCTTGTGGAGTGTCGAGAGGCTGCTTGATGCTGGAGAATGTTCCCTGGCAAAGCCCTCTTCCCCTGCTGTGGAGAGCAGACCTAAGGACTGCTAAGTTATAGTTGCAGCTCTGTTAGGATATTCCATGGAGTTCCCTGTGAAAACAGCAGAAAGCAGAAGGCCAGGCTAAGTTGGTGTGGTAGGGAGCTGCCTCATAATGTGCTTTGAGGAGTTTCTGAAAGCAACTCTATCACGGAATACCTCCCATAAGAAGGTGCCTTAAAGCCCCACCACAATATTCATTCCTTTTGCCAAAGGGGAATTCTCACCAGATTCAGGAGGAGCCTTTTAATTGCGCGTACTACCCAAGAGATGTAGCCACTAGTGACCTTCACTTGTATAGGTTTACCAGCCTCACTCCAGATGCTAATAGGATCCAGAGGGAGTGGAACACAAGACAGGTATATTTTGGTGGCAAGAGTTGGGCGGAGACAGAAGAGTCTGAGATGTGGTATACAGCCCAGATCTAAGAATAAAGTGTGGTCCCAGTCAGCCTAGCCCAGGGTGAGGATAATGGATTTCCAGAGGCAAGGGAAGTTACAGCCTATTTTGAGAGATGGAGGACAATTGAAAAGTGAAGTGAGGTGGTTGGTACCCAACAAAAATTTTGCTACCCCCCAGTTTTGCAGTCAAGTACTGGCCTTGAATAAGGAAGGGACCTTGCTTTGATGGTAGTCATTGATGACTGTCAGACAAAGAAAACAAAAGAAGCCCTGGATGTCTGGTTGACTTGGGCTTCAGATCTCTCCTGCATTTCAATGTTGAACAGGAATCTGCCATCAGGAGCATATCTTCCTTGTCAGCAAAGAGACAGGGCTTGCTGTTTTAATTGGCCACTATTTTCTGGCCAAATATTCTGCTACAATTGGAGATTTCATTACAAAATCGTCTCACGTTATTTTCTTACCTTCAATATAACTGAAGAAAACGATAAAACCTAAGTGAAAGTGGGCCCTGCTGCCTCTCTGGGGTCATAGGCAAGGCACCTGCACATCCTGCACCAGTCAGGTTATCTGGGAACAAGTGCTGTACATCAGTCAGCACATTTTATCTCCCTGCTTTCAGACATAAAAATGCTAGTATAAAGAAAATTAAGCCAGGTGATAAACCACCGCAGGAAGGGATCCTTTTTTCACATTTTCTTGCCCAGAGAAGGTAGAGGAAAATATTGCAGGTAATTAAGTCAGGCTTCAGCAACCTGAAGCATCATAAACCACCTCCTCACCCCAGAAAAAAAATACTGCAGGTTTAATAGTGATACAAAAGCAAAAAGAAAGGACTGTACTATTTTTAAAACTCTAGAAGTTTCCTTGGAAAGGAATTCAAAGCAGAAGGGAAAATAAATGAATCCTGTCCACTGGGCTGATTAAAGAGTAGCATTGTATTGTCAATGCTGCCAGGACTTCAACACCCCCACAGAATTCAGAATTAGAGGTGCTTGTAAGCCTCTTGATCCAGACAAATGAACAACAGACGTCCGCCTGAAGGTGAAGAACTGTTTTACTAACAGTCTTGTGTGCTAATTGACAGAAGCTGACAATGAAAATGGCAGAGATGTAGGTTAAGAGGTCAGTCATCTGCCAAGCCCTGTAAGCCTGGGGCATGATTTGAATGTTATACATGAACACATGGGGAGGCGACTGTGCATGTGTGATTGTGGGTGTAGACCTCACCCTTCCCAGGTCAGATAATTTACATTGATGTTTCTTCTCATGTCACACTTCAAATCATGCCTCACCGCTGCCTATTATTTCAATCAGACCCAGTATGTGTGTGTACATAGGAGGTGTGCAAGATGAAGATTTTAATTGGTCCTTGTCCTAATCACTAGTTCATAGTTTGTAATTAGGAAACTATTGCAACAATATCTAACATAATCCTAATTTTAAAAAGCAGGGGAATAGAGGAGCCAGCCCAGTGGCGTAGTGGTTGAGTTCCTGCACTCTGCTTCAGCAGCCCAGGGTTTGTGGGTTCAGATCCCCGGTGCAGACCTACACACCGCACATCAAGCCACACTATGGCAGATCCCACATACAAAATAGAGGAAGATAGGCACAGATGTTAGCTCAGGGCCAATCTTCCTCACCCCCCCAAATAAAAGCGGGGGAGGCATAAAAATATATTGAAGGTTGTTTGTCATATCATTCTATCTCATAGCAAAAGCAAAGAAAAACAAAACACTCCAGACAGACTAGATATGCATCAATACATTAAAATATTAGTCAGCCACTAAATAAAATGAGGTGGACCTGTCTGTTTTTACATGAAAAGATGTCCATAAAATGCTTTTAATTGTTAAAAAAAATAATAATAATTACATTGGGAATAAGAAGTGAACTTTGATTCCATTTTTTGTTAAAAGAAAAAGAAATGTTTTGATATATGCAAGGAAAAGGATCTGAAAGAGTACACTCAGGGATACACTTGAAGAATAGGTTTGAAAAGTCGTTTAGATTTTTATTTTTAATGAATTGGCTTCTTTACTACTTACACTTTTTAAAAATGTTATACATTAGTTTATTAATTCTTTAAAATAGTCAATTCCTTTTTTATTTAAAAAAGAGGGAAATGGTAAAATAGAGAAAACTATATGGAAAGAGCTGAGAGGTATGATTCAAAAATTTCCACTTTTGCATGCAGACTACCTCCTATGCCAGGAACAGTTAATTTTATTGCAATGTTTTAGTTTGTGTTCAACTCTAGTAAGTTAAGATTGATATTCTATTTAAAATTTCTGTGTATTTGTGTGAGTGTGTGTGTGTGTGTGTGAGATTTCTGTTAACACATTGAGAGAAAGGAAGAGAAATTCTCTAATTATTTCTAGTTATCTTCTTTCTTTTCCCCGTTTTGAGAGGGGCTTATTATTTTCTTTTTTCCTTCCTTTCTCTTTTAGTAACTGTTTATTTGCACGCAAACATAGCATATTATGAATCTTTTGGTTACAAGAGACAGAAACCCAGCTCACCCCCGCTTATACTGAAAAGGGAAGCTGAGCGGGAATTTCGTGATCATGTAAGTAAGAAATCCAGGGGCTTAAATTTTTTCACTAAGATTTTCTTTTTTTTTTTCACCTCTGTACTACTTGACTCTGTATTGGCTTCATTCTCAATCAGGCTTTCCCCTCAGGGTAACAAAGATGGCATCCACAGCTGCCTAGGCTTCCAACACTCTCAGAGCTAACAACGCTAAGAAAGCAAGAAAGATGCCTTGTTTTTGATAGTTCCAACCAATCCTTCCATCCCTGTACAATCACTATGGCCAAAAGGATGAGAGACTCTGATTGGCTAGTCTTGGTCATGTGCCCATCCCTATGGCAAGGGAGGCAGGTCAAGCAATAAATCTCTTAACTGAGGAACGGGAAGTTCCCGGAAGAAAAAGATAGTAGCTGTTATAAAAAGAGAAAAGAAGTTCTACTAAGTAGGCAAAAACAACAGATACACACTGACCATGGATTTAAAATGTGTCGCATTCCATATGAAGAGCCTCCCTCATCTTTGTCTTCCTAAATTCTTGAATGTTTTCCCTCCTTAGTTTTCTATAAACTCTTGTAAAAAATCTCTCGCTGGATTGGAAGACATGATTGCATGCGTTTTTCTTCCCTAGTGTATCCTGTTATGAGCAAAAGTCTCTTTCTCTGGTTTGCCCAACTGTCCTGTCCCTTGCCTTTCAATGATTTATCTCAGAAGGAAACTCTAGTAAAATAAAAATTCTGATTTTTTAAAACACCTTATTTGATGAGCAGGGGAAGAAAACACGCTGTTTCAGATAGGGTTTTTTAAAGGCTTGAGCTGATGAGTTATTGCATAAAAATAACTTATGTTCTTTTCCCTGAGCCAGCAGTCTTTTAAAAAAAGCAGGTGTTCCGGATACTAGAGATGACAAACAGCTTTATAACTAACACAAGGAAGAGCAGAGGACAGTGAACTCCTCTGCCAAGTGTTAAAGCCAAGGGCAAAATATTCCAAAATGGACTTTTCTGTAACCATTTCAAAACAGGGGAAGCCAGAGGATTAGTAAAACAGTAAGTCTATAGTCTGGTCACTTTGAAGCCTGACATATTAGCTAGTTTGCTAAAGGCTTACATTTACGCAGATCTTTTCAAGAGAAAAGATTTTTCCTTCAGCCAAGTATGAAGATACGATAGTTTTTTCTCTATCCTCAGCTCGTGCTAAGCATCATCCACATCTGTCGCATAGTCTACATGAAGTGGGGCTATTGTCATGAAGTTTGCGGAATATACACTGGGTGCCTTAGCTCACTGATTGTAAAAGCTTATTTTCTGCTTGTTTAGTTGTTGTTGAGGGAGGGAAAGGGGGGTTGGGCATAGATTTGGAGAATGACGCATGTTCTCCTGTTTAAAAAAGCAAAAGCAATCCAAAAGACGATATATTCTGCACCCCTCCATCACTGGGCACAAGGATAGTGAATTGTTTTGATTTTTATGTTCCCAGTTTCCTTCTTTGGGAATGTCTAAAGCACATCAGTCATTTCCTCCCAACACTTATCGATGAGGTTTTTACAAAGCACCAATTTTTCCAATACTGTGTAACTGTCACATCCATCTGTTACCTTCCACCTAAACCTGTAGCTGGTTAGCCAGCTGTTTTTCCCTCTGACAACACCACCATCCATTTTGACAGAATGGTTTAGGATGGATGTTTTGGGAGCAGGCATGATGAGGTTGGTTTTTCACATTCCCTAGAATAGAGCTGTCCAACAGAAATATAACGCAAGTGAGATATGTGATTTCAAGTTTTGAAGCAGCTGGATAAAAAAAAATTACAGGTGAAATTGACTTTCAGTATTTTATTTAATCTGATATATCCAAACATTACACAATTACTAATGAGATAGTTCATATTCTTTTTCCTGTACTCAGATTTTGAAATCCAGTGTATAAACTACACATATGGCACATCTCAATTTGGATTAGTTCAAGTGCTCAATAACTACCTCTGGCTAGTGCCTACTGTATTGAACACTGCAGCCCTAGACAGACCGTGTAGGCTATACTTAAAGTATTCACTGTGGACATGTGCTTTTATATAATACTACATAGTTCTGGGTAGTTCAGGATGCTATGAACAATAGAATTGTTTTTTCAAAAATCTTCATTTCCTCAAATTTGTACCAAGTTTCCAAGATCTTTTCTTCTAGTCAATCTAGCTACTAAAAGCCATTGCCGAGGTCATGACAGATTTTAGAAAATATGGAAAGTTAGAGCTGAGGAGAAGTGCTCCAAATTTCTAGGTCACAATTCTAAATTCCATACTAAATAATAAAAATTTTAAAACATATCTACCTGATTATTTGTGATTTTCATAGACTTTTTCATCCCGTTCATAATTTCCTGCTATCTGACTTGCTATTAGATGTATTTCGTGTTCTGGTCTCAATTCTCCAAGGTTTTGGAGCAATTAATCTCCTTTCCACCTCGGCTACACGTTTCTAATAGCACTGCTTGATCCTTACACGAGGGAGGATGCTGTAGGAGTTTCTGCTTTCTCTCAAGAGTCATCGTCTAGGGATGAGCAATATGCAGTGATGTTCTCACAGATGCTTTGGAAGCACTTTAATGTGTCAACATTTCCACCTGTGTTTCTCAAATGTGTGTTAATGGTAGTATTGATGATCATTTTTGTTTTTGTATGTGTGTGGTGCCAGGCCAAGAGTAGATTGCATATGACTCTCCTTAAATCATTTAGCTATTTGAGAACACTCTGAACACTCTTTTAGTTTCTGTTGGTGGACGATATTTAGCAGTCTAAGCTGGTTCCTCTGCCTGGAAATCTTCTCTCACTGTTCACATGGTTGGCTTCCCATTCTTCAAACCTCAGAGGCCTTCCCTGACCACCCAATGTTGTATAAGATCCTCTCTTTGTTTTTTCCACAGCAGTCTGTTTTTTGCCTTCAGAGGTCTTAGCAACACTGAAATATACTTGCTATTGAATATTCATAAAGGCGGTCTGGTGTATCTGTTCTGTCCACCCAATATATCCTAAACAACCAGCACAGTGCCCAGTGCCCAGCAGGTGCTCAAAAATATTTACTGAATGAATGCATAACAAAATACTTCGTATTTTCCCAAGAACTGTATTTTTCCATTTATATCACATTAATGGTAAATATATCAAAATCGTATTGACAGCCCTAGAGTTAAAAATGCTGATGATACTCCTCTCGCTAGGGGTGTTTCATTTTTTAAAGTACTTCTTCATCCGCTCCTGAATTGTTGGTCAATTCACCATTGGAGGTCTGGGTAGAATGTTAAATATGGTTTACAAACCAAAGTTAAATATCAAATTAGAGGAGCTAAATTTTTTTAAATTTTATTTATTTATTTGTTTGTTTATTTTTTGAGGAAGATTAGCCCTGAGCTAACATCTGCTGCCAATCCTCCTCTTCTTGCTGAGGAAGACTGGCCTTGAGCCAACATCTGTGCCCATCTTCTTCCACTTCACATGTGGGATGCCCACCACAGCATCACCTGCCAAGTGATGCCATGTCCACACCCAGGATCCAAACCGACGAACCCCGGGCTGCCAAAGTGGAACGTGTGCACCCAACCGCTGCACCACTGGCCGGCCCCTAAAAATTTTAAATGCCAGAGAACCAATAGCAATACTGAAACATGAACTGAAATGTTTTTCAGATAACATTGCACAAAATCTAAGTGATTACAGTAAAAGCAGGATTGTGGACAACTATGCACATATCACATAGGAATCCAAGATGTACTATTATTGTAGCTTAAGGAGAAAAGATTTCTAGTGCTATTGGTACAAGTAGAGAAATAGAGATATTTAGAGCCAGCCAGCTAGCCGGCACTCTGGAGTTCATTACTCCAGTGAACTCACCTAGGCACCAACAGCTTTCTTGAGTTCATTTGTTTAACAAATTATGTGTTCAGTTTTAATGACTAACAATTTTAATGTGTTCAATTTTAAATTCTCATAGAATATTAGCTTATTTAATTCTTATAATAATCCTCTGAAGTAGGCATTATTAACATCCCACTTTGTAGTTAAGGAAACTAGGGCCTGGGCACATTAAATAATTTTGAAGATGATAACAAGTAAAGCCAAGATTTGAACTCAGGGGGTGTGACTCCCAGATCAGTGTGCTTAACCTCTACACTACAGGGCTACCTTGAACTTTGAATTTAAAAGCATTTAGTCTATCAACAATTACATCTTTCTCTATTCTCCCTGCAAACCACCTTTAAAACATTTTCCATGATTTACAAGGACCGTTTTTCATCAGCCATCAGCTTTTCTCATCCAGTTCAATATATATTTGGCTTTTCTCTCCTTGTTTTCTTCTAAAGAGGACCAGTTGTCCACAGGCCAAGGAATTGGAAACTGGAAGCTATACATTTGGGGAAGAAAGTAAAACTTCCAAGACAGTCATAGCTAAGAAGTCTGAAAACATTGCATTTTCAGAACCAGCCTTTCTTCCCAAAAGCTATTTGGAAATAGAATTTATTCTGGTTTGGAACAGTGGGGATTATAATTACTTATGCATTCCATTCATTGATAGCTTTCTCTGCTACTTAGAGGTAACCAATTCTAATGTCTTTGCGTGGCTTATCCAAGGGGAAAAGTTTCTGTTCTATTAACCCACTAAAGGCAGCTTAAGGATAAAGCCAGAAAACAGTCCATTAAAGTTTTAATCTTACAGGATCTAAATCCACGTATTCCCTTTCATAGTCCTGGACATCACCTGCAGACCTATCTAGTCATCTCCAAATGCATATTTTTGGTCTGAAGGTAGAATAGGTGGGAAAAATGGTGAACTATCTGTAAAGATAACAGAAACTCTGAATCTAAATAAAGTGGGTATATATCATAGTACTCTTCAACCACAGATTATATGCTATAGTAAAATCATCATCAAAATGAGGGAGGGAGACTTCATAGCTGCCTATAGGACCAGATGCGAGTAAATACACAGTGCAGTTACAACTGACAAGTAATCAATGGAATGTGTTTTCATAGGTCTCATATTCTGCAACTGTGGCAGGTCCGTGTGAATGTAGCATGATGTTTGGAAGTTGACCTGCATTCCTCTTCAAATCATGTAACCACACTCAGCTGACCTGCATTCCTTTTAAAAACAATCTAATCAAATTCATTTCAAATACCAAAACCTTCAGTTAGAGATTTAATCTGTTTATGCACACGTGTGAAATCCCTAGTCTCTAAATGTGCCCTTGCCTACAAATATCCATGTTTACAGAATATGAATTTCACAAGACCTCCCAGCCCTAGTTTTGCAAACTTAAATAAATTTTCTCACTTTTTTTTCCTTATAAATGAAAGAAGTAGGACAATCCGGTCAAGGCCAGAGTGCCCCTGATAATGTTTGGTTTTATGCACCTTGGCCTGTATCAGGGAATCGTTCTGGGAGGGAGACTCCAGGTGCCCCTCCCTGAGAGCCAGTCTCTCTCTCTCCCTCCCTCTCCTAAGAGATTTTTAATCTGTGGGATATAGTAATTGTTGAAAGCACCCATCCTGGGCCCACATTTTAGAAATTATTTATCTGTCCTATTGGCCCAAGTTGGAAAGTAGTATAACCCAGCAGGCAAATTACTAATTTGGAGCTCTGGAAAATATATTCATCCCATGGTATAGCATAGAGAATCTGGCTGAGTATTTAATAACTAAGAGATAATTATATACATGTCATGTTACGAAAGCAAGTATGTTGACCATTTGACAGTTGTATAGCATTTTCATTTATCCCTGACTAAGTTGAATACTCTAACGTACAAGGGCTATTTACTTCATCAACGGAAAACAAACCTAAGAAAAAGTTGAATAATAAGGCTGTACAATTTGAAGAGTTTTGAACACTCCTCAGTTATTGTTGTAGAGTGTTAGGTATTTCCCTTACAGACAGAAATGTAGATGCAAAAGATTTCTTGAAAATAACCATTTTATGATTAAATGACAGACTCGTGATATCAGTTCACATGGGCTAGTAGGGTAGATAATAATGAAGATGAAAAAAAGAGACTAGAATCCAAAGGAGGAAAGAATGCTATCAAAGACGAAAACCAGACAAATAAGACTGATTTTATTCAGGCTCTTGCAATAGGAAGAGCACCCTAAATCTGAATGTCAGAGTGTTTCTGAGGGGTGATTTTGCATTAGACTTTTATAGGGAGAAACAGACAAGTTACAGGAGGGGGGACTTACCATTGGGACTGTTTTGCAATCAGGGGAAGTCTAGGTCAGTTAGCTGAACAGGAAATGTTTTTCTCTATGTCTAGCAAGTTTCAGAGGGACAAACAGTTCTAATCTCAGCTATTCATTCATGAGACAAAGAATGGGAAGTCGGAAGGTCTGCGTCTGGTCTTGTCAGCACATTCAGGCAGAAAGGGAAAAGTCTATGTTTGGCCTTGTCATAGGTAAACAAGGAAGTCCTCTGCAAATCGTATGGAGTCATGTGTAAGAGGGGACCGTGAGTTTTATCAAAGTCGTATGGAGAGGTGGCTCTTTGTGGTAAGCCGTTTCCTGAAACACAAAAAGGTGGGGGCATTTCTCAACATTGCTGATTTCTAGGAGCACAGGGCTCACGCAGAATTCACCATTGTCGATGGCAACCTGATTTTGATTGGAGCCATCGGTGGACTGGTAGGGAGATGTGAAATGACCCAAGGGGTGTCAATTCAACTAGATCTGAAGCCAACAATCCACCCAAGGAAGAAAAAAAGCTTTCCTAAAAAGCATCCAGGAAAAAGTGAGCTATTAAAGACAATGTGGGTGGAACCCCTGGAAAAATAGACCCATCCACTGGGCTCAGGTTGCTGCAGAAACATTACTTCTAAATCAAAACCGAAAGTTTGTGGATGAAGCTTAACGAGAATGGGCAGAGAGTCCCTCAGGGCCAAGGTGAAGAGTGAGCTCAAGTCAACCTCAGGTAGAATAAAGTGCTAACCTGCAAAAATCCAGCTATTCGGTTAAAGTAAGTGAAGTTAAATCCAGTCATGAAACGTGCGTTGCCTGCCTAAGTGGAGTTTGAATCCAGAGCTCCTCTTGGTATTCCGTCATCTTACAGATGCACTGGGCTCTCTGCTGGTAACTCATTGTGGAGAGGTGCACAGGGGAAGATCATTTCTAAGCTGATTTACCAAAAAACCCTTAGTCCCTCATGGATATTCTCTTTGTATTTTTGCCCCAGGCTGCCTCAGAACACATGGCAAGACACTCATTCATCTCAATACTGATCGTATTTTTGCACACGGTCTAATTGTTTCCATTTAAAAAACCAACAGGAAAACTTCCAATGATCTGTAAGAATAGGTAAAGCATAGTAGTAGGATTAATTGGAATCCCATTAATCTCAGTGAATCAGATTAATGATCCATAAAAAACGTCTTCTATACCAAATCTTTTATTAAAGCTGCTATATGATAAGCAGTTAAGCTGCCAGACTTGAATTTCATCTCTCTCCCCAATTCTAACTTTATTAGAAGTTCTAAGATGGATAACAATTGCTCCAAGAAGGGAGAAAAGAAAAAATATTGAAGGAAAACAAAAATCATTGGAAAGTGAAGAAATGACCATAAGAAACAGGTCAGGCAAGGAATGCTACATTGCTAGTCACACTGAGCTCAGGCACAAGGGTGCAGAAAGATGAGCACTGTCTAAAGAAGTCCTAGGTAAGGGAGGTGGGTGCAGGAAAAGAAGGCGAGGAGAACATGGGAGCGTGTCCTATCACCAGGTGGAAAACCGGGAGAAAGCACATGTTTCTATAATCATTCCATTCTCTGTGAGACTCCAAAATGTCCAAAAATTGGGTTCATAATCATTCCTTGTCAGTCACATTCTCTCCTCTCGTTTCTTTCGTTATTCCAGAAAGTAAAACTGACCTGGAATTTAGACCTCCGTTCAGCATTTATTTCCATACTTAAGTTCTACGACTTTTATGTAAAATATGTAGAGAATTTTCTCCTGTTTTATAAGGTCTACAGTGACGTGTAATATGTTGATGCTTCCTCATCTGATTATTTACGAAATATTCTGGGTATATTGTAGGAGGCACTTGCTTATCCTCTTCTGATTGGTGGAGCTACATGACTAGTTCTGGCCAATGAGTTGTGGGCAGAAGTGACCTGTGTAACCTCTGAGCTGAAGCATTTAATTCCTGGTATAAGACCCTCCAGAGTTCGCTTTCCCTCACTAGAGTGACTAGCAATATTGCTTTTAGTGACTGCTCCATTATTCTGGAGTCTTAAAGTGAAAAAGACATGAAGCAGACTTGCAACTGACCTGAAATTGTCAGATAGGGAGAACAAGAAATATATTTTTATTAACCTATGGAAGTTTTGGGTTGTTGTTGTTGTGATTGTTTGTTACCATGGCATAACCTAATCTATCCTGACTGATACAACCACATTTACATAAGAAATGGCCTCTGATTCTTGATTTAAATACCTTATAATTACTTAAATACATCTGTACAAGCAAATAAAACAATCTTGACTCCAGAATAAGAGTCTGGCCCAACTGAATCAACCAGAAATCAGAAAAGACCTCAAATAGGGTTTTCTTCAATGACCCAGAATCTGCAACGAGAATAAAAAATCTGAGTCTTTAATACAGAGCTGAACGTTTTATTTAGGAAAATCTATACTTAATAGGAAAAAAAGAGAATCGTTTTCTGCTTGATTACTAGCAATGTGATAGCAGGTTTATCCAATTTTTGTAGCACAATAAAGATACATTATGGAAACTGGGTAAAAGAATAGAGGCAGATGTTTAATTGTAATAATTGAATGAACAATTACATGACAGCTCTTTGGCAGATGACATACAGTGAAATACACTTCTGTACTAATTATTTTCAGTAGCTAACTCTTCGGTATAAAAATATGCTGTGTTGAACATCCAAACATGAGTAGTATGAACTCCCTGGCATCTTGATGGGAACTGACAATTGAATGGTAGAAGATAAGAAATAAACATGAAGCAGAACTATGCTAAGTGCTGGAAGAGGTGCACACCCTGTGCTGTGGTGGGCATGGGTGGGGGCTATTCCAAAAAGGGGTACATGGTCCAGTGGCTGTGGCCGCTAAGCCGTTCCATTGATACTAGCCGGCCTATAGAGGCAGCTGCTTGAGTAGAAAACTTTAGTATCAGAGACTGGTTGGTAGTAAGAAGTGACTGAAGGATTCGCAGAACAGTCTACTAGCTTGACAAAAAGTCAACATTATGTTGAAGAAGCTGGCTTTCTTGTCCTCCAATCTAAAATCTAGCAGCTCTGTTTCAACCCAAATACTTCACTACTTCCACACTTCGGTATATCAATTTGTGGTTTAGGATTTGGCAAGAGTTTGCACAGGAGAAGGAAACCAACAAACAGTCCAAGCAAAAGCAAACTCACAGTCTGTGTAGAAAAGTGTATATAAGCATAGGTTTAAATCACAGTGTAAAAATAATCACATGGAAACAATGGTACATATGTAATCAAAAACATGTTAGAAACAGAATAAACCATAACAAAAGAACTATAAAAAACAGGGGAAAATATCTGAAACAACATCTCAAAGATTGCTCTTGCACACGATGGCATGCTATTCCTTTGGCTACACAAAAGCAGAGAACTTTCTTTTCTGGAACAACCCATCTTCTGTACATGTGACACCATCGAGCCCTTTCTTATTGAACCATTTAAACTGAGTTAACGCCCGGCTCATTGTTGGAGATGTTTAGGGCAGTTGGAAGACAATAGCCATTTAGAATTCTTCAATAAATTATTCCTTCAATAGATTAAAATTTGATTTTTAAAAAGCAGGCTGTCAAAATATGTAAGAGCATGGCAGTGAAAGTACACTGCCTATAGAACACACCAAGGGTGACATCAGTTCCATCCATATCTACTGGATGGAAGCAAGATGTGCTTTTCTCAGAGTTTATACTAAGCAAAAAAAAAAAAAGCGTTTTTATTTTAACCAGATGTGAACGAATTAAACCCAATATTTTCAAGTATTTTTAGGGCCATATGATGTCATCTGATTTTATATTTTTTACCGAGGGATAAATGTGTATTTTTAAAATTGTGAAGCCACTTTCCATGTATGTACTTAAAGTCTTATATATGATAAATTACAATAAACAAATTACAACACTGCAGAACAGGCTCTTGGCTTTGTGCACCAAAAAGCAGAGAGGGAGATTTAGTTTCTCAAGAGGAAACGGAACTAAAAGCATGGGAAATGTCTTCTGCTGGCCTTCAAGGTAGTCCTCATTTCTGTCACTATTGTAGTTCTCCGAGTAGGTCCAGGGCGAGGACAGCTCCCTCCATGCCCTCCTAATAGTACAATCGCCTCTTTCCTGAAATAGCGGCAGAGCAGCCCGTGGACTCCACAGGCACTGCGTGCAGTATTACTAGTCATGCAGGGAACCCAAGTTTTTAAACAATCAGGTCCTTCCTTTTTTATTGGTAACATATTTTCAATGACAGGCTCACACACGATACTCATCCCCATTTCCACTAACCCAGACAGAGCTGAGTTTCCCAGGCTCATGGCGCCACTCCTGTCCTCTGGACCTGGCAAAGGATGGAGGATGCCCATAAACAGACGGACCAGAACTCGCTTTCTCACACTTTCTCTGGGGCAGCATCAGGCAAGCAGCCACACCCTGGAGCAAGAGTGTGGCCCTCAACGGCTTTGCTGAGTGAACTTTTCAGAGTCATCTCTCCTGGGAGAGAGATTTCTTAAAAACCATTTAAAGCTTTCCAAAGGGCAAAAGCGAGATGGTCGTGAGCCAATGTTACCATAAATGCTTCCACTCTCCCTGATTTCGTGTCGGAAATAAGGAAAGTGGCAGTCATCCCTGCTGGCTTGCTGACGCCTCATCCAGCCGCTGCCGCCTCCCGCCCCCATTAAGAAAGAGACGCTAAAAGTAAAGTTAATATTACTGTAGGGCCGTAGGGTATTAAACGTTGTTGAATTAAAAAGCCTTTATTTCAGACCAAAGTCTCCTCCATCTACCACCTACACTAGAGCACACAACATTCCGGGCTCCTTGGCGACGTCCCCGAGGGTGGGCGAGCCTGGGGCAGGGGGAGGATTGGGGGCTGAAGACTCCGTGCCAACGCCAAACGCTCGGCCAAAGGCTTCTGAAGCCCAACGGTTTCCCAGGACCGTGCCCACGTTCCGTTTTCCCCCTTCCCGAGTCTCTTTTCCCGGTTTAGGCTGGAACCCTGGAATGGTTTGGGGACCAATGAGGTGGCAGCGGTTGACGCCTGGAACCCTGTGAGGGGCGATTTCATCTCCAGGGGGCGAGGCCGCGCGGCGGGGGCACGGGGGCGGAGGAGAGCGAAGGAAGCGGGGGCAAAAAGTAGGAGGGAGGGGAGGAGAAGCCCAGCTGCCGAGAAGCGAAGGCAGCAGAGGTAAGAAAGCGAAAGGTAGGGAAGAAGACAGAGCAGGTCCGCGCGTGGACAGGAGCGGGTCGCGGGCCGGGCTGGGGCGCCGCGGGGACGGCGGGGAGGGTCGCTGTCAGTCAGGCCGAGGGGGGCTCGCGGGCCGGGGGCGGCGCCGGGCGCACGGCCGCGGAGGGCGCGGCGGCTCCGGCAGCCCCGGCAGTGGCGGCCGCGCCCCCGTCCCCGGCGGTGCGCCCTTGCCGCGCTCCGCGTCCCTCGGCGCCGGCTTCGGGCCCGGCCGCCCCGGGGCTCCCCCCCTCGCCTGCCCGTCCGCACGCGCCCGTTGGGGGGCCTGGGGAGCGGCGCCAGCGGCCCGGCCGCATTGTGACGTAGCGGGGCCGCGGCAGCGCCTCCGCCGCCCGCCCGCTCCTGCTGCGGCTGTGCCTGTTCCCGCCGCCGCCGCCGTCCGTCCGTCCGTCCGTCCGTCCGTCCGTCGGTCCGCGCTCCGGAGCCGCCGGCGCGCCGGGCGCCCCCGGTGAGTCCCCATCCAGGGCGGGCGCCGCAGGGAGGCGGGGGGCGGCGGCGCGGGCGGCTGAGCTTTCCCAAGTTTGCACCGGGCGACCCCGGCGGGTGTCGTGCCTGCTCCCCCCGATTCCCGGGCCCCCTTTGTGCCGCGAGTCCGGGCTGCGGGGCCAGCGGCGGCGCCTCTGCAGAAAGGGTTTCGGGGGAGGTCTCTATAGTAACGGCGGTGGCGGCTGCCAAGCGGCTGCTTCACTCGCGGAAAGGGGGAAACAGCCCCCGCCTGGGTTTCCAAAGGATTGTTCTTTTCATTTGCCCATTTCTTGTGGTTATTATTCATGCTGCCACCTCGGGTCGTATCAGAGGCAGGGATGGGCACTGCCGCAGCTCCCAAGAGCTGAGATAACGAGGGGCGAAGTAATAGTAATAGCAACAGTACCAACAACAATAATACTAAACGAAAGAGGGGGACGCCTGGCGTTGCTGCCGCCCAAGAGGAGCTCCTCTCTCCTTAGCACCGCGGCTCCCAGGCTGCCAGGTCCAGCCCGGGCTCCCACCGCCGCCCTCCGGCGCTGTCCTGCATCCCGGGCTCATGGGCGTCAGTTTTAGCCGGGAATATTTCTCTCTTGGCCCTCTCTCGCGGTGATGACTTTCATCTGCAGGTGGTAAGTGAGGTGAACTGGTATTTTGGCTATTGTCAAATGCCACGTTTTGTTTATTTCATTTTTGCGAAAAGAGGGAAAATTATGAGCCATTACTGGCAGCCATACAGTTTCCACAGGAAATACTAGCATTCTTTGAGGAACACGCTACTGCTTGCAGCGAAGAAAGTCTTTAGGAAACAAAAAGGCAACAGCATTGTTGCTCATTTTCAATGGACCGCTAGGAGGGGGGAAACGTGTTGTTTTTTCCTGTGGGAACGTTGCTTTCCTTGGGAAAGTTAATTAAGGAAGCTTACTGTCGGTGCCCGTTTTTCACTTGCTGGTGGCTGGGCCCCACTGCTCTTGGCTGTTACTGACAAGCGCCCATCAAAGAGCCGGGAGGAAGGGAGCACCGCTGCAGGACAGTCTCACCGCACACCACGTGCGGTGGAGCCGGGCCAGGGTGCAGTTTGCAAAATGAAATAAGGGCTGTCTGGGGAGGTTTATGAGGATTACATGTGTGCAGAGGATGTCAGTTCTCCAAGGTGTCACTCTAAACACGTAATTTTCAAACATCACTTTCCTTGCTGATTCTGCAGGAAGGCAGAAACCTATTTCTCTTATTATAGAGCAGACATCCCAGTTGGGAATGGGTTGAAATCTGTATTTCATTTGTACATATTGAAATTTTGAAAGGCCAAGAGAACAAGGTGTAGGAAAGAGGTATGCTCATGTGTTCACATCTGGGAGAGAATGTCTGTTGGGTATTTCTGATGTATCTCAATGTTCAATTGCCTTCGGCATGGTTCGAGGGAGACACCTTTAAGGTGTCCTTAAAACTATGAAAAAGGTGTTTTGGTACCAATCACAGAAGTCTCTCCGGAAGGCAATATTCACTGAAGATTATTCATAACCAATTATGGTAGGCATTCCCAGGTCTAGAAACGGAAAGAAAAGATGGTGCCCCTCTTAAGGATCTTTGGACATCTCAGTTAGGAAGAAAATAGGAAAATAAGGGATAAAATTTTAATTTAACTTCATTCTCTCCATAGCGAGCATTTCTTGAGTAAAGATTACAAGGTAGTAGTTTTTAAATGCTGCTGCATTTCTTGATTTGACATTTACCATGTGTTGATGTCCAAAAGGAAGTGACTAAAGCAAGTAAATTTCTCTACTATGTCACAGCTTTGCTGATTCCAAGCAGTTGTTCTGGTGCAGGTGTACAGTGGAAATGCAGAACAGAGGCCAAGAAACTTTGTGTGCACTGTTGTTTTGGAAGGAATTGTAACAGTACTTTATTGCTCTTGAGAGAGGAAACCCACACAAACATCTAATACAAACAAACGATCTTTGATATTATCAGAGAAAGCCTGGAGCCCTTTTTCTTGCCAGATTTAAGGCATTTCTTGTCAAAAGAGGAAATCTCCCAAGGAGCAGGTGCATCATTATAGAAACACAAGGGAATTTCTCTTTTAAATGCAAAATCTAATTGAATAGCAACAAGAGAATCAGTGACACTTTTAGAATAGATGCCTTGTTTTTGGCAGTCTGTCAGATTAGGGTTGCAAGCCACATAGGAGAAATATGTGTCTTGGGAGAAAAATAATATCCTGGTGAAAATCAAACCATTGCTTCTGTGAAAACTTTTATGCTTATGTACTTCTTTCCTTGTGCCCCTTTGACTGATATGCATATTAACTTACAAGAAGTAATTTTCTGAAAATGAATCAATAAAGTGGTTACTAATATGATATATACTATGCATGATTTTGCACTTTATATAGGTTAGATAATGATTTTATATTTTATGGTTTGCATCTTACCAGCTCTTTTATTAAGCTTCTAAAATAAAATGATCAATATATGGTGTTGAAATGACAGGCCTGATGCCAGTGTTAATTGATATGCCTGATGGCTGGGCCCTGGAAAAATACTGATTGATTCCTACATAGTCATTGTGTATTCACTTTGTACATATGTGGGATATAAAAATATATAATGCACAATCTCTTCACAAGGAGATTACAAGGGGGGAAATAGGACATATGAAAAAGTAGAATGGTACAAAACCTGACAGAAGATATTTATGACTGAGTGTCCAAGACACTAAATAGTAATTGAAAAGGAATTCTTAGGGGAAAGTGACCAAATCAGCTTAGATATTTTATCAGTCATCTGTTATTGCATAACAAATCACCCCCAAATGTAGTTAGTTGTTTAAAACAACCACTATAGCTCCTGATTCTGTGGTCAGCAGCGCAGGCTGGGTTCAGCTAAGTGGTTCTTCTGCTGGTCCTGGTTGGGTTCCCTCAAGCATCTTCAGTCAGCTGGTGGCAGGATGATCTAGGATGGCCTCCCTTATGTCTGGCAGCTGTTGGGCTGTTGGCCAGGTTCTCAGGTGACTGGGACATGTGCCTCCCATTCTCCAGCCGACTAGCCAGGGCTTCTTTACATGGCAATCAAGCAGTGTTCCAAGAGCAGCAAAAGAGCAAACCCCAGTTCAAAGTCGATTTTTAAGCCTCTGCTTTTATTTTATTTGTTGCTCTCCCATTGGCCAAATCAAATCACGAGGCCACCACAGATTTAAGGAGTGTCGAAAGACTCCACTTATGATGAGAAGGAGCTGCAAAAAATTATAGCCACTTTTTTTGCAGCCTACTACATGTTTAAGAACACTTATTCTAGCAAATGTTTTCTGCTGAGGAATAGCGTACTGTAAGGAGAGATAGGTGGAGCCTGCTTGTAGACAGCCCAGAATTGAGGTTAGAGAATTGCCTTGTAAATTATTGTCCTGTAATCTTTGTTCTGTAAATCACGGGTAGGACAGGAGTGACATAATGATAATAAAATCTTAGCCATGTCCTTTGCCTGTGGCGTCAAGATGTTTTGGAGACAGTAGGCTTGTGGCAGAGTCAGCAGACCATTGTTGGGAGATGAGCAAGGCTCTGGCAAGGGTGTAGGCACAAAGAATGGAAAGGAAAGGATCGATCTGGAGGATCCCATATTTAGGATTAGGTGACTGATTATAGGGGGTTACTGAAAGCCGAGAGTCAAAATCATTCTGAAATTTAAAAGAGCTTAAGTGACTGAAAGAATGATTGTGCTGTTGTGAGAAATAGAGAAATCAATATGTGATTTATTGGGGGGAGGAGAAAAATTGAGTTCCAGAAAGGTTGATTAAAAGAGATAAATTGAACGTGAAAGTACTTTATAAACTGCAGAGTATGCTGTGAATGTTAGCTAGCGCTTAGTGTTTAAATCGCAGAGGATTGTATATAGTTAAGCTTCTCTAGTTGTAAAGCAATAGAAAACAACAGTGTGGAGAATATCCTAAGCATCAAAGGGAAGTCAGAAGAACCACTCTCAGGGTGGAAACCCAATTACTCTGGGGACATTGGGAAGTAGGAGCTGATGTTCTTTTTCCTGAGGCACAGCTGGACGTCTGCCCTTGGAGTGCTCTGCCCTTGGACTTAGCGTACCAGGAAGGAGAACATCTTTGGCCCGGTTTGAGTGGCATGCACACTGCTGAGCCAGAGGCGTTGATTGACAGCTCCACTAAGACAGCACACAATGGGCAGTAGGTAGGTGCTTCCTCAAAGGACGTGGGAGCACTGCTATCAGAAGTGGCAGTGGACAGGAGGTGGCAAAACCAACAGATGCCCACCAGAGAGGGACACTTGAAGATTTATTTGTGCCTAGCCACTGGGAGGCAGACAGGACAGGAGGTGACAATTTACATAGAGATGTAGGTGCATTAATAACAGTTAAACCCATGCTTGTGGTGGGGTTTTCTCATGGAGGGAGAATTAGAAAGAAAAGAGGGCCCAGCACAATGCATCATCCAGGCTCCTCCATAAATGTCAGTAGATGTTTTATTAGAAGGGAGAGGAATCCAAAATAGTTCTGTTCTGTCTTTACTGAAGGGCTCAGTTGAGGTGCTGCTTCATCAGCTTTGTTTTATAGATGGCCAGTCTGAAATTCAGGTGGTGTCCTTACCATCCAGTGCAGCTGTTGGGCCTGACAAAAACATCTGGCCTCTCTCACGTCACACAATTAGTCTGAACAGCATACACAGCTGCTCTTTATGGAAGGGCCTTGGATGGACCAGCTTGAGTCTAAGCCTATACTTTTTTATAGTTTCTATTGCACAAGTCTAAGAACCCTGAAGATATTCAATAAATGTTAACTTAATGACTGAATGTGCCATTATCTGGTGCAGTAACATTTTTCTAAAGCAGTCTGGCCTTGCTTTTCATTATTCACAGTAGAATTTGTTATAAAGTCCCTAAATGCCTTTTGTAGATTTAAATGTTTTAAGGTACTATTGTCACAGTAATATAGGTTTTTATAATCTACCACTCACAAAAATAGACTTTTTTTTCTTTTTTGAAACACAATTGTCTTTACTTTTTATATTTGTCAGGACTCTTGGCAGCAAGTCACAGAAAACCAGTTTATACTTGCTCAGGTAGGAAGGGGCATATCCTGCTCCTGTATTGGAAAAGTTCAGGAAGGATCCAATTCTGATTTCCTCTCTTCTTCCTGGTGGTAAAATGGTCATCAGCAGCTTCAGGCTTAACTCCTGCAGGAAAAGAGGATAATTCAGAATTAAATCTAATTAGACCACTTTGATCATATGCCCATGCCTGAACCAGTTCTTATGGCCAGAGATTTGGAACATGCCACTTGGCTGGGCCTTGGTAATGTGCCCAGTCCTGGAGCCTTTGGGAATGTGGTCTGTGAGGAGTGGCTGGGGGTGGGGGAAGTGGAGGAGGGTGGTCAGCAAAACCCTCCTAAACCCAATGACTTGAGAGCACGGGAAGGGTGGTTTTTAAAAAGAAAATGTTGAAAAGAAGAGAAAGTGGATGCTGTTCAAGCAGGAACAGCAGAAACTATTCCATCTGTTTTCCCTGGAGGACCCATCATCCTCTTACTAAGCCACCGAGCCGTAAACCTGGGGATGATCCTGAGCTGACCTTCTGCCTTTCCTCCTCTACCTAATCAATCACCAGGGCCTCTTGCTCCATGTCTCAGTCTTACTCTTTGCCTCTTTTGGTTTAGACCCTCCCTCCCTGGTTCACTCTTCACAAGTCACCTCTTAGATGTCATCTCCAGGTCTCCCTGCTTCCAGGCCATCCTCCTTGCACTCCCTCAGTGTTCTTCTTAAGAGCAAAGAGAGAAAATTGAGTCTGTGGTCAAAAGGTACAAACTTCCAGTTGTAAACTAAACACATCCTGGGGATGTGATGTACAGGACAGCGACTGTAGTTAGTAATACTATATTGCATATTGGAAGTTGCTAAGCAAGCAGACCTTAAAAGTTCTCTGTCACAAGAAAAAAAATTGTAACTATGTGTGGTGATGGATATTAACTAGACTTACTGTTCTGGTCGTTTCACAATATATACAAATATTTCACGATATATACAAATATCAAATCATTGTACTGTACACCTGAAATTGATATATTGTTGTATGTCAGTTATATCTCAATTAAAAAAAAAAGAACCATTCAAAACCTCATAGCCCTGGGGGAAAAGTCTAAGCTCTTGACCATAAATTCTGAGGTTCCCCACGATGTGTGCTCTGCCTCCTTCTGTGGATGCAGCAGATGGCAAGGAGGGAAGGTGTTCAGTAAAGGCTTCTTCTAGCCTCCCACGTTATCCTCATGCTGTGCTGACCTATATAACATTAAGGTCCCCAAATGCTCCATTTGCTCTCTTATTTGCATGCTTTTACACGTGCTGTTGAATCTGTGGAATATTGTTTATCCTTTCTTGTCTTAGTGAACATATCTAGATGTCTTAGTCAACATCTTCTATACTCAACCCAAGTGTTGCTCTTTCAAGAAGCCTTGGCTGCACACCCCCTCCTACCCAAGCCCTGCGTCAGACTTTGCCTGGCGGTGCAGTGTTGGGTGTACTTATCCCTCTCTCTCGCTGCCCTGCGTGTCCTGAGAGCTGCACGGTGCTTTCTCAGCTGTGTATCCCTGTGCTCGGTACAGTGCCCCTCACATCTTATATGCTCACCAATTTTTAAATGAATGAGCGAAAAATGTGTACTGAATCATTCATCTTCAGGTTTTTAAGGTGATGTTTTTAGGTTTATTCTGTTTCCTCTAACTTGATTCTCGCATTTGCATCTCAGAATGTTGGACATGAAGACAAGTTCTCTGTGAAGTTACTGCTCAGACACTTTTTCAACAGTTTTCCCCGTGGTTGGTGTTTCTTCTTTCCTGCTTGGTCACTAACAGCTACCGAAGAAAGAGGCTGGAAAACATCAGTGGCCCAAAACCAATCTCAAGGGTAGAATCTAGACTTGAGAGATCAGATGAGGAATGATTTTTCTTCCTACCATAAAGAGGATATTTAATAGTTAATATTTATGAGGCACTGACTCTTTATTGGGTGCTTACCAGATGCCTTACAATTATTTCCTTATTTAATTCTTCCAGCAGCCCCAGGAAGGAGATGTTATAATTATCATCCTTTTTCTCTACATGAGGAAACTAAGATTTATCTAAAGAGTTGAAGGGGCTTGCTTGCTACTAAGCTCCCTCTTCCTGGAGATGGCTGGGCTGCCAGACGCTCCCCTGCATTGTTGAGGAATAGAATCAGCCTTCGACCGGGCTCTTCCGATTCATCTATTAGAATTTTTCTGTCGTTGTTCTAAAATGAAGTGACTACGTCCTAAGAATAAAACATTCCAGCTGTCTCCCTTGGCCATCAATTATGTCAAAAAGATTATGGAAAAAGATATATTTAAAGAGATAAGGACTCTACTACTATAGCTGACATTAAGATGAATTTCTACCTTAGAAATTCCAGTCCTGTTCCGTGATTGTGATGTTGCCAGATAATCTAGGTCTCATCCGGAGGTTATACTGTAGTGCATAAAATGTAGGCCTCTTGAACAGGCGTAGAAAAGGGTTGGTTCTGAGGATCCCTCAGAAAGTTATTCCATAGGTACATAAAATGAGCTAAACACTTTGGAAGCCACAGAAGCTCAATGTCTCTTAACCTGTTTTCAGCCTGAGAGCCTTTTGAGATCCGATGAAAGCTATGGATTCTTTCCTTAGAGGAAAAAGATGTGCACACACACAAACCGCTTTGTATTTGAGTTCACGGATTTCCAGGATCTGTGAAAGCCCATCTGTGGATTTCCTGGGGCTCCATGGACTCCAGGTTAAAATCCTTGTTTAAAAGCCGTAATCCAGAACAAAGATAATAGCCGTTGTTGAGTGTTTACTATGTATCACATGTAACCACTTATTGGTTATTTACTATGTGCTAGTCCTTTTTGAAAAGTACGTTATAGCTAACCGACCCTCTAAAACATACACTATGAGCCATGTTTTAAGCTGTAGAGAAGGAGGTTCAGAGAAGGCATTTACTCAGTCTCCCAGCTGCTAAGTGGTGAGAGTGGAATTAAACACAGAACCCGGATCTGTGTCACTGCTACTTCACGCTGCCTCCACGCTCGTTCATCTTACCAAACTAAGCATGAGACCTGTGCCAGTGACATTTCCAGCCTTTATTAGTCCTGACCTCCCTCAGCCTTCAACTTCCCTGTTGAAAGCGGTGAAGTGGCTGCTTCTGCCGCCAGAGCATCCTGGAATGTTTCCAGTGCGGGAGCAGTGAGGGCTGGGGGGTCTCCGCTCCCTGTCCTCCTTAACCTGTCACGACTCTCACATGCGGAGCAGAAAACATCATTAGAGCGATACAGCACTACTGCTTGACCATCTCTAGGTGAGTTCCTAGCTCATTCCTGAGTGCGGTTTATACACCTGGAGACCTGAACTCAACAGATACTCAACAACAAAAATAACTGCAGATTCTCCATTTGGACCCATCCACAGACATTTATTTTGGACTCGCTGTATGCCAAGCTCCATCCTTGGAGCTGTGGTCACGGTAGTGAGCACACAGATGTGGTTCCTGGGCTCATGGCACTTCCATCTAGCCTATATATAGCCAGGAAGGAGGCTAGCAAATAATTTAAATAAAGCGCGTTAAGTTTTATGAAAAAGGGAGTATGAAAGATTGATCCTGTGCACATTTCCTTTCTTTACAGCTTCAAAACTCTGGTCACAAATGTGTCTACTTCCTTAGCCCTTCCCTCCCTCCCTCGGGGTGTTTAGAGCGCTTCAAGTTTCCAGAGACTGACTTGACAGAGTAAGGGGGACACACAGACAGAACAGTTCATCTCAGTCCCCCCTTTGCAGATGAGAAGACAGAGTCACCAAAAGACCAGCCGCAGATCGGGTGAAGACCAGGCTAGCTAGTTGGTCTGGTCCCCGGCAGAGCATGGCTCACTGCAAACCACAGGCTGCTTCTCATTTATTCGTGATGCAATTATTGTTGTTGTTTTGGCCTTTATGTTGTGGTCTCTTTGCTGCAAATGAATCCAGCAGGCAAACACTCTTCAGGAGGCAGACACGTTGCCAGCCTCTGTTCCCTTTTCATAGCCCGTCATAGGCTCCCCTGTGTGTTGTCTCCTCTCCTTTCACAGTTACTTCTCCCCCTTGCCCACCTGCCCTCTGGCAGCCTCCCTCCAGGGTTTTCTCCCCAAGAGTTGTCTTACGACTGCTCAGACCAGAAATGGTGGATAGAGATACTAGGATCCGTGAATGCAAGCCACATAGGTAATTTCAAATTTTCTAGTAGGCACATTAAGGGAAGTCAATGGAAACAGGTGAAATTAATTTTAATAATATATTTTACTTAACCCAGTATGTCCAAAATATTAGCATTTCCCCTTGTAATCAATACCAAAAAACCCATTAACTAGATTCTTTGCTTTCTTTTTTTTTCAAACTCTTTGGAATTTGGGGTGTATTTTCTTAAGTCAGACTGGCCACACTTGCAATGCTCAGCAGCCACATGTGGCTCGTGGCTCCTGTAGAGGACCACAGACTTGGGCTCTGAGGAGGCCCTGGGAGTACCAGGCTTCTGTGTCCCTCAGCACTTAGCTTGCTCCCCTGCTATTGCCCCTGCAGGAGGTGTTGTACGCGGTTGTGTGTGCTCTCGAACCTGGGCTCTCTAGGGTAGGGAATGTGTCTGTCATCTTTCTTTCCCCGGTGTCGTGGGCAGTGTTTAGTAGGCCCCATCATTGGCATTCAGGACTTTGGGAATGCATTAATGAGTGAGGGAAGGTTATTTGTAACCCCCGGGGCTGAAGGGATTGGTGTGTGGGGGCGCGGCTCACCAGCCCTGACTCCCGCCTTTCAATCCCAGCTCTGTCCAGTGCCACAGAGCCACATTTGCATCAGCCTGAATAGATAGGGGGCCTCTACAGTCGAAAGGGACTTTCCAACCTAGAAGTGTACTGAGCCTCTGTGTGTCTTATAGCTTTAGGTTTCACCTCTCCTAATTTTGAATGCTAGAGGACTTATTTGCAGTCTAGTGTGTTAAATTGTAATGGGCTGTTTAACAGGATGAAAAAAAAACAGGACAGACCAAACGCCAAAAGAAAATTCATCCACTGAACTAAGCCTCCTACTAAGATGACAAAAAAGGCCGAACTGACATCTCAAACATTAAACATTCAAGGAAGGAATAGCCTGCATCAGGGAGCTGTTAGAGTCATCAGGATGAGCTTTCTCTGCGTTCCCAGTGGTTTTAGAGTCATCCCCACTCCCCCTGAGAGAACGGGGGATTTGTATCCTGAGTAAATTTGCCTTTGCACATACAGTATTTAAATTTTGCAAGTGCTTCTAACCAACTAATGTGCATGTGCTTGCTTGTCTACTTTACCCCATGATAAATATCCCTTGTAATAAGTCATGCAACCAAGTCTCAAAGATCAGTACTCCCATAAAACCATACTAGCCACATATTCAAATAAATTCAAAGTTTGGAAATGGAGGAAAATAGTCTTTGATCTGTTAAGTCATATAAACATTTTAAGAATGGATTCTTGTCTCAGAAAAGAGTATGATTACCTCAGGCCTGCTTAAAGACTGCATTGAAATAGGAAGTGGAATTGGGCCTAACCTCCGTTTTACCATTGATTACCAGTTTCAACCTGGAAAGCTCATTGACCTGCTTGGGGTTTTTGTTTCTCAGAGTGCATACAGGGAAAAGTAAATCCTGCTGTCACACACTATGTAGGGGGAGGATGAATGAAGTCTAGAAAGTATTTTGAACAATTTTTCAACGAAACTATTTGGAACGGTTTGAGGGCTAGGTAGCTTGCCAATATTTTTTCAGAGTAAATTCTAAAAAGTTAGAAAAATCGTAGCATCTATCATATTGTAGATAACTAAACACTAGCCATGTTTAAGTAATTTGGAGTTCTCTTCTTTAATAAGTCAAGGATGGTTCAAGACAGACAAAGCTTCGCATCTGTTGGCTGCAGTTTAGGGAATGCCGCTTTCATTTGAATCTCTTAAAAAAGATCTCGTGCCTCTCTGTTAACTGTAAAATACTTCTTCCAACATGACGGCTCTAGTGTGCTGTGTTGGTGTAATTGAAAACCTATAAAAAGGCTGAGAGCTACTTTTGAATTGGCTCGGTGAACTTGGACTGGCTTTGTCAAAGTGGTGAAAGGTTTAAAGGAATTTTCATAAATGAGGTCTCCAAGCTGTGTTTTAACTATAGAATTCCAATGAACTCCAAGGCCTGTGAACTCTTAGAATAGCGCCTCAGAGAAGAGCAGTCATATCAAGATGGAAATAAATGATTCATTTTCATTCCTCGAGTTCTGCAGACATAAGCACACTTAGCCACTGATCATCATAATTTAGCAGTGCTGTTGTGCACTAAGAATACAATTTAAAAGTCTAATCTTTAATTAAGTTGAGTACTCACAGATTAACATGGTTACAAATCTTGGGCACTGGATATAGCACAATGTTTACTCATGTTGCTAGGAAATAGCAGAGCTCTTCGCAAGTTACAAATTGATTTGGTAAGAAGAGGGATGTGGACTTCTCCCAGTAACGGACTTACTCATTTCTTCTCTGTTTCTCTTTCATAACATATGTAAATGCATTTCATACAGCAGAAGTCCTGCAGACTCAGAGCTTTTGTTAGTAACAGAAAGCACAGGTGTGTGCACCTGAATAAACATTTGCAGGCTGTTTGAAAAGTGATTTTACCTAGAGCTCTTGGATGAAATAAGCATCATCAAGTACTTGAGTTTTTAATGAAATGAATTTTTCTGTTTGTTAGAATTATCCAGGAAATAGATTGTTCTTTAAAATATAATTATCATGAGGCTGATCGATGGTTTTGCATTCTTGCCATTAGTGGGAAACTGTCAAATTAGTATAGAAATTTGATCTAGGTTGATGGTTTTCCAAAATCATTAAAACTTGCGTGTAGGAAATCAAATCAACTCTGCTATTCTTTTTTTTCCCTTTCCCTCCTTTTGGCAAACCTCACTGCATGACACATTGTACAATAGTTTTTAAAAATGCAAAGCTAATGCTTGCACAGCATGAAAGTGAGTAGCTGTGCCAGCTCACTTGCCTTGTCCCTGAAAAAGACGAAAGATTTCTATACGCTATTTCAGTCAGGATCAGGCATGAAAGAGTGGTCTCCCCAAGCTCAAAAGCAGAACTGAGAAAAAACCTACAGGGACGAATTCCTATTTGAGGCAGGCCATTGTACACAGGGCTGGTATTTCAAAGCAGAGGCCCTTCCTACGAGATGGAAAAATAGCAGAATACTTGATTGTCTCGAGGAACGACGTCAGGGTTGGGATGGCTTGTGCTCATTATAAGGCTTTTATCCTATATCCTAGCTTAGAACAACTGAGAAGAAGAAAGAGAAGGTGCTGCTGAGGGGCAAGATCATGACTATACTCCAGCATATGTGCCTACAGTCTCTCTTGGTAATTAAAATCCTTTTAACTGGATAATTATGGACTCATTCCTGTAGGAAGCCAGTTGTTGATTTTGGTAAGAATTGTTTTCTCAATCTGTGCAAGTACCTAGCACAGATTCAGGTATGTACTATATGATCAATATATGTTGGCTGAACAAATTAATCCTTCAACATGTCTTACAAGTAAATGTATTAATAATATAAGACCTAAGACTTACTCCATTGCAGTAAATAGAAGTTAAGGGCTTGTCTTCTTAAAAGATATCATCATGTTACCTGTGTTATTTATACTCAGAACATCCCTCTGAGGCAGGATACTGTCAGACACGTGGGCAAAATGCCATGTGATGGAAGGTTTCACGGCTCAGTTGGAATAGGTGGTGGAGTTCTAAGAGGTCTAAGACCTGCTTTTATAGAACTTTTGAAGCTAGAAGGGAATTTAGAGATCTGACAATAATGAGATGGAAAGGTGAGATGATAAAACTGGCCCACAATTTCATAAGCGTGGTCATTATTTCTTATCATTCTTACTGTCTCCCAAAACACCCAACAGCACACTTATAAAGGGTGTGAGATAAAGATGGTGGATAGGCGGTTATGAGCATGGACTTGAACCTCAGAGCAAAGCCTGGCTCAGCCTCTTACTATGTATGTGATTCAGGGCAGCTTACTGAACCTCCTGATATTTTGATATTGTTTCTTCTTTCACTAGCAAATATTTATTGATTGCCTCATTTATTCAAGGTAAGTTTGGGATGCTTGGGTTAAAATGGGAATAATGGATGTCGGATCTACTCTCTTCCTTTCTCCACCTATTCTGTGTGCTGAGATGTTTGGAGGCTCCTGGTTGTCTGGCTTCTGGTTGAGTTTGGCCAGTGAGAGGCATCAGCAGGAGATAAGCAAGCAGGTGGGGGAGAGAGTTTGAGCTATTTATTCCCTGGGTCCCCTCCTATGCCAGGTCACCTCCCACTACTGTAGGCAACAGCTCCTGGTAGGCAGCCATCTCCCTAGGCTGCTTCCTGAATTCTGATAACTCTGCCCTCCTTCAGACACTTCAGGCTGATAACTGCTTCCCTTTAGTCTTACTAGCTCAGGGTACTGCACCATCTCCTACTAGTTTCTGCACACCCTACTCACACTTTTGCAAATGGTCTCTTTATTAAACTACCCTCAAATTGTATTTAAGTGTGCCACCTGTTTCTTGTTGGGAATCTGACACAAGTCATTACCTGTCTCAGAGGTCGTTGTAAGAATGACATGATTTAGGTAGGATTTAATACTTTGACTATATAATAAGCCAAGGATTGGCTCATAGTAAGTTTTCAACTTGTGTTACCATCATCATTTGTTTTTTTATTTTTACAAAGTATTGGGTTTGCCATATTAATTGTGGTTGCATTGTTTTAAAAATTTTAAAAGGTGAGAAGAAAACAACTAGCATCTTGCAAATGTTAAAAATGGAAAAAGTGAAACAGAGATCAAGGGCTGAGGTCACACAGTGCTTGCGGCAGAACTAAAAAGTGAATTTGAGATTTTTGACCTTGTTTCTTTGCACAGGGTACATCGTCACAACACCTCTGGAAAAGAAAGTTACAACTTCAAACTATTTAGTAAATTAAAACTTAACCTACTTGGGATAATTGGGTATGCCTAATGTAAATAAACCCTATTCCTGACCATTAAAAGATAATTGCATTGTATCATAGATGACTCGGCATCTTCAACTTAATTACTGTAGGGGCCGGGGCTAAGAACTTTCACAGTTATACCCTCTTGGTAGTTCAAGACAGGTGATCCTTAGGACTCAATGTCTTGCAGGCTCTCGAGGGTAGATCTGTTTATTTATAATCAAAGCTGAATAGAATGCTTGTATAGTAGATTTTCTGCACGTACACATTTTTCTGACTTCTGTCTTAGAGTTCTCATTCTTAACTCTGTGGTGTTTAGAACCATCTCATCTGTAACTTATAACACGCTCATTAAACTGTTTGTCAAGAGTGAAAACTCACAAATTCCCTGAAGAAATAGTGGTCAGTTTGAAAAAGAAAAACATCTTCAACTTCTTCCTAAGTGATACGAAATTTGTCATAGTTGTTGAAATTTCAGACCATGTGGATGTATCTTTCAATCTCTTGGAAAGATTGTATAAGTGTTCTCTAACAAGCTAGAAAGAAACTGAATTTCAGAAATGTCTCTTTTTTACAATATAGAGTCAAGGGAGGAATAGCAATTTGAAAGGCCTTTTTATGTCAGTCCAAAGATGGATTTGTAGATTGTCCCTTCTGTTCAAGGAGCTGAGTAGGCACAAACAAATATCCTATTGCCAGAAGAGTTGATGCTTCTAGAAGGAATGATTGTCTTTTGAACATTTGCATCTCTTTTTATTCTGTAGCATTTTCTTTAAAGTTAAGCCCAGGTAGAGTTCCTGTCTTCTGTCTTTATGAAGAATATACCTTTCCTGTATTGGGCACTTAAGAAATACAGACTTTCTCAACTATCTATTTACTTACTTATTGTCTTTGAATTGTCCTTTCTGGAGGAGATATTATGTCAAAGTGCCTTAGTGATCTCCCAGTTGATCCTGGGGAAGCCTCCTATTGCTTCGTTCCAAAATACAGTAGCATTTTCACTGACAGGGACTAGTATATTTATTGTAATTATTATTATAAATGATTACACTGTTTTTCTCACATTAGTTATGTGGACATGAGTACTAGTAATTGGGAATAAAATAAAATCCTTAGTAGGTCATACTGAAAATGTCACGTTATACCTAAGAACTTTCTGTGGCTGCTTGCCAAACAGAAGTAGTTATGGGTTCTTTAAAGTGGAGTAATTGATGGTGTTTGCAGGTGGAGGACACATTACTTTATGAAGTCATTCTGTAAACATGCTTTGGTACCTTTTTCTGTGTGGATGCAGTCTTTTCCCTCTATGAACTTTCTACGGAGTGGAGGAGAAAAAATTGTATATCAATAGTAGAGGCAGGGACCAAGTGCTATAGTAGGAAGAAGGAGGGAACAATGACTCCATCTGGAATTGGGAGGAGGGTGGTCAGATTATCCAGGGCATCCCCAGGAAAAGTGACGTTTGATTTAGAGTTAAAGGCTAAGTGGGTGTTCAACAGGCAGAAAATTTAGGGGAGAGCATAGGGGCCTGACAGACTTTTGATGTGACTTCACAGTAAGATATATGGTATGGAGTGGCAAGAGATAATATTAAATGGATGACTAGAGTCAAATCTTGATCCATTTCTCTCTGCGGAAACTGGGAGCTCATATACCTTTTTCAGTGAGTGATATTAATAAATAATCCTACGTAGATTCTTGTGTCATTCATTCTCAAGGCTTATGCTATCCCTGTGTTGGTAACTTCCAAATTTTTATCTCTAGCCCTGGGCTGGAGATCCTCTTTGTCTTCTGGTTATCTGCATTTTGATGTTTCATCAGCTCTCAAAAAGTCTACGCCCCCAAAGTAAATTCATCACCTTGCTCTCAAAATCTTGGCTCTGTCTGAGTATCTTAGTTTAGTGAAGGGCCCCAATTTTCAAGGAAATTATCCATAACACTCCCTTCTCTTGAACCTCCCAATATCTCCCAACATCCAAATACTAAACAAATTGCCTTATTTATTCAATTACTCTCAACATTATAGTCTCCTTTCCATCCCTATTTCTAGTATCTTTATTCAGGTTGTCGTTATTGTTCCCTTTGTCTACTGCTGCAACCTCTTAACCAACTCCACCCCTTTCTGATCAGTTCCTGTACAGTTACCCAGTCGATCTTTCTAAAATGGATTGAATCAATGATGATGCTAGTAAATTTTTAGTAGGTTCTCATTGCCTGTCGATAAAATCTAAAATCCTTTGCATGACATACAAGCCCTTCTGATTTTGCTCCTGCCCAGCTGTGCAGCCTCCTGAGTCCTGTGACCAATCCCCTACCCTTCTCCAGGCTTATTAAATGACTTGAAGCTCCTTGTAATTTCCAGTCTGTTAATCTCCTGAGAATTTTCCTCTTCCTGTTCCCAGCCTTCTTATCCTGTCAACTCATTGCTTCTGACCTCTGCCTCCACCCAAGTTGGGGTGAGGTGTTTCCACAACTGTATGGTGATAGACTGTTTACTTTTCTCTGTCTCCACGAGACTGCAGGCTCCTCAGTGCCAGGCACCATGTCTCATTCATGTCTACCATATTCCCAGAGCTTAGCGTCATGTCTGGCACATAGTTATAGCAAAAATAATAGTGTTTACAAAGCACTTATTATAGACCAGGCAAGGTACTAATTTATTTACAAACATTATCTCCTTTAAAGGGGAAAAACAAAATCAAGCTATGCTTTGGAAAGAGAATTTGGCAGGAAAATAAAGATTGAGCAAGAGTTTTGTTACGGGGAGTCCAATCAGGACAATATTTTAGCAAAATAAACGAGAATTTAAAAGAATTTATACTAAGATAGACGCAGTAGGATTCAAGTGGAAAAATTTATTACAGTAATTCCTAGAAATATTGAATTAGATGGATGGATAGATAGAAGAATAGAGGGCCCAGCCTGTGTTCCTTAGAATTTGCTGTGGACCTCACTTTATTTAACTTACAATTTTTCATAACTTTGGTGCAACAAGTTTGTTAGGACTCCAGTAACAACTATCCAGGTGCAGAAGCAGTCTGTATGGCAACAGCCTAAGAGGAAAGTGTTAAAAGCAGACATATCATGAGTAATATATGATGGCTTTTAAAAATAGATATTACAATTAAATGTAGACATAAATATTAAATTAGGTCCAAAATTAATTGCTCAGGTATGGAAGTATGTTATACAATTGAGAATTCTTTCAGTCAAAAATGAAGCTTCGAGTGGAGTAATCATAAGCTTAGGGATAGTCAGTGGAGAATAGAGATTGAAAGTGCGGACCCTGGAATCAGAGTGCCTGCTTTGAATTCTTGCTCAGCCATTTACTGGCTATAGGATCTGGGGCAAATTACTTACCCTCTAAAATGGAGATAGCTTCTTTAAGGGGGTGTTTTAATGATTAAATGCAAAAAGAAAAGCATGCGCTACTGTAGCCCAATGGGATGGAGTGAGCACTTGGTGAGGCGTGGGCTGAGCGGCGTGTCCGACCTCAGTCCTTAGCCAGAGTGGGAAAGGGAGCGGTTACTGCATCTGTACTCCAGCTTGTTTTCAACTGTGTTTCCTTAAGTTCTATAGATGTGTTGTAACTGAAGAAATTTTGCCATGTTTTATATTAAAAAATGGCAATTTTGTATGCTAAAATCCACTTCAAGGAACTTTGTGTTGTTAGGGTGCAGCCTGAATGTATTTGGTTTTCCCACACAATTCCTGAGAAAAGTTAGTGAGGTGACCAAATGTTAGTGGTGAGCAATCACTTAATGCACACAGTGTATTAAAGTACGGTAACTACTTAATTGCTGTTTGGTGAGAAGTCTTAAGTTCATTGGTTTTGAGTGTTCATTAAGCAGTCCTTCATTATTTTAGCTATTTAGTCAAACATCTTAACAGGAAGAACCCTTGAAATATGCTGTTTTCCAGATGCTTCGAAGATATAATTAGTCCCTATGTATTTCAAGGCAAAAGTATTATATCCTTCAGGAGAATTGCTCAGAAATCAACAAACTATTTGATGATTTAATGACTGCCTAGCCAATAATGAACAACGAGTGAATGATAAGCACCTGTAGTAGTAAGCTGGGGGTGGCTCTTGTGACTGTCTGCTTTGTTAGCTTCTTTGCCTTCCCCAATTTCTTTGATCCATACAGACCTAAAACATTTGGTGTCTCCACTCAATCCTCTGTCATTCTCCATACTTTTACCTTGTGTTATTTTTCCTGTTGTAGCACTTCCCCCAAAGTAACCTATCATGTGTTTATTTGCTCATTTACCGTCTGTCTCCTCCACCTGAATGTAAGCTGATGTGGGCAAGACTTCCCTTTGTTCACTGCCATGTTCCCCAAACCCAGCAGAGTGCATGGCGCGTAACAGACATTTGGTAAATGTTGAATGAGTAAGTGCACAGATATAAGCCTGTGCTTAGTAGAGAGTCCTAAACAGGCTATGCTGCCACATGAATGTGTTTTTGTAAACATTGTTTGCTGAATATAATGTAATGCTTGCTCACTGAAAACACAAAACTTGGAAAATACAAAGAAGTTTCAGTAGAAAAATGTGCACTCACTCTCCAATTCTGAGACAGTGGTTTGACATTTGGGTGTGTTACCCCCAAATGTCATTTGATGTATTTGATGTCATCGTTATGTGTCATCCTGGATATATTATTTTGTACCCTGTACTTTTTCACTTTTATTGTATCATCAGCATCTTTATTTTTACAAAAGTTTTTATAAAGACTTCTACTTAAAAATGCGGGAGAAGTACATTTCTCCGCACCTGGCAGTCAACAACAGAAATAAAGAAAAACAGAGAGGAAAATCCATCCGTAATGAAACAAGTCATTAGCAACAACCCCAGAGCACAAACCTTGGTGTAGAGCTGCCAAGTCTGTAAAGTGTGGATACAGGTGAAGGAAGACATAAGAACCTACACTTATCTCATCATCTTAGGCCTTGAGCAAGACACGGATTTCTTTCAGGTTAAGTGCCCTGCCGTAAAAGATGTCTCCAATGTGCACTGAATTATGTGACAAGACCTAAAGCTGAAGATAGACTGTGGGAGAAGTGGGAGTGACTCTGTGAACTTCCAAGAGTCACCACTAAAAGGCAGACAAGATGGAAGCGGAGGAGAAACATTCTGATGTACCATTTTAATTTTCTTCTCCGTACCCTGCTGGGGAGGGAGCCTAGTGGAAGTGAAGTTGGGAAAGGAGGGAAAGCAGGCAGCCGTTGCCCAGGAGGGCTTTGCTGTGAGGCACACTGGAGCAAGCAATGGGAGGAGTAGGGGCCAGAAAAGAAAGGCTTTCTGTAAGAGCTAGCCAAGGCTTTTAGGGAAATGCATTAACTTATTTCAGACTCTGAAAACATACTAAGACATTGAATAGTATTTGGTGAACTGAAAGAGTGAATACTTTCTTCTAACCTATTTGGTGGGGAAACATGGACACTAGGGAGAAAACAACCCGTTAAGATTAGAAATAAGAATGAAATAGCTGAGCTTGTACAAACATTGTGTAGTTTACAGAAAGAGGTTAGCCCAAAGATAGGAGCCATAAATCAAAGATTAAGCAACATGGCACAAAAGGGCATGTGTTTCTGTAATTGTAAAATGAGCTTTGCAGCCAAAGGTGGAGCTGAGCTTTTCAAATTGCTGGAATGTCACTGTTTATTTATGAGCCAAGATAAAACTCATTTTTAGATAAATGACTAAATTGAAATACTATAATGTGTGCCATTCAAGCACTGTTATGGTTAAAAAATGTGACTATAAAAATGTCACATTATTACAGAATCTATTTGTTGGTTAGATATTTTCCGAGTCCTATCTACTCAGTTTATTGACTCCCACTAGGTTTTACTACTGCTTGCCTTGCATAGCCAATACACAGTAGCTATTGTAAAAACAAGATATAGTCCTTTCTACCTCACACAGCCCTGAAGAATCTCAGGAGCTCTTTAAACCAGAGCCGATATTGTGGATAATGATATCAGATGAAGTAGAAATGAAGGTACTTTGTTGACAGAGACCATACCTCATTTACAGAAAAGCAGTGGGCTCTTCAAAATTCAGGTTGATACTTAATTTGAAACTTTACATTTTAAATTCTAGTTCTTCTATTTCGTTTGAGCACTCAAACTATTTTGGTACCTCTCTGCCAGATTTAATCAAGGCATAGTTTACCATATAACTCATCAAAAAACCAGCAAAAGACTGCACAACAGCAGCAGTCCTGCATTTTGTGTGCGTTACAAGTTATGAATTGAAATCTACTATCAATGTAGTAAATTACATCATACATGTTATCATAGTTAGGCTGGAAATGAAATATTTGGAGGAAGATGACAATAAGAAGTCAGAAAATAATGGGGAAATTGAATGTATGCTATCATGGATATGGAGGAGGTGGGGGCCATGAGAAGCAGCAGAGCAGTATGGAAGACTGAGCTTTGTGAAGAGGAGAGAGGTGAATCGAGAGGATGAGTCAGGTAACAATGTGAGAGGATGAGATAGCAGGCTTGCTTTCTCCAGACAGGATATAAGAAGAGGAACTCAAGGAAAATGAAAACAGAATTGCAAACTAGTAATAGGAAACACACACATGCCATGGTGCAGACACTGTCCGGAATGCTTTACATAATGTTAACTAATTTAATCTTCACAATGACCACTGAGATAAGAATGATTAACATCTCCACTATACGGATGAAAACAATGAAACAGAGAGAATTTTAAAGTGACTCGTTCAAGTCACACAGCCAACAAGAGGCCCCGCTGAGATTTGAACCTGGGAACCTCAGATCCAAGTCAATGCTCTGGATTATTTTACTGTATTGTTTTCGGACACGGGTTTGTGTGTGTGTGTGTGTGCAGAGTAAGTACAGAAACAAACCAACCTGTCAATGACCCTACATTATAATCATTTTACTTATGATCAGGAGATTCTGTAACAAGTAGAAAGAAATCATTTGAGTAGCCACTAGGAAAAATATAACTATATATACTTGAAGTATGTGACTTTTGAAATGAATTTAAACCTCATTTAAATCAGAATAACTTCATTTGGGCATTTGATTAAATTGCCTGAACTATGTTCTCTTACACTGTGTTTTATATTCTGAGAGAATATGGTTGACTGATGCCCACAGCTGAATCAGGTTACAAATGATACAACACTTTCATTGCTCTGTGGCAGTCGGCTTCCTCTGGTTTGTTTTTGACGGCACAGTTGAAGTAGACAAGGTTCTCTTGTTCCTTTGCTTATTTTAATAGGGTACTGCTTGTCAGATAGTCTGAGGACTTGAAGATGTTTGTCGATTTTCGTATACTATTTCATCTTCTATAGTAAAAAAAAAAAGGAAAAAGGAGAGTCATTGTAATATTTTCAGTCACATATATTCTTTGATGTAATGAAGTAAATGACAATCTCAATCTGAAGTATTTTATGTCTTTTCTCAAGCTATTATTACTTTATTCATGTGTCTTTGGTTTCAGTTCAAATCTTAATTTAATGGAGGATTTCAGGAACAGTTGGATAGAAAAGCTATTTCTGCATGATTGATGCAGTGTCCCATATATATTGTATGACTCTGCATTGAGACTTTAGTATTAAAAACAGATGACAGGGGCCGGCCCAGTGGTGTGGTGGTTAAATTTGCACATTCTGCTTTGGCAGCCTGGGGTTCGCTGGTTCAGATCCTGGGTGTGGACCTATGCACCACTTGTCAAGCCATGCTGTGGTAGGCGTCCCACATATAAAATAGAGGAGGATGGGCACAGATGTTACCTCAGGGCCAGTCTTCCTCAGCAAAAAGAGGAGGATTGGCAGCAGAAGTTAGCTCAGGGCTAATCTTCCTCTAAAAAAAGAAAAAAAAGAAAAACAAACAAAAACAGATGACAATATGTTTGCTTTTTGAAACACAGAAAGATGGGTATTGGTATATAAACATATAGAGAGATTTGAATACATCATGAACACATATGTATGCATGTGCGTTCATTAACAACCACAAGTCAGTCAGCTTAAAAATACACATTTACAATTTATCAGTATAAATCTAATGTCTGTAAACTGGATTATCACTACTAGTGCTGCAGTCAAGACCAACTAAGAATTTTTTATCATTTTTTATTGTTCTGGGTATTAAAATGGTCACCGAACTACAGTAATACTGTTTCATATCTACACATACATATGCTAAGTTATGCTGACATTGACTATAAAGTTTATGAATGAGAACCAAATTAAAGATGGCTTTGAATTCTCTTTTTTTTCCTATAGTGAAGTCAGAAATCAAGTACTAATATAATATCTTGTGGATTCATATGTAAGGTACAGTGATTTAATAAAGACGTTCAGGTTTCAATGTTATTTTAGATCCCCATAGTATTTGAATGAGGTTTTGTATGTCGTTCGAGTCTGTTGGCCAAGCCTTCAAGGGAATGCTCATTTCCTAAAACCTCTTTATGGGCAAAACATAAGAGTTTATAGCAAGATTCACGCATACTTCTGTTTCTGGGGCAGGGATCCTAGTCATATGCGTCCGGAGGCAGGAAGGTGCTTGGAACCAGGCAGGGGACTTGGATTTTGTACAGTGGGGAGTGGTAGAAATGCAAATTGGATGGTGTAGGCCTGCTCTGAAGGAGGCTGCCGCGCGTCTGTGATCATTTGGGAAGGTAGCGCCAATTTCTCCACATCTGATTTTCAAGAAAGGACAAAAATATGGCTGTTTTTGTACAATTCTTTTTTAGAATACCTAGTAGGCCAAATCACTCCCTTATGTGGGCTACATGTGACCCAAAGGCCTCCCGTGTTCACATTCCCACTAAGTCATGGGAAACTGGAGTCCTGTGTTGTCTTCCATTTTACATACGTGAGATGCCAATATAATTTGAGTAGGAAACTATCTTAATAGAAACTTCAAATAGAATCAAAACCAACTTTGGATGGTTTTAAATTTTCTTCTTCAAGTGTGAAAAATATAGTGACCCTCCAGTTTTCTAGTTTAAGCCATGTATATGTACTTTTTAGCCAAAAACGTGGCGGGGGCGGGGGCAAATTTGAATCCTATTTCATTTGGGATATTGTCTTTTATTATCGATTGGTCCAAAAGTGGATACGGAATTTCCTCGTTCCCATTTATATCTCAGTGTGAGATTTCCTGTCTTGATTCAAGCATTTGTGGTCAGTTTTTATCTGATCATTTGTCTGTCGGATATCCTTGATATGTTTTTATAACGTTTTTAACAGAAAATGTAAGTGCTATTTATGGAAAGCAAGCCGGTCATCTGTGAAGGGTCTCTTGTGATTTCTCAAGTTGTTTTCACGTTTGACTGATACTGGCTTCTAGAACAGAAGTCTGGGAACTAACAATGAATGTTAGACCACTGAACATAGTTTTCTTTCCTTTCCAAGTCTGTCTTCAGAGAGAGAAGAGATGAATGAGAATGGAAAATAGATGCATGTAGCTGAGCAGCAGGTTAATTATATTAATTTCAGACTCAACCCAGCCTGAAGACAATATAATAATCTATAAAAAATGGAATGCCAAGAAGAAGCCAAACTACTATTACCTTTTTCTTTTTAAGAGTACAATATGTTAGAGTAATCAGGAGCTCATAAATTGCCCTTACAAGCAGTTTATAAAAAGACACTGTACGCAGCCTACTTGGAATTGGAAACTATGGGGAGAGTCTTTTCCCTGTTGCACCTGAGGTATTTTTTCCATGTGTTGAGTTTCTTTTTGCTTGCTCAGTAGAGAACATGGGAATTCTGCTGTGCTTCTCAAACATGTGATGGATGAGGAGGGGTCAAGATGCAATTGAGTTATTTTAAATACTGAGGAGCCGAATGTAAATAGTACTCTGTAGTACTGTTCCCCTGCTGTATATGTGGATACAAAGAAGCACTCTGTTTTCCCCTCATTTATGCTAAGTTATCTAGTAAGAATTAAGTGGAGGATGAGAATGGGAGTAAGTAGACGGGAGTGACAAAACATTCCAGTATCTTCCAACACAGACCTCTCCCTTCCCTCCCCATGGAAGCTTCGGTTCCTCTCCTTCATCAATAAATACTAAGAATCACCAGGTAAAACACCAATGAGAACTGTTGACACCTTGAAGCTAAGGAATGTTTTCAATATATTTACAGCAGCCATGAAAATAATTTAGAAAGTTGATCTTCCCTTAAAGTATTCAACTTTGTCAGTTGTGCATAATATCCTCAATATTTACTATTACTCTGTCCTATAGACATAAACAATCATTTCAGTGACCACTTTTATTAAAATACATGAACACGTATTTCATTATTCAAAAGAAGCATGTGATCCTACAATTCCATGGAAATTTTAAAGTAAATTTTACTACCTCGTCACCTGTGTCTAGACAAATTTATTAGGCACTTGCTGATGGTGAATAATACCTGTTTATTAAGCTGATTTTCAGGCTGCTTACATGAGAGCTTTCATAAATTAGTTTTAGTACCTTAGGATTTAAACTTAAACAGAGATTAGGTGTTCATAAATTGAATCAAGTGATCATGGACTAAGAGGGAAGAAAAATGTTTTTTAATGCATTTTTGGCCCGCCACCCCTCCTTCTCTTTCAACTCCAGGAGCCTGCTTTACCATAAGGAAGGACATATTTAAAGTTAGAATCTCTAATGCCAGAAATTTCTACTTTATGTCTTGGCTAACCAGTGAGGATAATCAGCACCTTGTCTCTCTTAAAACTGACAGCGTACATTTTTAAAGTGTTGAAAGAAAAGTATACAGCGCTTACAGGTTGAACAGTCTCAATTCCCGGGCCTCGGTGAAGATTTTGAAACTTAAGTTGTTTTCAGTTGTCAGGGTAATGCACTGTGGTCAGTTAAATGAATTGGCTACTTTAGTCAATGGTATTTTGTAGCTAATACATAAAAATCAGAAGTGCACACTCTGAAATATAAAAATCGACAATATTCATAGTAGTGCTCATTTTGTGTAGTTTTATGTTACCTTTGCTAAAAGGAACGATCTGTTTCCCAGTTTGGTAAGCCTGTCAGCTGTTTACTTTATTAAAAAGACAAACCATTTAAAGACTCAGGTTTAATCTTTTTGGAAATTAACCCATTCCCAGGTTCTATAGGAAACCCCGTTGCCTTTGGGCAGGCTCCACCATTTGAAATCCACCCCTAGTATCTTGGAAATGCTAGATAGAAAGAGATAGTTGGGGTGTGATGGAAATAGCCAGCACTTAAATAAACAGTACCCCATCCTGAATTTCTCTGCTTCCAAAACCCTTTGTCTCTCATAAATTCACTTCTTGATTGTGTTATAGAATCAAAAGTTAAAGGAGTATAAAATAAACTTTAAGACAGTTTCTCTAGCAAATTTAAATAAAATATGCTTTTGGTCTTGAAGCCACCTCCTTCTCTAGGAGAGTGGAACTAACACTTCTGTAGATGGTGACACATGGGATGTTTTGGATTTTAGCTGTGTTTGCCCATCAGCTGCATGTTTGCACATTGATCAGGCTATTGATTGCTGGCTATCAATACACCCAAAGTTACAGTTTTTTGGTTTCTCCTTTCCTCCTCTTCTATTCTTCTCCTCAGTGGTTGATCTGCTATCGTCTTGTTACTCAAGTATTTAGGTCAAAGGATAAGGAATGAGCTGAGTGGTTTGGGGAAGGGAAGAATGAAACCAACCCTGCTCTGTGTCCTCCCACTGGGAGTCACTGCTCCCAGTGCACATGTCCTCAGGTCATGTCCAAAGGAATGACAACAACAGGCTTCCAGAGGCATCTCTTTGCCATGATCAGGCATCTCTTTACCATGATTCACATTGTTGGATATGGATTTGAATGCTGAAGAAAAGGCAGGATCATTTCAATTCACATGTAGCTAATTACATCACTAATAGCTGTCCATCATTGATGAATCCTTCTGGAGTGCCCAGTGAAGTGCAGATACTCAGACATGATCTCATTTAATCCTGATGACATTCCTAGGGGGATCCTTGATGACCATTATCCCCAATTTAGAGATGAAGAAAGTGGGGCTTTTGGAGGGGTTAAGGAACTTGCCTGTGGTTATTCTTCAGGTAAGTGGTGGTAAAAGGACTCAACCCTCACTCCAAAGCCCTTAACACAGCTTTGTGTCCTCCCAGCTGTCTGCTTCACTCACCAGTGTGTATAATGCATTCCACAATGTTAGCTTTCTCATTCTGTCACTTGTTTTCGTGGTGACAGTGTGATAGCAGCCATAGCTCTTTTGGCAGTGGCAGAATTTTTAAGATATATTGTTCTTATCTTAGAGATGGTATATAATGGATTTTTGCAATTAATACATGAAACTCTGTCTCCATATTTGCCTTAAATACGAAACAAAATAGAATGTCTTTTTCTTCCTTTCCTCTTAAACTTGTGATTACACTTCTATTGGAAGAGATATATGGCAGATGGCATCCTAAAATAGTTTTAGCAAAATATGCTCGTGAGTTAAAATTGTAGAAGTCCTTTCATACCAACCAGATTTTCCAATGACACAATAAAAACTGAACATTTTAATGTTGAAACCTACTTAGGTGGTTAACTCTCAAACTAAATCAACCAATTGTTATTTTCTGTTTGCTTCTTAATTATGGATAGCTAAATATTCACTTAGGGAGCTAGACTCTTACTGATCAAGTAGTTTTTTCATGTTCCCCTTTCATCTCATTCTCCTCCTAACAATGATTGCTGTCTGAAATCTTTCATTCAAGTAGAAACACATCACTAGAGTAGGAACACATTAAAAAAATTCAGTAATTTGAACTGGGGACTGTTGAAATTAGTGCAAATTTCAATTACAGGATATTTGAAAGTACGGCTTTTATATGAAAGCAGTTTTTTAAACTGAAGTAATGAAATATTAGTAATTATATCTTGCTTTAATGAATCACTAAGAGCGTTTTGTAAATAAGCTCTGTACAGATATTAAGGGTGATATGCCGTTTGTTTTCTCTTGGGCAGGTGTTGAGGGTTTTGGAGAGACCAGGCATGCTTCATCCTCTACAGCAAGGTTCCTTTCTCATCCTTGGTCCTATTGACATTTTGGGCTGGATCATTTGTTGTTGTGGGGCTGTCCCTGTGCCATATAGGATATTCAGCAGTATCTCTGGCCTCTGCCCTCTGGGTGAGAGTAGTAACCTTCTCCCAGTTGTCACAGTCAGAAATGTCCAGACATTGCCCAACATCTCCCCAAGGGGCAAAATCACCTCAGGTTGAGAACCATTGCTCTGTGGTTCTCCAGACAAGAAACCACAGTTAGAGATCAAAGTGTCAGCTCTATTGATAACCAAGCTAAGGTAGAGAATGTGGCTAAAGTCAAAGGCCAAGATGAATTTTTTTTTGTTGTTTTCCTTTCAGACACCTCTGCCCGGGTGTCGTCTTACCTGGCCTTCCATAACCACTCTGTTAAAAAATAGCACAATCCTGTGACTGTCACCCTCATCTGGCTCTAGTTATCTTCCCAGCCCCCTTTTCAACCTGAAGTTGTATACTTAACTGTGTATTATCTTCTGCCTGTATCAAAATGCAAGATACATGAGAGTAGGAAATTTGTGTTTTATTCAATACTGTAACCCTAAAGCATAGATCATATGCTTTATATGTGGCACATGATTTGCAGTCCATGAATAGTTGTTGACTAAATGAACTGATTATTTAGAGACATTTGCTGTAAAAAGGTAAAGAGCGAGGGTTTTCAATACCACCAATATAGCTTAAAAGAAATTGATTGGAGAAGCACAGCTTCAAGTATGATAATTCTATCTCATGGTGTTATAATTAATTATTCCATAATTGAGATTTAGATTTTTCCCTCATTTGATGTAATTAGTTCTCCTAGAGTCTGTTTTTCATGTCAAGCAAACAGTGGCTTCAGATGAGAGAAAGCATAGAGCTGTAAGGAAATGAGTAGAGAAAACCCAGAATGATGCATGGAGTGAGAAAACAATAGGAAAATACCAGCATTTCTTATACTATCCATCACTGAAAATGTGTCACTGAGCAAAGGGCCACCCTTAGGTGGTTTCACTGGAAGGTATGCAAGGACAAGCACCATATTTCTTTGAATATTTGTTTTGTAGTTTCAGAAATAACAACTGAACTTTCGAATTTAAAGCAAATAACAGTTTGAGAGTTTACAATTTTTATTTTATATTTTCAAAACTTTTCTTGTTTTGTACTTATTTTTGCAGCTCCCTAAATTGAACCAATTGCAAATTTTTTTTTTTTTTTTGAGGAAGATTAGCCCTGAGCTAACTGCTGCCAATCCTCCTCTTCTTACTGAGGAAGACTGGCCCTGAGCTAACATCCGTGCCCATCTTCCTCTACTTTATATGTGGGACGCCTGCCAGTGCATGGCTTGCCACGCGGTGCTATGTCTGCACCTGGGATCGGAAATGGTGAATCTCGGGCCACTGAAGCGGAACATGAGCCACCGGGCCAGCCCCCAATTGCAAATATTTTTAAGTACCATTACACTCAATCTTTTGAATTGAAGTAGTCGCCTTTAATAGGAAATCTGCATTTCACCATAAAGATGGAACACAAAATCCTTGGTTTAGTTATAAGGCCCAGTAATGAATGGGCTAAAGTGCTGTAAGCTTAGCAAATAGTAAAGATAAACATTCGACAAAATGTGTTTTGGTCTTGAAAAATTGTGGACATGTGCACTGGCAAGGTGAAGAATGCAGCCGTTTCAGGCTGTGTCCTAAACACCACTGAAATTTTCTCCAACAAGAATGACCAATCTGGCCATGGGCAGATGCCAGAATTCACTAGTACCATCAACAAAAGGGCTGTGATAATTTATCTTTCAAAAAAATGTTAATATCAAATTCATTGTGGTTGGTTGGTTAGAGTGCCCTCATGTGTTCCTTAATTATATTGCCTATTTAGCTATTTCAAAGAACCTAAGTTTCTTACTCTTAGGCATAGGATCAATATAATTAATAAGAATGCTGGATTTGGGTTTTTTTTCCCTTTCCTCATACATGCTTCCTGAGATATATGTAAAGTCCTGAAGAGTCCAGGGCAGCCCTAGGGCTGTGGTTTGGGCATCTGTTTATTATAGATTAGTTGCAAAACTGCAAGAACCAAAGTGAATATTCTGTCTTATTCCTTTATTTGCTGTGGCTTGGAGAGGAGTTGACCACCCACTCTCACACAGAGCATTAGTGATAGATCCTTGCCTGAGACCTACCTCCTTTGATCTCTGTCCATTGTGATTCCCATCCTCCATTTGTGGTATATGACTGTATCTTATCCCTGGTGGATTATAACATTGCTCAACACGTGGAGTCAAAATATGTTCAATCAATAGACATGTTAAGTTTCTGTTAGGTGCAAAATATCATAAAAGGTGACATGGGGGATACAGACGAGTGTGACCTGGCCCTACCCTGCAGGAAAGCATGCCCTCTAATGATTTTCTTCCTTGAGATGGTCTAGTCCAGCCCATAACCACAGATCCTTCTGGAAGTGTTAGAGATTCAAGAAAATCACGTTCCTGTGATTTTTGGACACTCAAAGAATGGCTTACACTGTATGGTTTGGCTGACAGCATTTTTGTAGTTCTTTAGAATTAGAATTTAGAATCCTCCAAGAGACTTTTTTTAAAACTCAAAAATGTATTTCATTTATTCCATGATTTGCTCTACATGGCTTTCTATTTTCTAAGTATATTAACATCACTAAATGAGGTTAAAAGTAGGAATCCAGTGTTAGAGATGAGGGAATAGAGCTTGTCTCAAATAGCTGATGATTTTTCCAAAGTCAAAATAAAACTCCCTCTTTTCTCTTCATTCAAGTAGAAGGCAATTTGACCAATAAATTCAATTATATCCTGTCTCCTGCAAAGCATAGATTCATGGACTAGTAGAGTTTTGGAGCTGTAAAATTATTAGAGATAATCTCCTAGACAGCTGAGTCAGTAGAGACTTAAATACACATCTTCCTTCTAGTCGTTGAATAATAGGGCTTTTGCATTCTTTTCTAATAACTTATTGGAATTTGCGTAAGTGAAAGTAGGGTTGAAATGATCTATTTGATCTATTTTGACATGTCCAGCCCATAGTAGTATAAAGCAGAGAAGTCAATTTTAAAACTTTTTAGTAGCCACATAGAAAGTAATAATTTTATTAACTACTGAGGTATTTGAGCTGTGGGGTTGTAAGAGACACTAATGATATGGATATAATGAAAGCAGTTGTCAATGGATTGTATCAGGTTTTTTTCAATCACATTAACTGCGTTACCAAATAATCAGAACAGTGAGGCAAGCTTTTCAGGAATGATTCCCAGATGTGAGTGACTTAATTTTTATGATTAAGTTGGAGATAACTCAACGTTTTAATGTAGCTGGAGCAAAAAGCATGTCCTCCAGTAGAAACTTCCAGAAGCCAGTGTTATTTAACTTTCTTCATTTTACCCACAAATTATTTGAAAAGATAGATATGAATTCTTTGTCATCTATAATGTATTACAGCTTTCTGGAAGGTCGTGTGAGAAATGCTTTTCAAAGCTTGCTGGGATAAAGTGGCGATCATAGCATCTTTACCGCAAGGAACATCTGTTTACCAGCTCTGCTCTCTCTGACCGATTGTAGGAGTACTTTAGGGAATGATTTCCTTTTTGTCTCTTGACAGGCTTATGTGCTTGAGGCCAGACTGCAAAGACAACAGTGGTGTGTGTTTGAGTTGGTGTATGTGTATGTGTGTTCACACATGTGTAAGCATGCTAAAATCATAAGCATAGCCACGTAAGAATATGTTCCGTTTCTCCAGATGATTTGAAAGTCCTCGGTACTTTCACATATATGTAGATACCCTCAATTAGAAAAAAAAAAATTTAATATTGATTTTCCTTTGTCTCCCTTCTAATTAAATTCTCGATATCTAGAAATGCTTTACATATTTAACTAAAGTAGTGCGTTTGACGTGGCACCTTGAAATAATGAGCATTGTATTCAAACAGTTCTGTTCGTGTCTTATTTATAGAACATTGTGAAAAGAAGAAATGTCTCATACTTTTTCGCCTAAAATAGAACTGTGAAGTTCTTTGAGGGAGGGAGAAATTGAATTTGGGAAACATTAATCCTGAGTTTTCCTCTGATGCTATTTTGTGTGTGTGTGTGGGGGGGGGGGGGATTAGCCCTGAGCTAACATCTGCCACCAATCCTCCTCTTTTTGCTGAGGAAGACTGGCCCTGAGCTAACATCCGTGCCCATCTTCCTCTACTTTATATGTGGGATGCCTGCCACAGCATGGCTTGATAAGCAGTGTGCAGGTCCACACCTGGGATCTGAGCTGGCAAACCCTGAACTGGCAAACCCTCCCCTGAAGTGGAGTGCATAAACTTAGCCATTATGCCATCTGGCTGGCTCCTTCTGATGCCATTTTTGATTTAGGAAAAAAAATGTGTTTTGGGGCCAGCCCAGTGGTGTAGTGGTTAAGTTGGTGCACTCCACTTTGGCAGCCTGGGGTTTGCAGGTTCAGATCCCACATGTGGGCCTAGTATCACTCCTCAAGCCATGCTGTGGCAGCATCCCACATAACATAGAGGAAGATTGGCACATGTTAGCTCAGTGGTAAGCTTCCTCAAGCAAAAAGAGGAAGATTGGCAGCAGATGTTAGCTCAGGGCCAGTCTCCCTCACACACACAAAAATGTGTTTTCCTTCCTATTTGTTCTTTTTTCTCAGCCTTTGAATATTCAACATTACCAAGTATATTAAGAGAAAACTAAATTGTAGATATTTTGTTTTTATCTCTCAAATTAAAAGTGATTTTCAATATGTAAAGAATGCTATGAATATTGATATTTACATTTTTTTCAAGTTCCTCTCATTTCAGATTGTGAGGGACAAATATCTTTCATTCAAAATATTTTAACAATTGGGATACAACTTGGAAATTTTAAATTTTCCAGTATTTTATATGTTGCTTAAAGAATTGTGAAACATAGAAACAACTATTTATAAATTTTATCCGTTCATATTTGTTAAGATATCTTTTTTCATTAAAGAAAAAAAGATATAGAAAGCTGGCTTTCACTTTCTGGAAGATTATGGTCTAGAGAATTACTGTTGTTCATTACCTTGTTGTTATTTGATAAGTCATGTGGTAACAAGAGCCCTCATCATCTGAGTCCTCACAGTTGAGTTACAAGGTGAACTGTCATAAGAGGAAAATATTCATGAAATGATAGTTATAAAAGTAGCCTTCTAAAACCACATCAAGTTAATGTTTCTATTAATCAGTTTTAGGCTGATTATAAGATGCTTACAATAATTTAACGCAGAAAATACAGTGCTAAAAATATAGTGCACGTACAGTCCATCTAACAAACCAAATGATTGCAAGAATTCTTTAATTCAAAGAAATTGATGTTGGAAAACTGCCTGAATCACATGTAAATCCACCGATAAATGAGGACCCAGCAGAGTTAGACCAATCAACAGCTTAAAGTGGGAGAACAAAGATGGATGAGGACAGAAGTAGATGTTTCATATGAGAATTATTTCAGAATCAAAGGACAGGAGAAACTCTTGGAAAAATTGATGACATTTTTGAGTTTTTTTTTCAATAATAGCTCTAGTGTAAGCTGAATTGTATAATTTTGTCAGAAAAGAAAAATTACATCCCCCAAAAATCAACCTTTGATCCGATCTTTACTCCAATTCATAGCTGCAATTATAGCTTAAACTTTGTTCCTTATGATATAATTTTTAATGAACATATTTCAGATAACCCCGTATGATGTTTTTCACTATTTCTATGAAAAAGTTGACTGGCCTTTTCCTGTCTCTAATTTTTCTCTGATAATGAAAATCTCCTAAATAAAACTTCCACTCTGAATTATCCATCACCAGTAATTATGAACAGAATGTGCCTCAGTTGATCCCTCGATTTAAAATCCAGATTATTTATTTCTCTCGTCTCAGAATATTAATTTAGCACAGTGATTCTCAACTCTCGTCCACTTTGAGAATACTTGAGGAGTCTTTAAAAATACTGATGCCCAGGCTCCACTCCCAGAACATTTAGATCAGAATCTCTGAGGGGTGGAGCCTGAGATGAACTATTTTTTAAAGTACTCCCAACAATTAGGTTCACAGCCAAAGAAATGAAAACAGATAGATTTTCCTCCTACTCACGCTGTTTTAATGTATTGAGAAGTTATAAGGTTTTCCCTTATGTAAGTCAAATTTGAAAAAATAATGATGGCATATTAGGTCTTTATTGACAAGAAAGAGAATATTCTTAAGCATGACAATTCGTTTTTGTATTTTGAACTAGATATTTCTTCAATTTTTTTCCTACTGCTATTTCTTCTCTTTAGAGAAAACACTGACCAACCTTAATTGCAAGAATTTTGCGGCAACAGCCATATTATTTTAGATTTTTTGTGCTGGGTGTGCAGTGAAGCCTGGAGGCCACATGATATGTATGATGGGATCATGTGACAGGTTTCCAAACCACTGACGAAAAGGTGGGTCCCAAGTGGGAAGATGGAATGAAGAGAAGGTATGACATAAGATCAGGATATTAATGGTGAAGTAGGGAGTGTAGATTGGGGTGGTACTAAGGGATTTTTTGAGGCTGAACAGAAACCAGAACACCAAAGACCATATAATAGCTAAGACATTCAGTATTTATTCTTTCTTATAGTGTTGACTGCTGTTTACTTTTTTTCATCCTAAAGAGCTTTGTTAGAAACCTTAACTATGTGTCCAGCGCATCAGTGACTGTAACCCAGATCTTATTTTACTCTCTCTCTGCTATAGCTCCAACATTTTTATATTGATTCAGCATATTTACTTTTGTGTTCTCTTGGCTATAGAAGTGTTACCCCTTTTCATCCTTTTATTACCCTGTCTAAGTTCTGTTTTGTGATATCTTCTCTCCTCATTTTACATCTTCTTTTCCTCCATTAACAGATGTGCTTTTTGATTCCAGAGGAAAGTTAAGAATGTGAACTGATTAAAGACATATTTCTTCTGTAGTGGTTGTGTACTTACCAGAGCCAGTAAGCAGCTTTTTTTGTTTTGCATTTAATGTCATTAGGACCCAGACAGGCCTGAACAAAGGGCACTTAATCAGCAGCATGCAACATCTTCTGTCTGTGTTTGGACCCAGCTGTAACTGGGATGTTTGTACTGATCTCATCGGGGAAGGCTGGCTGCTTAGCAAATTTGGCCAACCCTAAGCCCAAACCAAAAGGGTTTGTATACAGTATGTCGGCTGTATACCAGAAGACCAGATTATTGCCTTGCTCAGAAGGACGAGTTTGTCAGTGATGATGACCTCTTGTTTCCCAAAAAGCAAGATACTGTGATCTCACCCACTGGTATCCTCTAGGAGGCAGGCCATGTCTGATTCATCTAATGGCTGTGTTGGAAGCAACAGGCTTATGAACAATTGGCAAAGTGCAATTTTCAAAATCTTGGATGCTCAGTATTTGTTAATGATGTTTTCACAAATGTATTAAATTGATACATGTGGTATTTTCAGTGAAAGTCACTTAGTATCTTTTGGTCTCTGCTCCTCTTAACAGATGTCACCCAAACCCTCCTGGAAAAACGAGTTCCTTGTATACCAATTCTGTATTGTCATCAAAGATTACACCACTGCTTGCATAAAAATCTCAAAGACTGGGGCCGGCCCAGTGGCTCAGCGGTTAAGTGCGCATGTTCCACTTCTCTGTGGCCCAGGGTTCGCTGGTTCGGATCCCAGATGCGGACATGGCACCACTTGGCACACCATGCTGTGGTAGGAGTCCCACATATAAAGTAGAAGAAGATGGGCATGGATGTTAGCTCAGGGTCAGTCTTCCTCAGCGAAAAGAGGAGGATTGGCAGCAGTTAGCTCAGGGTCAATCTTCCTCCAAAAAAAATCTCAAAGACCTTTATAAAGTTTCCAGTGATTTTTTTAAAGTATATGTTTTTGTTAAGCCTTCTTTTTAAAAATGTCCATAGATTTAACAGTGTCTTTTCAGTTATTGGAGTTTCTATTGGGCTCTCATTAATAGGGTTAAAATCCACATTTTTGGCTAAGTTATCTTTTCTGACTACTGAGTTTTCTTCTTCTCTTACTGAAGGACATATTGAAAATATTGGAGTCCAGTGATTTTTTTATTTGCAAGATTCTGTTGTATCATAAACATTAGAAACCTTTCTGTAGAAGGATGGAAAAATAGTTCCTCATTACAGAAAAGGTTCTTGGAGGGTTTTTGTGGGAGGTTGGGTCTTTTTGGGGGGGGTGAGGAAGATTGGCCCTCAGCTAACATCTGTTTCCAATCCTCCTCTTTTTGCTTGAGGAAGCTTTTCACTGAGCTAACATCAATGCCAATCTTCCTCCACTTTGTATGTGGGATGCTGCCACAGCATGGCTTGATGAGCTGTGTGTAGGGTTGTGCCTGGGATACAAACCCATGAACCTGGGGCCACCAAAGTGGAATGCACAAACTTAACCACTATGCCACTGGGCTGGCCCCTCTTGGAGGTTTTTTAAAAATGTTTTTAACGTCTTTAAAATTGCACGTAAAAAAAATAAAATTGCAGGTAGCTTTTTAAAATATACATATTGATTTGATATTAATGCATTGTATATGAATATAAATGATGTATACTATTATTGTAAGATAAGATTTGACCTCATGTACCTGCTACATTCCATTCTAATGAAGGACAAAACCTGGAAAGTAAATATTATTTTCCCTGGTTTGTAATATCTGAGTCTGAAAACAAGGTATGAAATTTGTTAAAAACTTAGAAAAGTTTGCTCAATTTTGATGGTCTTGTTTCCTTGATTTACTAATTAATGCTCTCATCTATGAAATCAAAGATTCTTTGCTACCTGTGGTTTTCCTGAATGGCATAACTTTTTTGTCTAAGAAGTGCTTTACTTTAACTTTATTATATCTTCAATTATTTAAGGAAAAACGGCAAAATTTTCTCACTTATGGAAGAGCTAAGTTTCTTTTTAATTTTATCTATCATTTCTGATTATTTTAAATGTTTTATTGTTACTTGGACTAAATAAGGAAGCAGATATTGTTTGAAAGTCACCCATGATCCTATCTTAATGTCTACATTAAGTAGTATCTACATTTCCTCTGAAAACTTTTTGAATTTTGCCTTCCCAAATTCAGATCATAAATATAGAAAAAGTAAAATAAAATAAATTGCCAGGATATGTTTTACATCAAAAACAGTATTTGAGATTTCACAGAGAGTCACTGGAAATATCACAAAGATTTGTGCTTTCATCTTATAAAAAGAGAAGTACTAGAAACGATTAGTTTTGTTTGAAATGTTATTATTATAAAAGTTTGTGGGAAGAATTATCTAATAAGAATAGTCTCTCAGCCTTCCATATGCTTTAACTTTATAGATAAATTGTTATTAATATAAATATTTCAGAAATTGTATGCTTTATTGGAAAACCCTAGATATTTGTCAATTCTCTCACTTTCCATAATATTTTAATAGACTTTATTTTTTTGAGGCAGTTTTAGATTCACAGCAAAATTGATAGGAAGGTACAGAGATTTTTCCCATATACCCCATGCCTGCACACATGCATAGCCTCCCTCATTATCAACACCCCCCACCAGAGTGGTACATTTGTTGTAATTGGTGAGCCTGCATTTGCACATCATTATCATCCAAAGTCTGTAGTTTACATTGGGGTTCACTGTTGGTGTTGTACGGATTATGGGTTTTGACAAATGTATAATGACGTTATCTACCATTACAGTATCATATAGAGTACTTTCAGTGCCCTATAAATCCTCTGTGTTCTGCCTATTCCTTCCTCCTTACAGATAGCTTTTTGTTGCCCACTATGACCTTTGTGAAAAGATTCAGGCTCTTTAAATCCTCACAGTTATAAGCAAGAAAAAAAACATTATGGGCCAATGACAGAACATACCAAGATAACTCTGGGTTCCTTGGTAAGAGGGTATTAGTCGACTCATTCAACAAATATTTCCTTTTATTACCTTCATGCAAATGAGTTACAGACTACTTGAAAATCACTTTGCTTTACAGATAAATATATGGCTAACTATAGTTGGTATGCCACGGCTCTAACTGAACAATTAATTTGAAATTAGACTCTTGGGAACTTTATCTAGAACACTTCTGGAATCATCACCAGCTTCCAGTTACTCCTTACCAGTGATACAGAACCCCATCTACATGGGAAATCCTTTAATATACATATAGACAAAGATGGTATCTCCTAGGCTTTGTCTGCTTATGGTTCTGATTATTACTATGATCAATTATATTGTCCTGAATGTTTTCAAAAGTATCTTTTCCTGTATATTGAATTGGTAATGAGCATCAGTAAAATTTTAGAGCTGGAAGGAATCAACAATTCCCCGCAATAGTGTGGATGCGTCTTCCACAACAGCACATACTGTGTGATTCCATTTATATGAAGTTAACAAGGCCAACCAACCTATTGTATTAGAATGCAGGATAGTGGTTACTTTGGGTTAGTGGAGGGGCAGTGACTGAAATGGGGCAAGAGGGAGATGGTTTCAGTTTGTGAAAATTCATTAAGCTGTACAGTTATGATTTGGGTACTTTTCAACCAAAAGTTGAAAATAATTATAACAGTTATGAGATAATTGGAGGAAAAGACAGCTGCTGTAGTTAAAGCAGGGATATTATGGAGGGCTCAAGATAGGTTGGATGAGGGTGAGCCAGTGTGAAAACCACTGGTGTCAGCCAACCACCACTTTTAGAGCTGAGGAAAGGAGGCCTCCCCAGAGACTGTGAGTTGACCAAATTACACAGCTACTTGAGGACATTTATTAAGTTATTTAATGCTTGCATATTGAGCATGTATCATGTCCCAGTATATGGAGCAAGATGCCAGGATATAGTTGGGAACCAGACTGACCCAGCCAGACTCCCCTCACAGAGTTGAGAATTCAGGTTTTCCAGCTGCTTCATTTGCATGACTTGCCCCTCTCCAGTAGACATTTGAGTTTGCACTTCCTTGATTCACATTAATCTTCTTATGTCAGAAAACTGGATATTTCATTTTGTTGAGACACAAACTAGAATTTCCTTCCCACTTCTACTTGTTGCATGTTTTATTGTGTTCAGGGAAGAATGTTTTGAGAATTGAGTGTAGTTTAATATTCTTTACAAGTGACACTAGTCTTCCAGAGAGGCTGTGATGAGAGCAGAGAATTCTTGCTGCGTCCTCTGGGCTTGCAGACTGGAGTCCCCATCATTTCTGTGCTGGTAAAATCACGCACCTCACTGGCTCCCAGGCTTGTCATTTGATCCGGCTCTCATCTGCATGTCAATGAGGCTTAAAGCCTGTGGAAAGAATTAACTGGTCTGGATGTTTATGCAACTTTCCAGCAATGGCGATTGAAAGGAAAGTCGCCCTGACTGAGCTGATTGTCTTGGAGCAGATATATAGTGAAGTAATCATGTTAATATTATGTGACTCAGTCTATATGATATTTTCAATGATCGGCCTAGTAGGAGTTTAAACATGAGCAAAGACACAAACTAATCAAAAACAGTAAATGAAACGTCTTTTAAAGCAGATCAACTGGGCTTTTATTTATTTTTATACTTTTTATTCAGATTAAAGCATAGAGCAAATTCAGATTCCCTTCAGAATTTATGAACCATGTTTTATATTGCATTTTTAAACCAATAATATTAATTTCCAGTTGTATTTCTTTTCCTTTAGGACTAATTAAAGAAAACATGTTTGTTTTTCTAGGCATCACTCCCAAGTCTGCAAGTGCCAGGATGTAAATTCTGGTTTTATGTTCCAAAAAAATGTTTAGGTTTTGAGATCACATAATCTTTAAAAAGTCCGTGTGTGAGGGGGTGCATATGCTCTTTGTTCCCGAGTTTAGCCTTATCCTATAGACACTTCTAGAAAGGCAAAGCAAATTCTATGCAAAGACTTCCCTGTTACTTTTCCACAGGTTATATAAATAAACACAACAAATTCAACTTAGGTTTATAACTGTTTCTGAGGCCATAAATCTAATAGCTAAGACCTCCCAAAATTTGTGTATTCTGTTTTGTTTCTGTTCATGCCCTTCATCTTTGGGATGACTTCTCCTAAAAAATCCTCAAAGAGCTTGATTTTCAAGCTCTTTCAGGCTCAAAGATAGTCTTATAAGATTCTTCATGATTTTCCTTCTGAAGCGAACCCAAGTTGAAGCAACTCTGTGCCAATAATGATATACAGCGAACCCCCATTCCAAAAGGTGATTAGGTTATAAACTCAGTACATGAAGCAAAAATTATGTCTAGTCAAAATGACCCTTGAATGCCCGGTAAATTGCCCATAAAATCCTCCTTCCCATGAGCCCAGTGCTGCCAGTTTTTCCTCCAGCATTGGAAACAGCACTTTCTTTGAGCATTAGATGAGGTAGGGCCACATTACAGGAAAAAGTAACACTAGAAGGGCACGCAGCATGGTAAGATCCCCACACCATGAAATCAATGGGAACCAAACCAACAAGTGTTACAGCTGATTTCCTGTCCTGAGTCCCATGTTCATTATCCGGCCTAGACTCATTAAGGGGAATGCTGAGTGGAATTTACCACACTATGCCAATTGTTTTCCTTTCTTCCTCCCTCTCTCTGGAGAAATGAATTGAAATCAAATGCATACATCTAGCGACACCACTGTATCTGTGATGCCCCTGTGGGGCTTTTCTGTGCATAACACACCCATAGACACATCAGGGGAAATCTGTTGTCAACTCCAGGGTTAAACGCTTGAAAACAACATGTGTGATGAGAGATTTAAGTGGTCTGTACCCCAGCTCTCCTACTAGATAGCATTTGGTTATGGTTTAGAATACTGGTTTTGAAGGTGGGTGGCATTTTTGCATGTTTAAATAAATGTAGATTGTGTTTAATACTATGCCAAAGTGTATTTTGGCAGCAATGGAATGTTGCAATAGTTGGCTTCCTTTTTAGAAGATCATTACACAGTTTATATGCCTAAAGTTAAAGAAGTTCTTTTTGATTGGACTGAAATAATTGGGCACATTTTACTTAAAATTTTATACACACATGCACACGTGTGTGTACACACTGGCTCCCTAACAAATTGATAAGGGCTTTTCTGGTGTGACTACTAGGAATTTGAGCACCTTTTCTTCTCATGCTGTGCAAGGGTTCAAAGGTGATTCCCTCCCCAGAGTCTGGTGATGTTGGGACAAGTCCTACAAGTAACTTTGGAATCTTCCTCTGCGATCTCCCTTTTCTTCCTCGCATACGCATACATTCTCACCACACGTCATCCATCACAAAGGCCTATTGGCTCTACCGTCATAGTACATGATGAGTCTGGCACTGGTATGGCCCTAGATGAGCCGCTGGAACATCAGGCCTGACTGCGCAGTTCCGTCCTACCTGACCGCTATTTCCGTTCTTCTACTCTTGGAGTCTGGTCTCCAGCTAACCACTCGTCTGATCTTATTAAACATAAATCAGCTCCTGATACTCTCCCACTTGAAACCATTCACTGGCTTCCCTCCACATCACAGTAAATTCCAGACTCCTTTCCATGGGCCCTAAGGCCCTGCATGCTCACATCTCTGCCTGCCTCTCTGACTCAGTCTCCTCATGCTCGATCCCCTTCTCCTCCACACTGGCCTTCTTGCTGGGTCTCTCTGCTGAGCTCACACTCACCTCATGCCTTTTTGCACTTGCAGTTCCCTCTACTTGGAATCCTCTTCCCCTCTGTTTTCTGTTGTTTGATGCCTTTTGTCATGCAGAAAGAGGCCTTCCTTTCTTGACCCACCATAATTAAAAGAGCCCAGCCCCCCGCCCCCAACAGCCTGCTTTTTTTGTCTTTATTGCACTTATCCAAACTTGAAAAGATTTCATATACCTACTTATTTACTTGTTATTGTCTGGTTAATCCACTGGAACTGTGCTGTCCAATATGGTAGCCACTAGCCACATGTGGCTATTTAAATTTAAATGTAATAAGTTAAAATGAAATAAAAGTTAAAATTGACTTCCTCGATTGCACTAGCCACCTTACAAGTGTTCAATAGCCACCTGTGGCTAGTGGCTACCATATGGGACAATGCAGACATAGAACACTCCCCTCATCACAGAAAGTTCCACTGGACAGTGCTGCCTTAAAATATGAGTTCCCTGGGGGCGCGAGCCTGTCTTGCTTCTTCACTGCTGAATGCCTTATGGCTGTGTCTGCCACGTGGTGCTCAATAAATATAAGTGGAAGGAAGGAGGGAGGGAGGGACCAGAAGGGAGAAGAAAAGAAGGAAGAGCCTTATGTTTTTCAGGAAGAGATATCTTCATCACTTTAATCTTTGTCTCCAAGCCTTCCATAGCCCCAAATAGGCTTAAATTTCATAACTGAAAAAATTAAAATATGTTTCTCAATATGTAAGGGGAAACTTGGGGGGATCATCTTGGAATCTCTTCTGATTCCCCTGTTTGCCCGTTTCACCTCATCTCCTTGGAGCCTCACTTTGGGAACTCCAACCTTCAAAGACGGACATTAACAGACTTCCAGGAGAAAAGCGCACTTTTTCTGTTCTCTGTTGAGCACAATAAACCATATTCCTCCCTTTTACTCCAGGGTGTTTGCACAAACAAAGGGTGTTTTTTTCCTCTCACTAAGGCTACAGTTCCCAAAAGTTAGAGTTATGGAAGGTGTGTACTCACAGGTATTTGTGTGACTTTTTTCAATTTGTCTTGTGGAAAGTCATACTTTTTAAGTGTGCCAACGGTGTGTAAACACAGCCCTCTCCATCACACGGGCTTGGCGGAATCTGCTGCGGCGTGTGGGTTGTAGCTGAGTGTTGATTGAAAGCAGCACTTTCCCTCTGGCTTGCTTCAGAGCTGAGACCCTTATAAATTGTTGCTGTGAACTTTTGAACTCCAAGAAACTTCTGAATATACGTAGTAAGCAGTAAGGTAATCCAGGGCTAAGAATGTGTGTCCTCCTTGTAAAAAAATCACATCTATTAAAAAGTAAGTTTGATTCTTGGCTTTTTAAGATTTTCTTATGTTTTAAACCTTATCTGAAACCTTCATAGAAGGTTTTTAAAAAACCATTCTTAACATGCAATTATCTAGATAGGAAATCATTCCATATAGTAGATATGAAAGTTATTTTCAAGTAAGAATGGTTTCAAAAACAATAATTTGTCATTTTTGCTTGGTATTAAGACAGAGAAATAAATCATTTAAGCCCAGAATAATTTACTAAATCATGTTCTGAAGCCTAGATTCCAGAAATTTATTAGAGTTGAACTATCAAAATAAAGTCAGAGCATTTAAATTTTTGCATAGGTCTAATGTCAAGTATTCTATTGCTCTGAGTAACAATATGAGATGTTTAGATCTTGAGTAAAACACATATCCTTTGCAGATCCACTATCTTTCTCCAGAAAGCTTAATGAATTAGTGAATACTTTTATGTAATAGGGCCTTATGAGAGAAATATAATAGCTATTAATGGAAAGTCATATTAATTTTATTTTTATTGGAAAGATAAAGCATAATATGTCATTAAAGACTGAGTGCTAAGCAGCCCATGAGGCTGCAGGCTTAGAGATAAAGACCTTGGTGTCTACCATGTGTTGGGAACCACAAATAATAGTGCCTTCAGCTTCTCAAGAGGAGGATCTCGTGCTGCAAGGATTCCTGTATGTGTAACGTGCTGCAGCTTGGAGAGCCTACTGGATTTTAAGAACGTCTTTCGGCAGTCAGGGTTGATTATTTGCACTTATGTTGGGGCTCTTTCATGCAGAAGTGGGAAAACATTGTTCCAGGGAGCACCTTTAACCACTTTCCCACAGTTCTTTTTGGATTTTAACATTTTAATGGTAGAATTGCTTTTGGCTCATTGAGATCTAAATGTTTAGTAACCTAGCCAGCCTTTCTCCTCAAAAGAATATCCCACAACAAGCACATACATAAAAATGCTTGGAAGTGCTTTAGATGTCTCTAGCAGCACCAGTTGAACAGAAGGCCGGGAACCACTCGGAGCTGTGGATTTTCCGTCTTCCTGACAGGCTGTACAGCCAGTCCCAGAAACTACATTTTAGTTTCTTTCTTGTGGAGACTGGTAATGAATAGGGTTGTATTAACAACTGAACTGAGAACTAGTGGTTCCCACCAACTCCAACATCTGGCACCAGGTATACTTTCTCCTCAGCGTAAAATGGAATGATTTTAAGCTCTTATTCCATGTGGATTATAATCCTTTCTCCTCGAATCACTTGCTCTGTGAACTAATGATTGTCACTTGACCCATGTCTCAGTTTTCCTGTCTCTAAAATGGGAATAATTTACCAACTTTGCAGAGTTGTTCTAAGTTTTAGAAATTAGGGACGTAAAGTACATGGCATGTAGTAATTACTCAAAAAGCAGTGCTGTCTCTTTAGCTTCTTGAAATTCGTTAGCTGGAACTCTACTTGGATAAGAGAACTCTGTGTTTTTGGACTACATTCACTTAGCACTTAAGTTTTATTTTGTAATGTTTCCAAGTATACTCCATGAAAAAAAAAGTATGATTATATGTACCAGAGGTCCTCATTATCTGAGAATAATCAGGAGAGGAATAAAAGACCACTTATAAAATGAAGTCACTTAAAACTGAATCATATTTTCAGAGTAAATAGTAAAATGTCAAACAAAATTCACCTAATTGGAATTTGTCTTGAAAAATTAAACTGAAATTATAAAAATAAGTCCATTTATGCCTGTAGTTAATGAGGCTTAAGTTAGATCTTTAAAATGAATTGGAAATCAATTCTTTCCACAAAATTATACATTCATATTGCACGACATTCTTCATTTTCTGTGTCTTTGCAATATATAGTGATGGTCGTTATTGCCAAAAAACAAAAATGCCCTTTGGCTTCATCAACTTGTCCAAAGCCTTCTCTTTATCTTTTGATAGTCAGATCATTCTCTTGTGAAACATCTATTACATCACTATCTTTGTTGATATGTTTCTGAAATTACTACCTACTCCAACTTCTCTAGTGGCCTGATGTGTATTTCAAGCAGTTCCTCAACATCTATTGAGCACTCAAGAACTATTTCTGACTTCATGAATCCTGCATCTTTTGCAAGCTTTGCAGTTGTACTTCCAATACACTTGCATTGTATTTGTGTTGCTTTGAAGGAGGGTTTGAAACTTCCCACGAGTACGAGACTAACTTCCAAAGATGTTGCTTTAATGGATATGGAAAGATGCTCCTTGTAAGCAGGAAAGGACATTGGTGGGGGGTAGGTGGAGTATTTTTTAAAACGGCCAATTCATGAATATTTTCGTGTTACGATGACTTTTATATCCCTAGGCAACCTTGAAACTGTAGGACATTGGATAACCAGGCCCCCTGTGTAGAATTATTGTCATCCCCTGAAGAAGAGCTATAGCACTGACCTAAAGGTCCCCAGCATGGTCTTTTTCAGCATGTTTGCTCATGCTGTCCCTGGGTTTTCCAGAACAGCTTTTCCATCAGTATCATTTGCTCTTCTGCTTCCACATAATCAGTTCGTAATGACAAGCCAGATACAGAGAAGAGGAAAAGATCTTTCATGCTTCCTCAGGCCTGTATCAGCACAATCATCTTTTAACCATCTATAAAACTGGCCAGTAATGATTTTGAAAGAATGACCCTTGTGGTTTTTTACTAGTGGAGGACGGATGCACTATGGGGACAACTAAAAACAGAAGATAAGATACGTGAATGTTCTAAATTCCAGCAGCAGCGTCCTGATTTCCTAATCATCACTGACCTTGTGCACTGAGTTATTTTGTGTATCATTGGAGATATTATAGTCAATCTATAATGAGAATAATAATAAAAACAATAACAACGAACAGCTGTTGAGCACTATTCTAAGGAGTTTGCCTTCATGATCTCATTTAATCTTCACAATGCTCTCAAGGGTCAAATGTGCCTCTTTTACTGATGAGGATACTGAGTCTCCATTCTTTAAATGTCTTTGAACAGTGGGTGATGGAACAGAAATCTGGCAAGAGTGTGAGATAAATATGGACGTTGTTGCCCACTGAGGTATAAAGATTACCAGTATGGATCACCATAGGGAGTGCTGGAAATTCAGGAATGTGGGTGTTTTCTGACCCCAGGAATGGAACAAATGGAAAGAATAATGGTGGAGAGCCAGATTTTTCCTCTGTTAAGCTCAGAGATATGCAGAGGAACTACAGTATTGACTTGAAGAGAATTGTAGTAGATTAGAACAGGGAAAATTTAAAGTTTATCAGTAGAAATGGCATGTTTGAAGACAGAGAACTCAAGGAATGTATACTGTTACTAAGTGCAGAATCAGATTAAATGGGGGAGAGGAAACTGGAGAATGTCTACATTTCACTAGATAACAAGAATGGAGTGAGCCAAGAACTCAATTGGAGTTTGACAAATGAAGCAGAGGTCCAACTGAGGCTGAACTGAATATGAACCACACTCAGTGGCCTTGCCAATGCCCCCTCCCTTGGTAATGGTATAATGGTAACAAACACATGCAAATGAAATCAATAGTGCAGCAACATGTGCTCCAGCTAGTTTCCCCTTGGAGGATGGAATTTGAAAAGTTTGATAAGCATTTGAATCCCAGACAAAAGATGTGGTCAAGATGGAAAGAATCTATGTTTAAAACACTGAGTTTCCAGGTACTATGGCTGCTGTTGTTTTTCTCACTCTCTTGGTTGCACTTAATGCCAACAATTCAAGTAGTCACAAATCCATGTTGTCTTGCTCTCCCCGACACCAAGATCAAGTTGCTTTAATGTCAAAAAATAAATACTTTTTTCACTAATTTCATTTCATTCATTTTTATTACTGTTACTTATGTATTTATTTATTTTCCAATAAATTTGAAAAATATAGCAAGCAGAACAACTTGGGAGACCTTTGTCTCTCTGCCATTAGAAAGCATTGAGCGAGTCACTGGGCCCTTCTCAATTGAATTTCCTTAATTTGTAAACTGGTAAGGTTGTGGTAGATAATCAGTATTTTTTTAAGGACTTAATTTTTTTAGAGAATTTTTAGATTCACAGCAAAATTAAGAGGAAAGTGCAGAGACTTTCTGTATACCTCCTGCCCCCGTACATGCACAGCCTCCTCTGTTATCAACATCCCCCACCAGAGTCGTACATTTGTTACAACTGATGAACCTACATTGACACATCATAATCACACAAAGACCATAGTTTACCTTAGGATTCATTTTTGGTGTTGTATACAGCTTAGGGGTTTGGACAAACGTATAATGACATGTATCCAACATTATAGTCTCATACAAAGTACTTTCACTGCCCTCTGTATCCTCTGTGTTCTACCTGTTTGTTGCTCTCCCCGACACCAACTTCTGGCAACCACTAATCTTTTTACTCTCTCCATAGTTTTGAATGTCATGTAGTTGGAATCATACAGTATGTAGACTTTTCAGATTGGCTTCTTTCGTTTAGTAATATGCATTTAAGGTTCCTCCATGTCTCTTGATGGCTTGATAGCTCATTTCTTTTTAGTGTTAAATTGTATTCCATTATCTGAACGTACCCCTGCTTATTTATCCATTCACCTTCTGAAGGACATCTTTGTTCCTTCCAAGTTTTGGCAATTATGAATAAAGCTGCTATAAACATCCCTGTGCAAATTTTTACATGGACATAAGTTTTCATCTCCTTTGGGTAAATGCCAAAAAGTACGATTGCTAGATCACGTGGTAAGAATATGTTCAGTTTTGTAAGAAACTGCCCAACTGTTTTGCAATATGGCTGTACCATTTCACATTCCCACCAGCAATGAATGAAAGTTCCTGTTGCTCCTCATTTTTGACAGCATTTGGTGTTGTCTGTGTTCTGGATTTTGGCCACTTTAATAGGTGTGTAGTGGCATCTCATTATTGTTTTAATGTCCATTTCCCTGATAACATATGATAGGGAGCAACTTTTCATATGCTTTTTTGCCATCTGTAGATCTTCATTGGTGAGGTGTCCGTTAAGATCTGTGGTCGATTTTTTAATCAGTTGTTTGCGTTCTTATTTTTGAGTTTCAAGAGTTCTTTGTGTATTTTGGATAATAGTTATTTGTCAGATGTATCTTTCACAAATGTTTCCTCAAAGTCTGTGTCATGTCTTCTCATTGTATTGACATTATCTTTCACAGAGCAGAAGTTTTTAATTTTTTCTTTTTTCTTTTTTTTTTGCTGAGGAAGATTTGCCCTTAGCTAATGTCTGTTGCCAATACTCCTCTTTTTTTCCCTTATTCTGTTCCGTTGACCTATTTATCTATTCTTTTACCAATGCCCCCACAGTCTTGATTAGTATATGTTTATAGTAAGTCTTGAAGTCAGGTAATGTCAGTCCTCCAACTTTGTTCTTCTCCTTCAATATAGTGTTGGCTATTCTGGGTCCTTTGCCTCCCATATAAATTTTATAATCAGTTTGTCAATATCCATGAAATAGCTTGTTGAGATTTTGTTTGAGATTGTGTTGAATCTATAGATCAAGTTGGGAAGAACTGTCATCTTGACAGTAGTGAGTCTTCCTATCCATGAATATGGGACATCTCTCCTTTCATTTATCAGAATTTTGTAGTTTTCCTCATATAGATATTGTATATGTGTTGTTAGATTTATACCTAAGTATTTCATTTTTGGGGGTGTTAATATAAATGACGTGTTTTTAATTTCAAATTCCACTTGTTCATTGCTGGTATATAGAAAAGCAATTGACTTTTGTTTATTAACCTTATATCCTGCAACTTTACTATGATCATTTATCAGTTCCAGGACGTTTTGTCAATTATTTCAGATTTTCTAAATAGACAGTCATGTCATGTACAAAGAGAGTTTTATTTCTTCCTTCCCAATCGGTATACCTTGTACTTCCTTTTGTCTAATTGCAATAGCTAGGACGTCCAGTACAATGTTGAAAAAGAGCGGTGAAAGGACATTCTTGCCTTGTTCCTGATCTTAATGGGAAATATTTGAGTTGCTCATCATTATGTATGACGTTAGCTGTAGGATTTTGTAAATATTCTTTATTAAGTTGAAGAACTTCCCTTCTATTCAGTAATTTTTAAAATAGTAGTCCTCAATGGCTTTCTCCAATGAAAAGAAACACAAAAGAATAGTAATAAAAAGAGTCACATGCAAGACATTTGGGTAAGGCTAGAGTTTGAACATAAAAGGAACCTCAAAAGAACCTGTCAGAATCTCAGGAAAACTCTGTATTGGCGGATTTTTTTCCCCTTAGGTTCCTGCCTGCTTTGTTGCCCTCCCCTGATCCTTGGTCAGCCTGGTTTGGTGTGTTCACTGTTCTTAAATGTCCATCTTCTTCTTACTTTCTCCAATTTCCTCTCTGGACTCTTTGAAAAACATTAACCCTAAATTTTTTTGGAGTCGTGACTTTGATTTTTTGATACATGCCCTTCCCCAAAATGCAGTATGTCGTATATTTATTTTAAAATATTAAACTGTGGTTTGTTTTCTGATAAGACTTTCCACAGTACTGGTGCAGAAAATTTTCAGTATCTTCTGTGGCTAAGCTAAAGTTAGCTTCTTGTAAATAGATCTGTGTTTTGTGTCACTGCTTCATTCAATGAACTTTTTCATGCATTCAACAACTTCTTAAGTGCCTTTTGTATACCAAAGTCTGTGCTGAGCACTGTGGATTATGGTGAACAAGACAAAGGATCTTATCGTGAGGGAAGCAGATGAATGTGCAAAAAATATTTAGTTATGGTAAGTACATTGAATGTAATTTGCTCAGGAATGTTGCATGGGAATGAGCAAGCAGATAATCTAAACTCGAAGTCAGGTATAGACTTGAATGCTTCCTTTGGAGTTACTTCCTAAGTGACTCTGAGCTGAGTCTTTAAAGAGTAAGTTTAAAGGGTAAACGAAGTGAATTAGTCAGGGTGAAGTCAGAATAAACAGAAACCACTCTAGATATTTCTAACAGTGGGAAATTAAAATAGGGTATTAGTTCTCTGGTGCTGGAAGAGCTGAGACACCAAACTAAGCAAGATAAGGCAATCCTGAGATTAGCAAAAGCAAGAAGCCACTGCCACCCCTAAAACTGAACAGACAAAGAAAAGAGGTCTCTTATTGACTGCAAGTTAGAGCCTTCTAGAACAACTGAGAATGATGACAGTGAGGCTAATGAGGCTGCCTTGCAAGAACTGATGACATACGGGAGACACTGCCTGTGGCAGGGCAAGGGTGTGTGTATGTGTGTGAGACAGAGACAGAGAGACAGAGCGAGAGAGACAGACAAAGAGAGACCCTTACCAAGTCCCTTCTCCCTGCTTTCTAATCTTCTGCCTGAGTCTGCCTTTGGCCAGACCTACCAGGAAGCCAGTCAGCTGGCAAAGGAGGTTGGGAACTATAGTTAGCTGAGAGAATGGATCTAAGAGTAAATAGACAAATGATTGCACCATTCATTGGCAAGTGGTGGTTTGGATAGTTTGGAGTGGTCATGAGAAGAGGAGGATGTTCACACAGATACCAACATAAGCCAAAACCCCAGGACGGGGAACAGCATGGAACAGAATCTCAGTCAGGGTCATTGAAGTTTCTAATGTGAGTCATAGATTGTAGGAGCTGAACAATAGGCAGCCACCCGACATGGGAGGCTTCATATGACTGGTGGAGGAACTGGCCATCTGCCCTGCAGGCTGTGGAAAGACACTGGGGTGTTTTCAGTAGGGAAATGACAAGTCCATCTTTGTGTTTTAAGTCCCTTGGACAGTTGTGTAGATTCAGAATGATTTTGAAGAAGCAAAGATTTACTTATTTCCTTGCCTTTAGTCTTGTCCTTTTCAAATTCATTCAAGCAAGACACAGTGAGAAGCTATAAGAAAATAGTAGGAGGGATGGAAAGGATAAAAACTTAAATGACAGGATGATTGAATGTCCAGGTGAGGGAGAGAGAAGGGCCAGGGATAATACCCACATCTCTAACCATAGCTGAGTGGAGGATGATGGTGTTGCCAAATAAGGTTAAGTTTGAGTTGGAAAGCCTATGGGACATCCAGGTAGTGATATCAAGGAGCAGATGGATATCTGAACATATAGGGGTCAGTGGTTGAATGAGAAGAGATGTGGACCAAGATCTGTGATCTGTAGGGAGCAAAAAAATTAGAACCTTAAAGGAAAAAGGGAAAGAATCTCAGACAGGTCCAGGTGTTATTGGATTTAGTGGTAGGAACTGATCTTGTTCTAAATCATTTCCAGAGGAAAAAGACGTAGAAACCAAATTGTGGTGGATTAAGAAGTAAAAGGAGACAAGAAGGTGGCAACAGTGAATATAGATGCTTCTTTTGAGAAGTTCGGATGTGAGGGCAGAAAAGATGGGATGGAATCTAAAGCTGGGATGGGTTTTAAGTGTAGGGTTGGTGAGAATTGGATGTGTATGGTCAGGTGCAAAAAGCCACAGATGGGTTTAATCTTTAGAGGATAGAGTAGAGATGAAGACCAAGGGGCTCAGGGCTGGAGTCAGGCCTGGAGAAGATTGGGGGAATTTTCCACAACTGCTTGCCAAGGAATTGAGCTTATGCTGTAAAGACAGTGTATTTAGAATTCCGGCCTTTGGCAAAGAGCCCATGTAGCACCTTCCAGTTACAAGCAGAAAGCACCTCTATGACTGCCTGAATGATTTTAGGAAATAAATACAAAAACTATCAATTGTATAACACTTTGCAACCTTCAGACTGGGTTCACAATTTCGTTTGATCCTATGATCACCTCATAGCTGTGTGTATATGTAAACATAAACATATACATGCATACAAACATATATATATATACACGCATGTATGTGTGTGCACACACACTTGTATGCACTTGCATACACACACACGTCTCTAGGAAACTCCTTATTAGGAACCTGAGGCTCAGAGCAGATATGACTTGAGAAACCTTTCACATCCTTACATGATTTAACCCAGGTCTTCTGTCTTCCAAATCCTAGGGATAGACTTTGTCATTCTCCTCGATTGGCCTAGAGAGTGTCAGGCAGAGGGATTGCCCCCTCCACTTCACTTCTGGTTCACCAGGCCTTTCAGCCTTAGACATCTGGGGGCCTCTTCTCTGGCACGTCTAGTGTTTCCCTCTGCGCCATATAGCCACTCATCTCCTTATAGGGCAGCTCCTCCCCTGCCAGCCTCCTGTGTTCTGACATCAAGGCGTCCCCAGAACCTGCCCACAAAGCTTCCTATCCTGAGCTCTTCCTTTCCACATGCAGGTGGCACAAACGGTGGGCTCATATCTGTACACTTTTTCTTTAGGACCTGGTTCTCAAATTCTCTCATCTTTCTCTGCTGCCAGATTTCTTCCAGTTTTTGAATCCAGTATTTCTCCCCATCCCTACTCAAGGTCCTGCCAACCCACTGCTCTTTGGAGCCACACAGCCCTGGTGGGACTCCTGATTCAGTCACATACCAACTGGAACCAACTGGGCAGGTTACTCAGCCTTATTGAAGCTAATAATCCTTTGTGGGTTATTTGTGGATTTCAGGAAAGAGAACGTCTGTGAAGGGTCCAGCTCAGTGCCAGGCTTCATCAATCTTAGCTCCCTTTCCCCACCCAGAGCGGGCCGGAGCTCTTATCCACATCTCGCAGCACTTAGCACACTAATATAATTAGAACATTAGGATATCTAAAAGGCAATTACCATTTAATTGTTCTGGCCCCAGCCAGCCTGAAGTTCCTCTCCATTCACTTCTAATTTGGAGCGAGGGGGTTTTAGTCCTGCCCTGGCTGGTCACAAAATCACTGCCTTAGAGAGAATTGAAAATCACTTCAGTCAGCCATTGATTACAAGATAAAAGATTTGGTAATTCCCTTCATTTTGTTCTATATAAAAATGCAAATATCAATTTGCTCCTAGCCGGTGAACAAATCAGACAATTTCAAGCAGCATCTTTCTGTGACCTAGTGAATTATCCTGCTTGGTTAGACCAGCGCTGCTCTCAAGAAGGCCTGCCCTCCCTCATAGGTGCTATACTGATCTTCATTAAAATAAATTAGTGCTCTTGTATAGATTCAGACTTAGAATCAAGTTTCAGTCATCTCTTCTTAAAAGACATTTATTTATATTACATACTCAATTTAAAGGAGTAAATGCCCTTCCCTCAGCCTGCAAGTTTGTTTATCTTAGCGCTACTGTGAGAACCTAATGCCCAAATGAAGGCAGTGTTTTATTTCTCCTCCTCTAACCCGACGTCGCAGCATAAAGCAACAGCAGTCTCTAATCAAGAGGAGCCCGAAAGTACTCTGAGATTTTGAATCCAAATCTTTAATATTCGAACTGCTCATGTGCGTTTGAGGAAACCTAGATTGCCTGAAGCCACACGGAAAGCATTTACATCTGAACCACTTTACATGTGATTGTGAGTTAAAGTAAATTCTAAATAACTTTAGCAGTTTGTGATTTGGAAAACAGCCTGGGCCATATAAATTCTCCCTTAGTTCTTTTTCTGTTAAATCTTATGCCAAAGTAAATGGAAGCTGTAGAGAACCTTTGAACTCCTCAGTTCTCAAATGACCTCAGTGAGGTTGGATTGGCAGAGCCAGTGTTTAGTTTCCAAAGGAAGATTTTTTCTTTCCTCCTTGAAGTGTACACATGACAGTTGCCTACCTTCCTTGGCAGGGGATGTAGTATTGCTTCCTGGGCCCTCCGGGCTCTGGGCCATGTCCAGGCCTCTGAGAAATGGGTTTTTTGCCATCAGGAGCTCCTCCCTGCAACTCTTGGGGATCCTAGAGTTGGTAGCCCCGTTTCTTAGCACCTCTGCTTCACAGCTCAGTCAGCTTTGCTTTTCCCTTCCCTTTCCCTTTCAGAAAGAGCTGTTGAAAGCGAGAGGTCTGAAGTTCAATGCCACCTCTTCCTGCTGGTTAGGGCAAGAACTTAACTTCTCCCAGCTTCAGTTTCCTTTACCATGAATTGGAGATTAAAAATAGTCCTGCCCACACGAGTCCCTCTCTTTTCTGAATGTTTTATTCTTATACTCACAACCGTGCAGTTTATTGCATTGTATTATTCCTTTATTAACTGTTAATAAATAATTAGTTAAATATATCTTACAATAAATGATATATACATGTATGAGTATATATACATGTAATATAACTATATATATAGCATATATATTATACGTTAGCATGTTTTTGTCACTAGACCAAATGCCTTTTGAAGGCAGGGGCAATGGCTTCCACTCCAGTGTGTCATCCTTAGAGTCCAGGGCCATGCTGTGCACAGCATAGGTTCCCAGTAGACAAGCAGTTGAGTACAGTCTTATGAAGGTCCCTCTTTAGCCCTATTGTGCCATAGTTAACAAAGAAAAGTATTATCTACCAGTCAAGCTAATGTTCACAAAAATTAATTTTACTCTCCTTATATTTTAATGTGTGCTATGTCTCTAGTATAAAAATAATCCTGAAGAAAAAAAGAGCACACATATTTCACATTTCTGCCCTAACACAAAGGAACATATTACATGTTTGTTAATCCTTTGAAAAAAAATGTTTCTTCCTTTTTTTGGAGGGGGGTCAGTTTACAAAACATTTTTTGACCCTTAACCCTCAGCTCTGAGAAGTCAGTATTATTTGCCATAAATTCTTACTAGTTGGGCATATTTGAGAAATAGCATCACATAGACAATTTCTTAATTCGTTATCCCAAAATTAAATCTCACATTAAGGTGGGCTATCTATTGTCTGCTGTTTGTGGTTGTTCTTCAATACTCTACAAGTTCCCGCCAGGCAGTCACGGTGCCTCTGCTTAAGCATGGCAGGAAGAGGGGATCACTACTGCTGGAAACAGTCTGTTTCAAGTCAGGCATCTTGAACTGATGCGCAAGATGGGTAGAGATCTTTATGAGATGCAGAAGTATGAACCCCCACAACATGTATTATTTTCATGAAGGAGAAGGGAAAAGACTAACTGCTATCCAGAAATCTGCATGACTTGTGTATTATAAACCTGAGGAAATTCTTCTCGAAAGGAGTTTATTATAGGCTCTATGTGTTGGGTGTAGCAATTGTAAATCATTAGGGGAAGATCAGGAATAGTCAGCAGAAAATCCACAATCTGACAGCACGTGTGTAGAGAGGCAGTGACTAAGAACCAGTGGTTTTGGAATCAGTCATATCTGGCTTTGATTCCTGTCCCCATTACTTGGTAGCTTTGAGCAATTTACTTTCCTTTCTGGTCTTCTGTTTTCTCAGTGAAATGAGAATGATATTAAGGATTAAATGAGGCTAAATTTATGAAGCAAAATACTCACACAGTGTCTGGCTCAAATTGGTGTTAAGTGGTAGCCAATATGAGCATTATTATTGTGTTATTACTATTGCTATTATCACTTTTAGATTATTATCATCATTAGAAACTCAGGGGTGCCTATTTGACTGACTGCAGTTGACACTGAGGTAATGGAAATTTCTTAGGGAAGAAAACTATGGCGTGGGGACTCTGAGTTGGCTACCCGTCTTAGTAGCCAATTAGGTATAAAGAGTTTAACAGTAAGTGTCAGCCCCCCAAGCTCTGCCTCCCCCCAGTGGAATGATGGGGCTCAGCTTTCCTACCTGTTAACACTGCCATAGACCTCTGACACGTGCCTTTCCCGAAGGGGTTGTGGGTACCAAATCCTGATCTTATCCTTATGTAGAAAAAATATTAGCTAATTTCTTATCACTCTAATCTGTATTTTTTGGTCAGGCCAATGTTGTCCTAGTAAAACAGCTCTTCCCCGTACTGCCAAAAGGCCTGATTTGTAGCATTTGTTAATTCCTATGGTGTAAATACTCCCAGCGCACCCAGTTTCAAGCTCCCAACATGAAGTCACTGAACACAGAGTTGGGAAGAGATGTTCACAATTGTTCAAGTCAGTGCAAGCTGGCTCCAGGACACCACAGGGTCGGGCCGAAGCATATGTTTTGACAGTATAGGATAGGATGATTGACAGCAAAGTTTATGAGCAAATACAGTAGAGGGAAAGTAGTTTGTCCCTAGAATGGATCATTATGATATACTTGGCCAACAGAATTCGTCCAGAAAGTGAGTTAATGCCAGATTACTTAAGCGATGTATTTCAGTGCCATTTTTCTGCCTTTGCTCTGTACTCTCTACTCAGGACAGAAGTCTTTTCCTAGCCTCTTGTGCTCTAGGAGGAAATTCTCCCTAATCACATCCCAATTATATTAGAGATTTGGTCATGGACATAATGCTCGTGTTTATAAAAGTGTCTCTCCACCCCGCTCCCTCCCTCCCTTCCCTCCCTTTGTATTTCCTTCCTTACTGACTTCACAGGTATTATCATCTCTTTTATATTGCCAACAAGCCCATGAGATCATCAGAACAGTATTAGTATTTCTGCTTTGCAAAAAGTGGTAGAGAAGCTGGAAAACGACTGAACTTCATAAATCTCTATCGTGTTATTATCATTCTTAATTTGTCATTTTATTTGGAAATCTTCATTGTTATTCAGACAGCTCTGCATCTTTAATTTTTTTCCATGAGGCGAGAGGGTAATTTCAACCTCTGGCCACCTTTCCTTTGCTGTCACAAATTTACCTTGTTCTCTCCTTCATGGTTGTTGAAAGCTGTATCACTCTGTATCTAGGAAATTGCATTACAGTGCTATAAATACATTTCTGAGAACTTTTAATTAAGTGATGATACCTGGAATTTTCTCATTATAGTTAAGTCCCTGGAGGTGAGAAAACAGAGCCCTCTTGGGAAGCTGTTCTGTTTTCAGCAGCTCATCACTGGAGCAAGCAGAATTCTGTTACAGACCATCTTTGAACTGTTAGGGTGGCACCAGTTGACGATTTTGTCAACATAGTGGATTAAAAAAACCCAAGTCTTCCCACTAAATACCTCTTAAAAGTTTTCCAAATGCCTAATGACTTAAACTGAAGAGAAGACGACATTTGAAGTAACCGATTTGCCATTTACATGAAGCCATCTGCAGACATGCTTGACATCATCGTTTGCACCATTCTGATCCTTGTGAGCTTTGTTGGAAACATGTGTTTATTTTATTCTACAAGGAAATGTATCTCTCGGTGTTTACAGACATCCTTTCTTCTAATTTTCAGTCTTATATTTGTCCACCTCATTAAAAACTTGGTGGTGAATGTCATGAAAATTGTTTATTCTTCTGGTTTCGTATTGGATTCAGCTGGCTGCAAAGTTCTGCACTTCACGGCAGCCCTGACGACTTCACTGGCCATCTGGTTCATGTTACATTTTGCGTTGTTCTACCACCGGAAACTGTACCAAATTGTCCACCCCTTGAGTGAGGCTCCAAACCTGGACCAACAGCAGCATTCGTTGAAGGTGGTTTCTGCGCTTTGGGTGGCTGGTGTGGCAGTGTACATCCCAGTTTTACTTTACACTAGAAAATCAGAATACCTGAATGCAGGAAATGATACAGATGCCTTGTCTTCCAGCAGGATTTATATGGATTGCCTAATTGACTTTGGAAACAAGCAGGTAGAGTTTTACTATGGGAAAATATTTTTAGTTTTGATTGATAGTCTTCCTTTAGCCATCTTAGTCTTCGTCTGTTTCTGGATGTCTTTTCTCCTTTCAGAAAGAAAGAAGATGACATATGGCGACATCTGGGTTGGAGATGATGATGATTTAGAAATTGAAATCCTTAGAGGGGCCAAGTTTAGTATTTTATTAATGTGGCTGATCACTCCACTTTGGATTTCTCACTTTATCTTAGTCTATTTCTTGAAAAACTTGGCAGCGTGTGTCTTTTTTCCAGCTGTTCTCACAGCTCTCTCCTCAGGCTTCTCTGCTCTCAGTCCTTTCCTGCTTATGTTGGTGAATTACAAAATGAAGTTGGTGTCCTTCTGTGGTGCCAAGGAGGAAAAACCCACACTCCAGACTGCAGATGTTTTTCTTTCTCCATATGCTTAATGGCGAAGAGCTCAGTTTTAATCATTGAGAAGTAGGCCCCCTCATTGGAAGGTACGGCTAAAATTGCTGTAACCCTCATCAACAGATAGTGTCTGAAAGGGGGGCTAGAAGACTGACTCCTCCCCAAAAATAGACTTCTGAGGGAAACTGTGCAAGAAGAAGATATATGAACACTAAGTTATTATAAGTTGAAGAAAAATAGTCATCACAACATTTGTCATTTAGCAAAATACCAAGATTTTTAATGTAGAAATTCTAGAGTGACTTAACAATGATTATAATCTGGAAATGAACTCAACAGACAATATATTAAGTATTTACTCTGTGCAGGATATTGTGTTAAGAAACAGCAAATTGTTGAAACTGAGGATAGTACTTCCCAGCTAAATCCCTAAAGGTACTTAACAGTAATCTTGTGTTTTCATCTCATGCTTTTCTTGAAATGCCTTGACACTTATAGGAAGTGTATTAGTTAAGGATGCAATATTCAATTTTTGCAGTTTATTAATAGTACCTCATCTAAGCTGAAAGCAGATCTTGTTCATTTTCCTTCCACTAAGTGTCTTCAGTAAATTAGGGCCAGATAAAAGCATTGGATCAAAGAATTAGTACTTGCTAAGTCATACTCTGTGTGTATGTAGAGATGTGCAACATTGGGTTACTATAGATGTTTAGTCCACTATGCTTGCTCAGTCTCCCATATATCAAAGATATATCATATCTTCTTCAGAAAAGAGGGACTTTTATTTTATAGAGGATTTATTTCTTCTTTTGATTGTTAACTTGATACATTTAGAATTGGAAGAACTGATAAAATCCTCATAATAATCTCATTTCTGGATTTGGATTCAATAAAAATAGGCACATTATAATTTAATTAAAAATATATGGCCAGCTTTTTATTTTAAGTGGTTAGTCGTTGTAGCCATTTGGACTGCTTCAGATTCAATGAGTAATTATTTTAAATACCATATGATGTATACATGTTGTATAAGCATTGAATTTTAAACTAATTCTTATTAGATTCTTGCATTTTTCATTTTCCTTCTTTATAAGTAGGCCTGGGATTTATTATACTGTAGTTCTAGTAAATGGATATCCCTAAATTGAGATTCTTGCTCTAAAAACCCTGCATCAAAAATTATAAACCTGCATCTCGTTAACAGGAGAAACTTAGAACATCTTTGTTGCCATGAAGTGCTATGGAGAAAGGAAATTTTAAAGTAGCCAAGGCCCAAATTTTGTAGGGTTTTGTAAGCAAACGTCTGTCCCTTGTATCGCACTGGGAATTAAAACACACACACACATACTTAAGACCTTCTGAGGTTTCTGGGTGGTCTTCATGGGAAATACTTAGTCCAGTCCACTGAGGCAGTTTAATCAGAAGGGCACTAGGCATGGATCCTGTATAATGAAGTTAACATCTGGGGAGATGGGGATGTGGAAAAAAGGTCGCTATCTTTTAATTAAGTGCAGATGTAGCCAGGGCTGGGACAAGCCATTGATCTTAGGTAGTAGTTCTCAAATGTGGTTCTGGGACCAGCAGAATCAGCACCGCCTGGGAACTTGTTAGAAATGTAAATTCTCAGACCTATTGAATCAGAAACTCTCGAGGTTGGACCCAGCAGTCTGTTTTAATATCTCTTCTGGTGATTCTCATCCACACTGGACTTTGAGAATCTCTGGCCTAGGGTTGCTCGGAAGTTTAATCCTCACAAACGATGAGAGATATGAGAATGAAGCCAAGATAACTGACTCCTGATGTACTCTTTAATGCTCCCCATGCATATTGCTATTATGTCTACTTCTCTCTAAAATGAAAATCAGGGTTGTCATCTGTGTTCCATACATTCTCAATGATAATTGCCAAACAAATCCACTGTAGAAATCAAGCAATCTTTTCAGAATCAAGAGTAAAGCATGACCACTTCAGGTGTGCCAAAAATTTGGAACTTGGATTTGGATAGTTTCCTGTACATAACTGAATAAGGGATCCAGTTCCCAAATTATTCCATAGTTCCTTTCCAGAAGCCAGTGCAAGACATGATTGGCTTAAGCCCAGGCTCAACTTCCCAGTGCTAGAAATATTTCCTTTTTCTTCCCAGATATTTTCTTTTTGTTTGGACCTCATTAGGTCATAGTTTTGTCCTTGTGGAACTGATAAGTTTTTATCTACAACAGAGAGTAAATCATATTCTCACTGAATGAACAACATTCCAGTTCTGTTTTAAAAATTATTTTCACTTTAACTCTCTTGCTCCCTCTCCCTTTTCCTCTCCTGGAGGCTCCATATTTAATTCACATTCCTGGTAGGATCAGGATGGCAGATGAAGTAGGATAAGGGAAGTTCAACAGAGATTGTCATGGTAGCACCCTGGAGAGAGGTCAGAGTTGGTCAGGATTGTCCTCAGGTCCTGGTTTGGTTTCAGGGGTGTTCCCACTGCCATCTCAGACCACACAGAATCTTTGCATTAAAAGTTCATCTTTTCCTCCTTCCAAATGCAGGATTCTCATCTTTCTTCCTTAGAGGATCCCTCCAAACCACTATATGAACAATTTCTTGCTGGGGTGGTTGTGATCTCTTAAGCGGCCCGTTCCATTTAAGCCCATTCCAAACGTCATTATTACCAGGTCTTTGCTGAGACTAGCATCGCTGAAACTTCCTCTAAGAGCTACCTTGAAGTCAGATCCTCTTTTTACCTGATGGCTCTTTAGATTCTTAAAGAAAGGGAAGAGTGCTTTTCTCTTCTCCAAGTTAGATATTTCCTTAGCTGTGCCACATGAGACAGAGTCTTCCAACAGAGTCAAGACAACCACTGGCTGTCTTGACTTCCTTACTCTGTCTTGGTACATTGCAGTTTACCGGTGGCCTTCTTAAGAAGTGGCATCCAGAACTGAACACAATATATTCTTTCTTGTGTTTACAAATGTGTTTATATTTTTTTCTATTGTACATTCTTTTATCTTCTCTTGTGCAGCTGCTGTGAGCATGGATTCTTTCTCTCCTCCTTCCAAAAAGAATTTTAAATGTTAAACTCACTGTAAATCACACACAAATATGAATTTAAAAGTACCTCTATCTCTAGCCTTAAAAACTAAGGTCTTTTCAAACTCTAAAGTTCTAGCATAAGTTAGTTCATTCTCAGTATTTAGATTTTAGAGATAATGAAATGACTCCCAAATCATTTGCATGCAGTTTAAACTATGAGCTAGGGCTCAAAACTACAGAGAGACCAACCTTTATGTGGACTTGTCAGAGCAATCGTGATCTCTAGAATGAGGTTTTCTAGTCCAGTGCTGTCTTACTTGCCTTTTTAATAAGACCTAAGGGAAGATGGTCATAATCAAATTTTCTTTGAAGATGAAGTATTAAACCAATTGGCTATGGAATGGAATGTTTTATAGACGAGTTCAGGGATATCTGTGGGTAAGGTATGTTAGGTACACAGAGGTCTATACACTTTTATTTAATGATGATGATCATGCCTGCCATTTCTATTTAGACTCTGCTGAAAAGAAGAATGAGCAATTCCTCTGGAGTTACAGTTTGTGAACACCTAAAGCAATACAATTCAGGGCTGAGGAGGTCTATGGAATTCTGCTTTGAAGACATGCTCACGTTTCCCAGCAATCCAGGGGGCTAATCAGAAGAGGTGTGGACTTGTTATTGGGCAGTGGCTTGTCTGAGCTGGCTTTGCCCTGACTTAGTAGTATATAACCTTGCCCAAAACATGCCCAAGTTTTACCATCTGTAAAATAAGAAGGGTATGATTGTGAATCACCACACACACCCTCTGCCTCCCTCATGTAGTTGTAATAATTAAAGTCAGGTAAAACAAATTGAAGAAGATTTGAAAAAATGAAACATTTGATACAGGTGAAGTGTTACTTCATCAGTACAGTTTTGGCAAGCTGAAATAAGGAAGAAAAGCAAACTTAACATCAGAAGTCTTGTCTGTGTGTCTGTGAGGCAATTACAGAACCTCTCTGAGCTTGGTTTCCTTATCCCCATAAAGGAGATTATAAAGATATTTGTCTCCCAGGGTCTTTGTGAAAGAAAGATGAGAGAGTATATGTAAAAGCACCCGGACCTAGATCCTGGTACAAAATTTTGCTTCACAAGTGTTTCCGTGGGTGTTCAAATGCCACACCCCTTCCCCAGCAGCTGGAGCAGACTCAGTCTATTACATTGAAGTCTCCTGTTGGATAGCAAATGTTCACTTGTATTTCTACAAACATGCCAGGAAATTTGATATTCCAAGAAGATGTGCTCTGTTTACACTCTGGCTTTGGAAATACTTCCCTGATCACCCCTGCATATCACCCTACCCTGGACCTCCCCCTTCAAGACCCCTTTCCTAAAGTAAAAACAGCAGTAGGTGCTGAATCAGTATTATCCAGCTTTATGGAAATTCTCCTTCAGAATTCTCACCTCTAGGCCTTTGCCTGTGGTATAAGCACTACCTGGAACCCTTGCTCCTGCCTCTGCAACTTCCTCCCCATTCATACCCTCGTCCTCCAGCTTTCAGCTTAGACTTCACTGTATCGGGCACATTTCCCTTATCTCCAAGGTCTAGATTAGGTGTCCCAGGCTCCTAGGTATTCATTTGTCTTGGCAATGACCACATTATATTGTAATGGCTTGTTTTCTTGCCTGTCTCTCCTTGTACTGCATGCCCGTACGGATGTGGAGAGTGGTATAGGTCTTATCCAGCCTGTACACACAGGAATATTCCATAAATGAAGAAGTGGGTGAAATCTACAGAGCTCTGCTTTCCCCCTTTCTCCTCATGTGTACTTCTTGGCTCTCCTTCAGTTGCCTCTTTCCAGTAGAAATTTCTTGCCTCTATCATTTTTCTGCTTTAAGAGTAGGCATTTTGCGACTGCCATGCTTCTGGCCACTGCTGAATCAAAGAGTGAAAGAAACTGAATCCAACATTTGGAATGAGTTGCTTCCTCGCCAGCCAAGCTACTGAGCCAACTGGGGACAACATTTCATATATTCCACTTTTTTCCACCCACGCCTTCTAGTACTTAGTTTGTGATTTTTCTTTTTTGGCTCTTGTCATTTTAAAGAAAGTAAGTTCAGTATCTATATGCAGGCTTTCAAGCTGAAGACTTATCCCAACACAAATGTGGCTCTGTGTGTGTGGGTGGGTCGGTGGGTATAGGGAGCTGCTGTGTTTTCCCAAGTATTGGTGAATTAAAGAGTAAAGAAAGAAGCTGTAATGCAAATCGATTGAGGTTACCTCATCACTGAATGTACTCTGCTCATTTATTTTGACAAGCCCAACTTACTTTTAATTACCAGGCCTCATAGTATACTGGTAAATGTAGCAATAGTGACTTTGGCAGAAAAGGAGAAATCTGTGTAACATGAGCCTTCAGAATGAGTCCATGCTGACTCCTTGTAAAATGGAGTGAGGCAATTCATTTTAAGAAGAATTTCAGTAGAGCAGTTTATGTGATATGTGACTATAGTCGCAAATCAGTAAGCCTTTTATGAGCCAAGCACACCAGAATGTGTACATTAAGTGAGTGTAGTTTCTCAAAGAAATTTTCTTGGCCACTCCAAGCTTTTTCCAGTGATGCTGCCATTACCCAACAGATTTTTGGAAGTTTTCATTTGGAATTATTTTCAGAGTCAGTTTTCAAATCACACACAAAAAAATTAAAAATAGCACCTGAAAATCATAGTACTGAAGGGGGGAGATTATTCCTAAATTGCTTGCCTACTTTTTATTATCCAGTTGGACTCTTAGTTACTTTGAGCTCTTTCCAAATTGAATCTTCCCTTGAAGGAAGCAATTGGGCCATCACTGAGGTCATTCATGAGAAGGTGACGTAGTGTTGATAGACCCATTAGGGCCAGGAGCCCCTCCCACACACTTTAATAGGCACTGGAGGGACTTCTGTTCTTGGCAGTTTGTCAGAACTCTGTGAGGGTAGGAAAAGTCCTACAGACATAGTGTATAGTTGATACTCATTATTTTGTTCTTCATCTCCTCTAACCAGGCATCAATTTGGAGTTTGGGTAAAGTTTCTCCTGGTGCCCTGGGTGCATCAAAAGAAACGGGGCAATTTGTCACCAATAGCTTCTGCACAGCATGCAGGTCCCAGCCACCTAGCCTGGTGTTCCCATGTTCTAATATTTTTCTTTTTTCCCTCCCTATAAATTTTCCTACCCGAATTGGTAGAGCTAAACCATTGGAAATGTCTCCCGTACCTTTCTCTACTCTCCTACCTCTGCCCAATCTCCATCTTCATCTCTCCCCCTCTTAAAAAAAATTATACACACAACATACCTGCCTAAATGAATAACAAGTTAAAAATTGCCAATGGCAGTGAAAAGAAATTGAAAGCTCAATTGAGTTTGAAAAGAAATGATTTCAATCAGTCAACAGTACCTAAGGTAGACAGACTTTGTAAGAGGCTTGTTGGGGGAAGAAGGCAGACCCTTCCTCAGAGAAAGCCCTCAGGACCTCAGAGGACCTGGGACAAGTGACTGCAGTTTGTAGGGTCTGGGCTGATGGGGTGGGAATGCAGTGCAAATTTATAAATAACTGGGTCCTGAGATATCAGAGGGGCCCAAGGCCAAGTATGATGCATAGCAATAAAGTTCTCATGTAAAAGATTTTAAGCTGGACTGCCCTTTCTGGGGAGGCTGAGAAATGTTTTTCACTAAGGCGTAAACCCACTCTTGTTGGCCCTGAGTAGGGTTGGTCCTCTTGCATCCAAGCTGCTGGTCTGGCCAAATGGAGGATGGCTTCGGTCTTTTTCTGGGCTTGGACTTGGCACAGCTTCGCCCTTCCCCTCTAGTCACAATGGTGAAGTGGCATAATGTAAATCCACAAGGCCAATCACCGTCAGGGCAAGAACCCTTCCCTCCCTCAGTTCTAAAGTGAAGGAAACATAATCCTCACCTCATCGTAACATTTTATTCTGTCTGTGAAGGTTTTCTTTTTCTAGTAATAAGAGAGAAAATGGAGGCTCTGTAAAAGCACAAATTGTAACATGCTGGTAGTTTATTCGTGAGAAATTTTATTTTGTTGCTGTTGAGATATGAGAATTTAAAACAATCTTAGGATACAGATTCAATCTTAGAATACAAATGAAGTAAACATCATTTGGCAGGAGGCACCAATTAAAAAGGGAGGGGGGGTACTTATTGTTTAATACTGAATTCCTTTGAGGGGTCAACGCTGAAATGCCCCCAAGGCCAGGCAGGGCTGTCAGTGCCAAGAGCAGATCCCGAGGGAGCTGGTGAACTGGGGAGCGCCTGCCTCCTAGACAGGTAGGGGCAGCTGCAGCTCAGTTCTAGCCAATTGTTGTCATGGGGATTGCAGACTTGTGCTGCCAGAACTTCAAATATTTTTAAAGTGAAGCCAGAAATCCAGAATTTTATGTGAAATCACCCAAGGTCTACAAGTTGGCAACTGACTTGATTTTTTTTTTTTTAAACACTGCTAGGGCCAAAACACATCACATCTGTGGGCCAGCTTTGGCTCAGGGGCCTCCAGTGAGTGCCCTCCGTAGCTGTGCATTCCCTCAGAGCCCGTGTGTCCCTGGGCAGAAAAGGGGGCTCACTGGTTTCCATTGTGGGCTGGTGTCGGGGGTGGGGTGGTACCATAAGAGCAGGATGAGAAAAGCGTCCACAGCCCAGGGCAGTTTCCTCATCATGCTGGATTACTTGCAACAGCTGCTCTAACCTGGCTCACCCCTTCCCACTGCATCCCTCGTTCCTCAGAAAGGAGTGCCCGAGGGTGCCAGGTGCTCAGTGGAAGGCAGATGATGGAGGAGGAGGCAATGCAGTCACCACTGGGACAACTGTGGACTCACCCTCGACTAAAAAGAAGCAGTGTTGGGAAGGTGGCCAGGAATGGTGAACCACAGCAATTTCTGCACATTATAAATGAGGATGTAATAGTTTTAAAGTGGCACCTTGAAGGAGTAAAGCACTGAAACCAGACAGAAGAAATTGGGTCATAGATAGAATACAGCATCCTAAAAGAGATGGCTGTGTGTGGTGGCCCATTAGGAGTAAAGGAGAGTCTTGGATGCCTTGGACCCCCTTAGTCTGAGGCTGGACCACTTAACCCACTGACATAAATATGAGCAGCCGCCCAGGTCTTCTTGTAATGGGCTGGAACTGTTGTAACTCTTGTGTTCTGGCCTATAGAATAAAGAATCTCACCACTATCCTCCAAGTCCTCCAAGTGTTTCCGTGTTTCTGGTGATATTGTGTTTGTCTGTACCCCATCCTGACACCCAGCCTCATCTTTGTGTTCACTAAAGCCATGGGAATTGTCTGTAAATCAACAATTAATCATGGAGTACAGATTTAGTGAAAAGAAATTGGATTGGAAGCAAGTCTGTTAGTTGACAAGCTGGAGTCCAAAGAGTCTGGATTGTCTCAGAATCCACCAGAATGGGAGAGAAAGTTATTTTGAGTAATTTGCAAGTATGAGTGTGTGTTTTTCTCTGAAAGCTTTGTGAGGATTAGAGGAAAAGTGATATATTTTTGTACCAAGCAATTTGCTTAAGAATCTATTTTTAGATTTCTATAGATAATAAAATTTCTGGCTTTCTATATATTTATATATAATGTATGTATTTTACAAATATAAATTGTTTTTCATTTTAAACTTTTCTGTGATTTCAAAAGAGCTTTTAACATTTATTCAAAATGGATAATCTCATTTGAACATGGTAGTAATATCCTAATCCTTTCTTGACTCAAATTCTGCATCTACTATAATTAAAAATATGTAAAAATGGTATAAGTGTGTGGGAAGGGAAAGAGAGGAAACACTGGAAGTTAAATCAAGTGATGGGTTTGAGATATGGGATGGCAAGAGATTTTCTCCTCCTTTATTATAATTACGCTATTTGTGTAGCTTAAAAAAATCTCAAAATAAGAAAACAGTGCCTTCAGAATAAGAGTTTCCTTTTAAAAAATAGGTGTTTTTATATTCTTGTTCTTTTGTTGATAAGCCCATTTTCATCAGCCTAGATTTATTTTCACTTTCCAATAATGTGTATTCCTCATTCTTCAGCAAGGTGCCCCTTGATTAGAGAACTGAAAGAGGAAAAACTGAATTATTTCAGATAGTCAAGTCTGAGTACATCAGTTTTTATAATAGGGAAGACAAGTTACGGGAAATGGAATCTTATTTGATGTCTGTGAGTTGGCTCTGTGGAAGATAACTACACACCGAGGCGCTGCCATGAGATCTATATTTCTGTTCTTGACATCTGTAGGTGCCACCGCCAACACCAATGGTGATGATGATAAGTGATGGGAAAATGAACTGGGAGGTGATGTATCTTCCTTGACAGATTTAAAGAATTGCCGCAGGCAGCCCCAAGGCAAGTGCTGACTGAGGACATTCTGGCACCTGCATCAGGTCACTCGGACTCAGTCGGGCAAAGCTGTTAGAAGCAGGGGCAATGCAATAACTCTGTGGTTTAAATCTGTACTTAGATCCTTTTTTTTTTGAGGGGTGAACTAGAGGTTGTGCTACAAGTTCTGTAATATCAATTACTGTTGCTTAGTTGGTGTCTGTCTTGTACTTGTGTTATTACTGTGGAGATTATTCATTGCTCCATGCACAGCATCCAAGGGTGTGCTCACAGTAAACATTTGAATATGGTTTTCCTAATATTTTGAGGCTTAATCCCCATCCCTGAAGCCCCTACTTTAACCCAGGGTGTGGTAAGTGCTAGGGATGGGTTGGGTCAATCCTAATATTGATCACCGGGGAAGAGCTGTTGTTCCAGCAAAGATAAGCAGGCATAAAGAAGTGAAGCAAAGGACCATGGGTGCTCGCTGGGGAGCCATACTGGGGATCCTGGAGGATCTCTGCTTAGCACTCCTGCAAAGCCAGGTTTGGGACATTCAAAGAGAGGAAATGTGCTCAAAGGCAACACTAGCACTCAAGTATCCTTCTCTTTTTGTTTGTTTAAGTATAGATATGATTTTTGGTTATAAAACAGCTAACCTTTTTGCCTTTCTTTTTTGCTTCTGTCTTGTTCAGGACTTTATAAGTATTTAGCCTTACTCAAAATGTGCAAAGAAGAATAATGGAAGCCCCTGAATACCTTGATTTGGATGAAATTGACTTCAGTGATGACATATCTGTAAGTATTGCTACTTGCAAGCAGTGCATCAGGAGGTTCTGCCTTCACCTACATGGCTACCTCTATAGTCTATATATCCTAAACTCTTCCGACTGGATTTAGAAATTGACAGCAGAAATCCTGTGTGGCAAACAAAGTGTGGTTTTGGGGCCTCCTGGACTGAGAAGTGAATCCCACTTAATTGTGTGTCAGCTTGGATGAGAAAGGCATATAATGTCACTGAGCCTCCCATTCCTAATCTTTCATTGTTGTCAAAACGATTCATTGAGGGACCCACCCCATGGCGTAGTGGTTAAGTTCATGCACTCTGCTTTGGTGGCCCAGGGTTCACCAGTTCAGATCCCGGGCACGGACCTATGCACCACTCGTCAAGCTGGTGTTTGGCAGCATCTCACAGACAAAATGGAGGGAAGATTGGCACAGATGTTAGCTGAAGGACAGTCTTCCTCAAGCAAAAAGAGGAAGATCAGCAACAGATGTTAGCTCAGGGACAGTCTTCCTCACCAAAAAACAAAAGGTTCATTGAGTACATTTATGAAGTGCCTGTGTAAAGTGAAAGTGTAGACAGTTTCATAGAGTTACTTATGACATAATTAACCCTATGAATGTTAATTCTCTTTATATCAATGGCTCTGCTACAGCCAGCATTCTTTAGAGTTCACGGGGATACAGACTGAAGGATGGCCCAAGTTATTAGCTGATGAACAATAAGAGGAATCCTTCCAGTCACTGTAGTTATCAAAACACAGGTTGGACATTTTCTGGGAATATTGAGGAAGAGTCATGCATTGATAAGGACTGGACCAGCTGACCTGTGAGGCCTTGCTTAATGCTGTGGGCCTTGCTTAATGCTGTGGGCCGGTAAGCTTCTTAGTTCCCACAACACCCACAAACTTCCTGCAGCCTCCAGGTTAACTCACAGCTGCTCTGAATGGGTTGTCTACATGCACCTTGCTTAGAGCTACATGTGACTTTTCCTGGGCCACACGCTCAGTTCTGCCACAGAGGCCAACCAGCAAACATGTTGGCCTCTCACATCCCAACCAAATCGGACTAACTCTCAGAGGACGTGGTGAGAAGGCTGCTGTAACTTTTCTTCCCAAGACCTCCAAGGTCACAATTTCCGACCTTGCTTTTCATCGATCCCTCAAGACCTGGAGCTTTGGGTCATCACTGGAAAGTATCTCAAAAAGAAAAGCTTATTTTAACATGCCTCTGGCATCAGTGTTATTCCTCTACTTGACTCCTTACTTTGGGGTAAAATTTGCATATTGTGCACAAGAATTGGGTTACTGGAACGAATTGACAAATTGCCTATTTTATACAAGCTTGGGTGAGTCTCTGTAGCATGGAAACGTGAATTCAGCCAGTCCCTATTTCAGCTTCCAGACAGTTTTTATTCATCCTCAAGACCAATGTGAAGTGAGTTCTTCTTTCTCACGATACCTGTCTGTCTGTCTGTCACTCTCATCTCTTTTTAAATCACTGAGCTTGACTGAAAAGTGTTCAGAGCATGGTTCTTTTTTAACCACTTCCCTCAAGGTATTTTGTGCTGAGTGGAGAAGAGCAAGGAAAATAGTGATAACGTGAAAGGAGTGGGCAGGGCGGAAGGTGTTTAGAAAGGGAAACGTGTGTCATGAGTGGGAGTTCTGGGTAGCTCTCTGAGCTTTGATAATGAAGTTACATTTTAAGAGCATAGACTTTAAAGGCACCAGTCTGGGCTCCTGCCTTGTTCTGACATTGCTGGCCGGAGCGTGTTAACTTCTCCTCTCTGACGCACCCACCTAACTTGTAAGGTTGTTTTGAGGATTGAGTGAAATAATAATACATGTGAAGCACTTAGCTTGGCACACAGTAAGTTGTTCTTAAAAATGGTAGCTTTTGTTATTATTTCAATGAATGCTAGAATAATATTTATATGACCAATGGTGAAGAAAGAACTCAAGGGAAAAGACCAGGCATCGTGTCAAGACTTTTTAAAAAAAATACAATAGAGCAGTTGTATTTACAGAAGAATCATCTGGCAGCAGCCCATAATTTTGATGAATTAGGAATCTCCACTTGAAAGATAATAAAATATGTTAAGCAATAACTGAGGCTGTTTAGCAAATTGGGATACAGGATTGTGCAATAGTTGAGCTTCTATAACTTGACCACTCTGAAACATAAATAAAGACATCCATCTGTAATTGTGTAACTGCACTCAAACCTTTCGCCCTTTCAAATATGTTCCTCTTATTTGGATCTTTAACCTGCATTTAAACTTAAATCAGAAGGAAAAAAGTGAAATTGCATAGAATTGTTGAAACAATAGTAACAGCTATCGTTTATTGAGCACTTACTGTGCAATAGGCACTGTCTTGTTTGATCCTCACAACAATCCTATGAAGAAGGTGCTTATGATTTTCTTCATTTTACAGATGAGGAAACTGAAGCGTGGAGGGGTTGTATAACTTGTCCGGGGTCACCCAGCTAGTGAGGAGCACTCTGTCTCTGTAACATCTACTTTTAGCCACAATGCTTGACTGCCTCTCCGAGATGAATAGTCTATTGCAGTGGTCCTCATCAGGGTCAATTTTACCCACTCCCTGGGGGAACATTTGGCAATATATGGGGACACTTTGGATCTTCATAACTGGGGAGGTGCTACTGGCATCTAATGGGTAGAGACCAAGGATGTTTCTAAAGAACCTAAAATTCCTGGTTTATTTTAATCCACATGAAACAAAGAAGCTCTACTTTGGCAGGCAACCACTGTAACATGGTAGGTTTTTTTTTTTTTTTTTTTTTTGAGGAAGATTAGCCCTGAGCTAACATCTGCCACCAATCCTCCTCTTTTTGCTGAGGAAGATTGGCCCTGAATTAACATCCGTGCCCATTTTCCTCTACTTTATATGTGGGATGCATGCCACAGCATGGCTTGATAAGCAGTGCTAGGTCCGTGCCCAGGATCTGAGCTAGCCAACCCCGGCCTGCCGAAGCGGAGCCAGTGAACTTAACTGGAACACCACCAGGCTGGCCTCAACATGGTAAATTATTTTATAATAGTTCCATCTGATCCAGGTTTAATACCTTCAATGTGTCAGAATAGTGTTGTTCTTATATAATGATTTCATGAGGAAAGCAGTGGAGATAACCTCTTAAATTTTGAAATGGTTATTCTCAGTTTATTTAGGTAAACTAGGAGCAATAAACGTTACAACTGCTTTAAGAGCTAAATGGAGACTATTCAGATGCTAACATTGAAAAATGAAGATGTACTCAACTTGCTAATTCGCTGGCATAAAGAGAAGTGTAGTCTCCCATAAACATGCCTTTACTTTTAGGGTTTTGTAGACCTCCACCTCTGACAGCTCTTAAGCCTCTTTCCTGGTTAAGTGGCAGGAAGGGGGAGGAAAATGCACAGTACATTTGAAAAAGATGTTTACTGAAAGATACTCGAGTTTAAAATTGCTCTTCTTACTCTCTAGCCATAGCCTGATTATGTACTCTAGGCTTTGTGTTTCATGATTTTTCCCTCTGGTCATGAGCCTGGTTCTTGTTTTAATTAAAACACAAGCTGTCTATGAGTACAAAAAAACAACTAGAACTTTTTTGCCTTCACCTAATGAGATAAAACACAGAAGGCAATAAGATGATTTTGAAGTTTCCCAGACTCAAAAATAATGCTCATCCTTTGCAAAATGCAGAGTTTAAACTATACATTCTTGTAACCCTGCCATCTAAAAGGGCAGAGCGTTGTGCAGTGACTGCAGATCTGAGAGGGAGAGATGACGACACACATAAACACAAAGGTTCAAAGTGGGGCTCTTCTGTCACTGCAAATGGGCTTACAGATTTCTCTCTTTATTCCTATGGAAGCCAGATCCCTCTATCTTAAAAAAGAAAAATGCTCTGGTATACTCTTACCATGGAGTTTTAGTAGCCATGATGTTTCTTTTATTAAGAGAGGTCAATTTGCTATTCTCAAAAATAGTATTGAACACGGGCCTGAATAAAGCAGAGGCCGAGCCAAGGATCTGTTGAAGACTCACTCATCGCCATCAAATGGTGGCTGTGCCATGCACCACGCTGAACTTTTCAGGTCAATTATCTTATTTAAGCCTCACATCAGCTCTGCAAAGCAGACCTTCTTTTAATCCCCTGTTTGGCAGATGAAAAAATTGAGGCTTAGAGAGGTCATATGACTTTCACAAGGTTACAGATAGTTAAGTGGCAGGGTCAGTATTTAAATAAAGAACTCTTTGACCACATTACTCTTCTCCTTCTGAGCCACTTGGTTGAGTGGAAGAATCTTTGGACCAGTCATCTCATCCATCACTATCCCCAGATGGCACTGAAGCCATTGCAAGTAGCTTTTTGGAAGTAACGAAGTTGGCATATATTATAAATAAAGAAAAGAAAAGAAACTAAAGAAAACTTAAGCAAGTCTCTTAATTTTACTGTACCTCAACTTTCCCATCTGTAAAATGATAATAATCATCTCTAGCTATTGGAGAAAATATGAAATTTTATATACGTATATGTATATAAACACATACCCACATATTTATATGTATATACACATATTTACATGTACATATGTACAGATACATGTAAATATATACATACACAAGCATACGTGCACATACACACATAGAAGTCAGGAAAATATTCCTCTGCACATGAATTTTGTTGCCTTTCTGTATTACTGTGACTGCAACTTTGATGAAAGTTGGTAATTGCATAACATATTTTCATGCAAATCAAATGAGCTCAAGATAAATGTATCCTTCCACTTTACTATCCCCTTTGAGCCAAACCCTTGCAACCTAGAGTAATAGCACAGAACTATGTGGATTCATTTTCCTAAGGTGCTTGGACCACTGTCTGGTAGAAAATGAATGTTATGGCAACCAAACCTCACTTTCAATGACTTTCACATTTTCCGTCCTACACATCAGGCATCAGTAGCACTGTAATACCTGCCCCTCTATGTTTGTGTGCAGCACCTTTTACTCTACGCAATCCCCTGACACTTCCCAGATTTTGTTACATAGCAACAAAGAGCTATTTCACAGCAGTGGGAGACCTTGAGAAAGAGTATGTAGAATTTATCAGGCAGAGTTGGGCCGGTAAAGAATACAGCCTTTGCCCTGATCTTAGATGTGAAAAAGGGTAGAAAGATCTTCAGGGTACAGAGAGCCTGTAAGATCCTAGGGAACTTTCTTCTGCGCTTCCTAGAAGGTGACCAAGACTTTCACCTGGACTCTGGCTGCCTCAGTGCCTTCTTTGCCATGCCTATCTATCAGCCCTGCCCTTCCTAGTCGTTGCTTTGCTCTTATCTAGATTAAAACTTTTCTTAGTGCTTCTCTGTATGATCTAGTTCCATCAGTGTTCAGATGTTCTTTCTGCAGTGTCCTGTATTCAATCTAAATTACCTCTCATTCCTCCCCTTCTCCAGCCTCCCGTTATCAAAGATCTCACACCTTGTTCTAATGTCATTTGTTACATGTGTTATCTTGTTTTCTTAACACCTTCCCAGAAAGGAATTAGGAATAATCTAATCCAGGCAAGCTAAATTATATGTTCATGTTCCATAACTAGTGTTAGAACCCAGACTAGAACCCAGGTCAGACTTCAAACCTTGGACCGGGCACCTCCTCCTGAGTCGGTGGAGAGCAAGCTTATGGATAGAGTGATTTCCAAGAAGAGAGAGCAACTGGCAGATTTTTTTATTTGTTGTTCCCTTACTCTGCAGATAGCTCTAAAACTTCTTATCTTGCCTGATAGTCATAGCAGTTATTAGACTGACCATGCAGGTTATTTACACAAACTGTTTACCTTTTGTGCATAACTAGATTTTATGCAAGTCTACTCAAAAAGCATCTATTAAACATTTACAGGAATGGTTCTAGGCTTGGGGTAGATGACACAGACATGGTCTGCCCTCTCACAGAGTTTACGGTACATTGTAATAACAACCGAGCGTATTATGAAATGTCAAGTTAACTTCATGGTAGGTCACATTTAATTACAATATCGAACTCCAATCTTGATAGTCTTTATATTTTGGTGGCAATTAATTATTGGCTAACAACTAAAACTAGACCATCCTTGAGGTTGAACCAGATTTACGGCTGGACATCTGACCTACTGCAAGATAAATTTCTTTTGTAATTCTTTTGTAATTTGTAATTTTTGCCTCAATAGTTGCAATTACTTTGCCTTCATTCTTATTCATTTTTTATACTTTTCAATATAAATAATAATAGCATTTGTTGAACAGTTACTATGGGTCAGTCACTATTCTCCACGTTTTACATTATTAGCTTATAATCTTCACAGGCACACTCTGATGTAGGTACTATCATTAGCCTGTTTTACAGATGAAGAAACTGACATGCAGAGGTTAAGTAACTAAGATTAATTAGCTGGAAAATAGTGAAGTCAGGATATAGCATGGGCAGTCTGGCTGTAGAATCCATGTACGTAACCACTGTATTGAAAAGGACTTGCCCTGGGCCCCTTGGTCACCTCTGGTAGTTCCAGTTCATGCAGGTCTCTTCTCATCCATGACGACTTCTCACAGTAGAGGGAGATCATTCAGTACTGTGCTCTCACCACCTTTACCAGTGTGGACCTTTGTCATTTGTCTAAACGCACATATTAGCATAACAATAGAGTAGTTCCTGGTATATACTCTTGAAATGGTCAAAGAGTTATAGTTTTCCCAAATACCAACCACAAGCAATGTTTTAGGATAAAAGAATTTGATTATTATTAATTTTTTAAAACCTTTTTTAAAAATTGGCACCTGAGCTAACAACTGTTGCCAATCTTTTCTTTTTCTTTTTTCTGTTTTGTTTTGCCCAAATCCCCCCAGTACATAGTTGTATATTCTAGTTGTGAGTGCCTCTGGTTGTGCTGTGCGGGACGCCACTTCAGCGTGGCCTGATGAGCGGTGCCATGTCCGTGCAGAGGATCGGAGCCGGCGAAACCCTGGGCCGCCAAAGCAGAGCGCACGAACTTAACCACTCGGCCACAGGGCTGCCCTCGAAAAAAATCCTCTTGATAAGATTAAAAACAAGGAACAAGAGCAAAAGTCAAATGCATTGAAAATAGGATTATTTATAATAATTTCCTTCAATGGAGCCTAAAAGGTAGAAAAAATGTATTTAAAGCAGACTGGGATGGATATATGAAAACATAGATCACCAGTATCTGTACTTTGTAGAAGTGGTGGTTGAAACTGTGGGAGTCAGTATGATGGCCTGTGAAATATGGAATACAGAAAGAGAAGGATGTTCCAAGGAAGGAACTGTGCAGAAGTATGTCCCACATGGTAGGAGAAAAAGAGGTTTCTACAAAACAGACTAGAAAGAAGTTTTTAGAGATATAGGAGGAATACTGAGGGAGCTAAAAAGTGGGAAGGAATTTAAAGAATTTAAAGAAGGAAGTAGTCGATAGTGGGAACTAAGTCGTAGTGGGGAAATAATGGTAAAAAGAAGAGTTGAAAAGTGCCCACTGAATTTCCGGATAAGACTCATTGGTGGCCATAATTGAAGCAGTGCCTGTGGGGTGATGAGACAGAAGCCATGTTATGGTGACTGGAGGCGTAAATGTAGAGGTGAGGAAGTAGAGACAAGAACCAAGACAATGCTTTCAAAAAGAGGGCTGTGAACACAAGAGCAGGAAAGGCCCTGGTCAGCTGGGGAAGCAGCCTGTCTGGAGGTGGTGGAATGCCTATTTATTTTCATAGGATCAGGAGAGAGAGCCGATGTTGAGAGAGTGGCTGAAGAGAAGGAGAAAAGAGAGGATGATGGCAGAGATGAGTCCGGAGGAGATGGGAGAGAAGGGCCTGCGTACAAGCAGAGGGCTAGCACTGAAGGGGTGGATTGTTAATACCACATCCTCAGGGAAGGGGCAGAGAAGCATGATTTGTTATGGAGGGCGGGAAGTCAGGACACCCCTTCCTGAACTGAAGAGCAGGCCCTTGGAGGGGAGGTCAAAATTTTAGAAAAATACTATGTTTCTGAAAGTCTCACTTCAGCTGTGTGTTTTTGCTTTCACTACCAGCTTTGCATGCACACTTTATTGTCGTTTTATTCTGTGTCTGTTGAGATGCCTGCTTGAATATTGGAAAGCTGTGTGAGAAATCATGAATTTCAGGATAGTTGTTTGGATGACTGATTTAATTGTTTCTTTTGGAAACTTAATGGGATCTTAGTTGTTTAAAAGTCTCTAGCTTGAAAAGGTGGGATTTTAGTTCTTCCATTTTCTGTGGCTCATTACCATTTGAGTAATGTCTGCTTGTTCACCCAACTGGCCCTAGCTGCCAGGAGTAGGGGCCAAAGCTTTTCAGTCCTGAAAATATCTAGGGTAGTCAGGGATCCCCATAGCCCAATGTAGAAATCACACACTGTTATTATGAATCTGATGCATGTTCAAACTATTTTGCATGGCAGAGTGACAAAATCGACTGGCGTAGGCTGGGATGTGTAGGATTGTCTTGCGTCATATCAACTCTGTGTAGTTTGCAAAGCTAAGTTGCAGTGTCAGCCCTTGGCCTTGGGCTTTCTTGGATAAGGAAAGACCAAAGAGAAGCCAAGTAACGTGCTGAGACTGGCCGAACTATCCTTCCTTTACTTTCCAGTCCCAGCTCAGCCCCCCTCTTCCTGCCGTGTTGATTCTCACATCTTGATCTACTGAGCTTAAAATCATGAGAGGAATGAAGATGAGGAGGGAAGGCTGTGGTACACACATGGAAAACAGGTCAGTTAGAACAGACAAAAACATTTAACACCATTTTACAGCTTACAAATTGACTTCACTTACATTATCTCATACAATTATCTGTCTTATAGATAAGAAAACTGAGCCCTAGAGATATGAAATGATTTATTTTTCCAGAACTGCAGAGTTAGTAAATGTCAGAACTGGGTCTTGAATCCAGATCTTCTGGCTGCATATCCATTGTTCTTTATACAAAAGGCTAAGGCATCAACCAGCACTCATTTAATATATTAGAAGTGTTTTTTCTTTTAAACATACCACTTACATTGCTAGAGTTGTAATTATGGGTTTTTCTAAGAAGATTAGTGCTATATAAATATTAACTACTATCATTATTCCTATTATTATTGCCACTCAAATCATGGGCTCCAAAGGGGAATTCATTTTATTCAGTTCAATAGGTACCTAGTATCTTTGGTAGGTAAAATATTGTCTACATCGTCAGGAAGCAGAGAAAGCCATTACATAAACATACAGGTAAAATGTCGTGTGATGGATTCTGTAATGGACATATGCCTAGGATAAGGTAATAGTATAGAACAGCGTTTCTTGAACTTCATTATACATCAGAGTTACCTGGATCATTTGTAAAAACAGATTGCTGGGCCATGCCCTCAGAGTTTCTGGGATGGGGCCCAAGAATGCGAATTCCTAATAAGTTCCTAGATGTTATTGATACCCCTGGTCAGGAGAGGACACTTTGAAAGTTGGCATTACTTCCATCTGGGAGAGTCAGAGAAGATATTGTAGAAGTGATAACCAGGCAAAGCTTGAAGAATTAAAAAGCAGTCTCCTAGTGAAATGAGTGGAATGGCATTCCAGATAGATGGTATAGACAGGTAAAACAGTAGATAGGGGATCCACAAGAAATTTGGTATTACCACAAGCAAAGAGAAGTGGACAGTGGTAAGAGATGAGTCAGAGCTCATGGAGGGTTTCATGTGACGTGCTAAGGCACATGGTCTTTGCCCTAGGCTGTGCAGAGCCACCAGAGGATTTCAAACAGAGAAGCACCTTAGTCAAATTTGCATTTTAGAAAGCTAGTTAATTCTAGTGCAAGTATGGAACCATGGGGGAAATCCCCACTTACTACCTAAATATGAAAGAACTCCTTTGAACATAATACTGTGTTCATAATACTATGCCAAGGGATTAATCAAATGTGTGCATCTTGGTATTTCAGTCAAACAGTTAAGAAGTCACTGCCTGCCATGTGTATATACAAGTCAAAGATATCCTCCTTTCCCTTGGGCATTTGGGAGAGCCAACACTAACACAGAGAAAGCAACAGAGCACATGGCTAGGCAGTGCTTTACCAAGGGCAGAATAGAGAAGGGTAAGTAAGGGCTCAGGCAGTCAGCCAGGGTTTCATGGAGAAGACAGAACACAAGCTGGCCTTGAAGAACGGTGGCATTTGCCTGACCAGACGAAGGCATTGCAGGCAAGGAAGACCCCAGAGTAAAGGATCAGAAGGAGAACTAAACTTTGAATGCACAGTGACATTGAAGAAGCAGAGGCAACTGGTCAACCTTTGGCAAGGGGCTCTTCTTGAGACTTGATGGGGGAATGGAAAAGAGGCTTGGATCAGAAAGACAGCTTCCATAGGGAATAACGTCTGGAAGATTTTTAGAAAAAGGATAAATGAGAGCAACATAGAGATAGGAAATACAATACTTTCTCAACCAACTGTAAGCACCCTCTCCTCTCTTATCACCCAAGGATAATATGAATCAAAGGAACAGAATATAAAGGCTTGGGTTGAGGTCAAGAAATGGGGAAGATACATTGGGCTTTGGTTCTGATAGGGCCAAAAAGACAGTAGTTGCTGCCCTGGGAGCTGGCTATTGTCCTGAGAAGGAGGTGCATTGGCAATTTGACAGCTGCTTATAAAAGGCCATCTGCCCTGTGAACTGGGATGAAGGCCTGGGAAGCGTTCCCTTTCAGCTCCCAGATGGTAACAAATGTGCTAGTGCAAGGAAGATTCTTGGGTCATTTGCTTGTTCCCAGCTTTGCAAACATGAAAATGTTTTTGCATGTTCGTTTTGTGAATTGTATGTTTCCTCTGCATCTCTTCACACCTCAACTTAACCATCTTTATAGCATTCCCTTAAGCTTTATCTTCTATCCAAAGAGCAATGTGTGTGCTTACTGAAACAAATCCACAAATTGATTTTTCTTATGTCTTTATAAAGAATGGAGGATTTGTTCACAGTGTAGATTGGAGTCATTGCAGAACTGGAGTATTTGACATTCTGTATACCCTTACAATTACCCAAAACTTCGATTTTCTGGCCAACACATCATTCTTTTCTTAGATTGCTATACTTTTTATTTCCATTACCAGGGACAGCATGTGACTTTTCCTTCACAGTCATTATTCTCAAAGAATTAAGGTATATGCTTTCACAAAAGTGACTTCCTCTATGACCATGGGTGGAGAGGCAAAGCCACCATGTGTGATGTAGGTTGAGGCGGTGGGTGGGGCTCAGCTAGGCTAGTCTCTGCCTGTGGCTCAGTCCCCACACCAACCAGGCAGCCTGTGCTATTCAAATTTAAACCTCCTCAAATTAAAACTTACTACCCACTATGAACCTTTGAGGTCATGTAGGAAGAGTTAAAGGTACTGCTAATAAATCCGAGATTCTGACATGCCTGACTTTGGTGTGGGAGGTGGCAGTTAGGATGCCTGTGGCTGGAAATGCAGATAGCAGCGCACCCGGTTTAATCAAATATATATCATGAAGCCGGATGAGCAACCTTATTGAATTTATCATTAACCATATTTAAACACAATCTTAAATTTCCTCTTCATAAAATTTTGCCTTAGAAGAAAAGCAAAAAAAAAAAAAAATGAGAAAGTTAAGTCTGCCAAAGGGTATTTCATGGGACACATGGCAGTCGAAACAAAAGGCCCAATTTTAATTGAATTATAGACTGCATAATTATTTAACCTGTACCAGCTGGTCTCAAGAAGCTACCAGATTCCTTAGAGAGCTTGTACTTGGCCAGAAACATAAGGTACCTTATTAGTAACAAGAAAAATGCCTTCTGTACCTGTGTTACCCCCGACCCTCAAAGAACATAATGTGAAAGGAAAAAGATCCTTGAAGTTCATTTTTGATTTAAGAGGCAGTCCTCCCTCCCTCCGAGTATGTGAGTGGATTTGCTAAAGCACCTGTAGTCTCTGAGGAACGGCCTACATAAACAGGATGTTATTGCATCAGACAGGTAAGAATAATTTCTCTAATTAGTCACTTGAGATTTCATTTTTCACTTGCAAGTACTAGAAATTTAATTTGTGTGTGATGTGCAATTGGCAAATTGACAATAGCTACAACTGCCCCTCCCTCTGTCTTGCTGTCCTGGTACTGTGTGGAAGGCACTGGGTTGGGGGCGTTGGGGAGGCATCTCAATGTAGATGCTTTGCTTCATCTATCAGCATCAAGCTAACTAAAACACCTTCCCATTGACAAATGTGACCTAATTACACATTCCTCACTTGTAATGCTTGAATGATCCTAATGAGTTTCCCGTGATCATTTTTCTTCCAGATTAAATGTTTTTTCTCAATCCCCCCAAATTTTGCAACAGTGAAGAAATTCATAATACATTCTCATTTACGTAAGAACATTGTTCTTAAAGGTACAGAGCAAAATAATTTTAGGAAGCTGTATTTTATGAATTACAGAATGATTGAAGACAGTCGCTGACTTGGCCTTTGATGAAGGAAGAAGTCATCCTGTTTGTTTTGTTTTAAAACACCGTTCTCTAAAGAAAGATTGATTGGCATCAAACGTAGTCCCCATAAATCATAGCTATTGATTTTACATTTGTTTTAGCTCTTCTGATTTTATGCTCCCTTATGTCATAATTTGTTATCCTGATAGCTGGCGCCTGAGTTGGTGCTGGGGCTGAGCCTGCAAGATGGTTTCTTTCAGTTCAGGCTAATCTATACATGAAACAGATGAGCTTTCATACACGGAACCATGCTCCTCTCACTTTTTATAATGTTACCCTGGCATTTCCCAAGGAGATTACAGATGCCACACAGTAAAATCTGTGACAAGTGGCAATATTAGAGACGTTTGCATAGTCTAATCAGCATGGGCACAGATATGGCTGCTGGCTGCCCTGGGTGCTGCAGGAAGCGGGGTGCTCCTCCCATTGGCTTTTCACACAAAGACTTGCTCTTAGGATTCAGAATGCAAATATTATGACCATCTTCTGGAAATTCTCAAGGTCAGGAAATTCTTCCATCTTCCGCAAGTAGCAGAAGTGATGGGAGATAGAATGTCTGTTGGCTACACCCCACCTTTGTTAAAGAAGGGCTGGCCAGCCCTCTTTTTAATCTGCATCTACTTAGATGCTTATAGGTAGAACTTGGGATGCTGCCAGGTCACCAAGTGGCCCATTTAGGGCAAAATTAGATAGACTTTCTGGACATACATGTGTTACTCAAGTATCATTTCTTGTGTTTTGATTTTCTGGCCAATTTGAGTGAATGTAATGCTCCCGTTTTAAACTGCTATTTTACACCCTTTCTCCTCTGGCTTTCCATTCAGTACTCAGTCACATCACTCAAGACCATCCCAGAACTGTGCCGGAGATGTGATTCGCAAAGCGAAGACAGATCAGGTAGGTTTACTCCTCATCTCTCCTCCTTGTCCTGCCTTTTTGGGTGTGGAGGACTCCTGGAAGCTGTTTCCCCTCACACTGCTCCTGCTTTCTGTTTTGTTTTTCTTTTACGGCTTCTCCACTCACCCCCAACCCTCAACAAACAGATGTTCGGTCATCCTTTGAAGGCTAACAGGACAGGGAGGCCCTACTGAGGACTCAGCTGTATACAAATAAATGTAGACGAGCATCTCAACAGTCCCAAACCACAGTATACGCAGCAATTTACTGAAAACCCCGAGAAACCATTGGTGACAAAACATAATGATGCAGGCGCCAATGAAAAAATGTTGGATGCGTTTACTACCCATATGGCAAGGACCAGCTTGGGTGATGGTGCTTTGCCAAAGTCTGAAACCCTATCAGGGATGCGACATGATAGAATCTGCAATAAGGCATACTGTAACAGTTAAGATTAAAGCAAAGCTTTGGAGTTTAATAGTGTAAACTAAACAGAGAATTATGGCATATAGATGAAAACCAGCTGGTTGACCTTTTCTCCTTGCACACCCTCCCACCCCTGACAAAAAAGTACATTCAGGGTTGTTTTTCCCTCTGTAAATCAAATTAAGCCTCTCTCCTTTTCTCTCTGTGATGGGCAAAAATGAAAATAAAAAAGGATATTGATGGGAATGATACCATGGCATTAAACTATGAAATAATGTTTATTATTTTTCGAAGTAATTACTCTAAGGCATCACCATTAACCTTGCCAAAGCTGGACCTCCTCTGATAGTAACTAGAATCCTGAGAATCATGGGTGATGGAAGGCTTAAAATAATCCTTGAATTATGTGTATGATGTTTAAAAATAAATAGATGGTCCTTACCTATACAACTACTAGAATTCTAGGCCTTTCTGACTGAAAGGACTTGTGCAGAGTGAATTTACTTTTCTCCTGGACAGTTTGTTTTCCTTTGACATTTTGCTTAGATGAGACAAGGAAAATAATTAGTCTTTCCACATTTGTTTATCTCTGTATTTTTTGTGTGAGTGAAAGTAATGCTTCAATGTTTGGGTCAGAAACAGCAGAAGATAGTTTAAGTTCAAATAAAAGTTTTCATTTACCTTCAGGATTTTTAAAATTTTTTTAATTTCAAACACATTCAAGTTTCTATCGGGTTTAATAGGGACCTTGGCCATAACGCTCATCAGGATGTGTCTCCTTAAAATGCATCACCAGATTCAGGGTTGAACCTCTGACTATGATCAGTGACAGAGGCAGCAGACTGCAGTGGACAGGCCACCAGCCTCAGATCTGGGTTTGGGTTGTGAGCTAAGCACTGTTAGAATGTTTATATTATAGACGGGCAGACTGAGGCACAGAGCAGAGAAGTTAAATATTTTGCCAGAGTCACACAGCAGTTAAGTTGCAGAGCTGGAATTCAAATCCAGGACGTCTGACTCTAGAGTCTCGTCTCTTATCCATTACAGATACTACCTCTCAGATAGCTGGACTTAGTGACATTAATTTAATTTTAGGATATTATCCTTTTAAAACTTTAAAAATCAGCATTTTACCTCACAATTAAGTGGTGAATTTCTTTTGTCTGTTAAATAGCTTTCCTTGCTTACCAGGTTAAGTGAATTAACTGAAGCTTTTAAAAATAATTTTTCCTGGGACTTGTTTATTCCATTTTCTCCAGATCTTGTGACTTCTAGCCACTTCCACAAAAGGTGTTATCAGGCATTTCTTCTCTGGTTGAGATGGAGGCCAGTTTCAAGTTCAGAAGCTTTTAAACTTTACCCAGAGCACAGACCCAGTGCTCGAGGTAATCAGCAATAATGAGACCTGACAGGAAATGGATGTATGAGGGAAAGACAAGGCCTCTTACTGGAATCACATATATACCTCCAGTTTGATGCACCATTTAGAGGCTGGTAAACCACTCTCTAATAGAGCGAGAGTGATCCTAGAAAAAGAGACACATGGAAAAATCCATCTCTCCCCAGCATCACTATAGAATGACCTGTGGGCTTCTTTAAATGAAATTTCAGCATTGTAAAGTTTTCACAGCCGTTTCTGAGGAATTGTGGTATTCTCAATTTGCTCCATGGACATGTGGATGTAGAAATAACCCCTCCATCCATCCAGTCTTTCTTGTTTCAACCACTTAGGAAGAGTTTGCTCCAGGAGTGCTTGCAAATTTCCATCTTTGTGGTAATCTTTTCAAACAGATGGCAGCCGAAGGCGCATTGGCTTCTGAGAAGAGTCCACATCTTCTTTTGGGTGGGGCACCCTCTGGGGAAACTTTTCCCCAAACCTCCTGTCACTTAGAATATACTCCACCAGATAAAGACAGTTGTTTTTACCTTTCTAAAGTTCGTTAAGCATTTTCTAGTTTGTGCAGGTTGTCAAATGTGAGCGTCCATCCTTGTATTACCAAGTCTTTGACCAGATGTTCTTGAACCCATTTTTTATTTTATTTATGCATTCAGCAAGGAATTGTTGAGTGTTCTCTATCCCGGGCACTGAGGACACGTTAGTGAACAAGACGTAGTAGACAAGGCCCCCCTTCTTCCAGCACTTACATTCTAGGGGGTGACAGACAAAAGACAAGCAAATGAATAAATAAACCAGATCATTTCAGATAGTGATGAGAGGTGACATGAGGCAATGTGATAGAGTAACTTCTACAAGTTGGGGAAGGAGGAGATTTGGGGGCCAGAGAGTGTTAGAAAGACCCAACCACGTGAAAACCATTGAAGAGTGTTGAAGGCAGAGAAACTAGCAAGTGCAAAGCCCCTGAGCCAGGAATGAGCTAAGCATGTATGAGGAAGAAAAAGAAGCCCAATGGCGCTGCAGTGTGGTGATCAAAGTGAGGAGGAGGGCCGGGATATGGTTGGGGTCAGACTCGGCAGGGCCCTGTCGCGCATGGTACACAGAGTTCAGACTTTATGCTAAGTGCTGTGAAGAGCACCGCCAGCAGGATTCCAATTTTGCTAAAATCCTATTCCCTGGAAAGGAGACTCAGCATGTGGAATTATAACTCTCAGTAGAAGAAGGGACCCTAAAAATCATCAAATCTGAGAGAGAGAAAATAAGAAAACAGACAATAAAAGCAGATGGGTAAAATGAATGTGGATAAAGGGTATACTGGTGTTCTTTGTACTGTTTTTATTTTTTCAACTATTCTATGCATTTATTTACAAAAGAAAACATTTTTAATTATTTATAAATAAAAAGTTTTTTTTTTAAAAGACAAAAAAATCATGTAGTCCAAAGTGCATCAGATCTTTGAAGGTGATCCTTATCATCCTGGCTGTGGGCTCACCCAGCCTGAACTTCATCACCTCAGGGAGAGGGAGCTCACAGTCGCTTGAGGTCGCCCATCCGTAACGTTTAATTTCTTTGTTCAGCCAGGATCAGTGTCCCTCAAATTTCCATCCCTCGGTCCTAGTTCTTCCTTTGGAACCAACGAGAATGACACTCCCTCCTGGGAAGGGTGCCACTAAGTATTTGGAGGTGGCAGTCACCCTTGGTTTTGTCCTCTCCAGGTTAAAACTGCCCCCCAGAGTTGTGTGTCCTGCTCATTCTTCTTGCTCTCTTGTGGATGATTGAAGTTTACCAGCATCCCTCTTAAAAGTGGGGCAGCCAGAACTGAACCCGAGGTCACTCAACATATGGTCTGGAGTCAGAATCTGTCTCCCCACACAGAACAGCCCCCAGGGCTTACCACGCCTTTCCTGTCTTCCCTAGTGGGCTATAAAGACAAGACTCATGCTTGTCCTTTCTGCCTGATTTTCAGGTGTTCTGAGAGGAGCAGGAGTGTCAAATGAGTTCTCTTGGTGACCCTTGGAAGCCTCTCTGTGAGACGTATAGCCAGGCCTCATCCGGCTTCACCCCTGGACCCTGGGCCAGCTCCACAGTGGGCTCTGAGAAAGGCAAATATCAGACACCTGGGGCAGTGTTCTTGCGCCTTCCACCAGCTCACTGATGCCCATGAGTCTGCCCTGGGAGTGCCCTTCCTTTAACCGAAGGCATCGATTCTTGTTGAAATCCGTATTTTCCCCTGACGGAGATAATATTTTAAACCGTTCACCATCAATTACACTACACTATGGCTACATTTTAAATTTTTGTGAGAAAAGTTTTGAAAAGAAGTGTGAAGGTATTGGAGATAACCACAAGAAGGTGGGGGGTGAAGAACTAGGAACTGGAAGCCTGAGAACAAACTTGGCGTGTGTGTGGAGCTGCACAGGTGTTATTGAGATTTCCGAGTTATCTCTTAGGTACTTAGTGTACCAGGCGTTATGCCAGGTCTCCTGTAAACAGCTTATGTCTCCTCCAAGTAATTCTCCCAGGGAAGACCATTATTATGCCCATTTTATTGATGAGGAAACTGAGGCTCACAGACAGTAAATAATTTGCCCAAAGTTCTAGAGCTAGTAAGTGCATTTGAAACCAGGTCTGCTGACTCCGGAGCCCTTATGAGGAGTCATTATCTGAGTAAGAACTGAGAAGTAATTATCATCCAAGGAACCACATGTGGCTGGTAGTGTGGGTCAAGGACGTTATGTATGAAAATTTTTCACCTATAAAATGAAGTTATTTGTGGAACATTTGCATGTATTCTCTGCTTAATCCCTGCTACTCATGTAAGAAATGAAGATGGCACAAGGCAGTGAGTGTAACTCTGCTCCACAGTTTTCTGCAAATGAGGACTAAAATACGTTATGTTGACATATGGTATTCAAATCAAGCATATTCAATTTCATTGACTTCGAGCTTTTTTTAATTAGTTGGACATTCAAATACACATTTGTTTCAATTCATGGTGCTTTAAATGTCTTGTGATTCTTTCAGAATGTGTATCTGCTAAGCTCATTGTATAATTTTCTTATGAAAGAAGGCAGATAAATATTAATGCAGCTTTGCATCTGAGAACTTAGATGCGCTGAGGTTGGAAAACTCAGTTATGTAACAGTAATAAATGGCCCTGGGATGCATAGGAAAAGAGATTTTGAAAGAATTTTAATACCTCAGTAATATCACTTGAATGACAGTGAAGGAAAACTATACTTTTTCAACTTTGTATCTGGTAAAATTTATTTCGATGTATATTTTAAAACATTGCAAATTTGCTCTATTTTTAGTCCCTGTGCATGCAAAGTTTGTGACAAACTCTGAACCTTTGAAAATATATGGTTTTATAAGATTTTCAAGGATTTTGGCAAGCGTCAAAAATAATACGTTGACATGAAATTTATCCTCTAGACACTGCAGTGACACTGATAATAAGTAGATAAATCTCCTGTTTTCAATTTTATTAAGATTTAATGCTAAAAGCATGAAAGGGAAGGGTGATATGACAGTTTAAATTGAAAAGCCCTCTGATTAATCTATTTCACATGATGTAATATAAAATAGACTCCAAAGAAGAGGGAAACACATTAAGATTTCAATCAAGAAAATTGAACACTTCAAACCGATACAGCAAAGAATCTAACATTTATGACAAAAATCTCAGTTTCTTTAATGATAGTGAAAATCAACATACAGCAAAAACATCTAGATGAGAGTATTAGTCAAATAAAACCATTATTTTTAATTTTATTCAACAAAATTATAAAGGTGATATAATCTACTATAAAAAATGGAAAGTAAAAACTACAATTAACTCTGCCACCGAAACAAAATTACTGTATTTTTTCTAGTATTTTTTTTCCTGAGGCATATTTTTTATATCATTGTAGTCATAATGTATGGACAGTTTTATCTGCTACTTTTTCTGGTACTGCAGCAGGTACATGGCCATCATTTTGAATGAACCACAGAACTCAGCCGTGAAACTAGAGCTACCCCCTCTGTCCAAAAGGAGAGACCATCCCTGACTTTAATCCATTAACACTTTGCTTATGTTTCTAAGAGAAAGGGTGGAAGTCATTTGGGGGAAAGATGGGAGCAGGGGGTGGCAGGAAAGTTAAAAATATAACTGAGTTAGTGTAGAAAATAATGAAAGGGGCTGGAGGAGCAGAGCTTAAATACGTTACATCTTTGCCCCTTCTTCTCTTTACTTGATCGTGTCTTCTTATTTAGCCATAGCTGTAATTATGTGCCACAGCTCCCTAATATTCTAAAAGGTTACCAGCATTGTGGAATTAAGAAAGTCAGGAATGAGACAGAATTAGAGGGACAGAACATTTAGGGGAAAGGACTGCCATACCATACCGCAGTCTCCTTCTCTACGTTTTGGTTTATTTTTATTGGACTCTAAGAAACATATCCCCATCCCAAAACTGATAAAGAAATCTCCTCTTGGTAGAAATGAGTTCAAGGATATCTGCAGTAAGGAAGGATGAGAAACCGGAAGTACAAAGAGAAGCATTTAGGCAGGGAGGGAAAGAGCTGAACATGAGTACTTGTTGGGGAGGGGGGTTGTTACTAGTTTTGGAGCTTTATAGCATCTCTAAGAGCCCCCCCACTTCTTGCTGAGAGCATATCCTTTTTCTTTTGTCTCCCAATATTGAGTGGGCTCTGTCTCCCCATTTTCAGTGACTCCTCTTTGCCTGCATACCTCCTTTGCCCTGACTCTTCCCTCAAAAACAAGTCATAAAAGAAACTAAAGTATTTTAGAACCCTAGAATCTCATAGTTGAAGGATCCTCAGAGAGAGTCAGGAGTTATCTACAAAAACCCAGACCCTTCTATGGCAGTTGATGGCTCAGGCCCTCACCTCTCACAGTGTGGTGCAGGACCAGCACCAGGACCTGGGAGCTTGTTGGAAATGCAGACTCTCAAGCCTTGCCCCAGACTTCCAAATCAGAATCTGCTTTTTAACAAGCTCTCCAGGTGATTTATTTGTGCATACTCAAGTTTGAGAAGCACTGACTTAGGCCACCTCAGTGCTAATCCATTGTCCATGATAAGGTATGGTGATCTTTTCTAAAATGCAAATCTGATCATGTCACTCCATGTTCAAAGCCAGGTAATGGTTTTCCAAGATGGTTCTCAAGATATACAATGGGAAACTCTTTATGTGACCTTCAAGGCCCTGAGTGATCTCTTGGGACCAGCAAGCTTCCTCTCATGCCACTCTCTCCCTGCTTTCTGCCTGCCAGTCACATCAAGGAACCTCCTTCAGTTCTTCAAATGTGCTGTGTTCTTTCACATGGGATGTCCTTCCCTTTCTCCTTTCAACTCCAAGTTAACCTCCTCAGGGCCCCTTTACCTGACTCCCTAGACCACCACCGTCCAATAGAAATATAATGCAAGCCATTTACATAATTTAAAGTTTCTCTAGTAGCCATATTAAAAAATATGAATAAACAGATGAGGTTAATTTAATAGTAGATTTTATTTAACCCAGTAAATCAGAGCTATTATCATTTCAACAAATGCTACTAGCCACATTTTATGTGCTGAATAGCCACAGGTGTCTAGTGGCTCCTGTTTTGGATAGTGCAAGCCTCGATTATATCAGCACCCCCCTCCAACTTATATTATTTCCTAATTCCCTATACTTTTCCTCTTCTTTAAATATCTGTTTTAGCATTATTAATAATGTGATGTTGGTTCAATATCAGTTTTCTCTAGTAGACTAAATAAAATCTCTTTTGGGTAATTTTGTTCGTTATGGTATCTCCAGTGCTTGACACTGGTGCTAAATATATATATATCTGAGGTATGATGGATGAAGAAATATGTAAAGAGGTGAAAGCTAGCCTTGCTTCTTTGGGTTTTGCATCATAATTGAAGATTGGGACATACCTTCTCTTTGTTTGGTTTGACACCTTGATCTTTCAGTTACTTTATCTGTCTGCACCATCAAAGTCTTTCCTTCTCAGCTATCATCACCCTCATCATACAAACACTCCCTAATTATCTCCTATTTTAAAAAACAAGCACATAGTACCCCCTCTAGTGGCTTCTACCCACTTTCTGTGCTCTTTCCTCTCCTTCCCTCCACCCATTTACATCCAACCTGCTTTCAAGAGTTAAGGGAACCTCCGTCTCCAGTCCTCCACCTCCCATTCACTTAAGTATCTCCAGTGTGACTTCCACCTCTCTAGGGAAGATCATGACTTCCATGGTGTCAAATCCATTGACACTGATATTCTCATCTTTCTTGGCCTCTTCCCATTATTTGAGACTATTGGCCGCACCTTTCTGGAAAGATTCTTCTTTCTTGGCTTTGTGATACCACTTCTCTCATTTTTCTCCTAACACTCTGACATCTTCTTAGTCTCTTTTGCAACTCCTCCTCCTTCTCTACTTGGCCTTTAAATATCCAAGTAGGACTTAAGTATTCCATAGGACCCTCTCTCCTCTCAATATCTTAAGTCTCTCTAGGTTGATATCCATTCTCATGGCTTCAAATGCCACTTACATTCTGCTGCTACTCACCCCAGTACTCCAGCCTCCTGTTTAATGGCCCACTCGGTATCTACATTAGATGTCTCATAGGATTTTGAAAAGGAATTCTTGAATCCTGCTTCCCAACATGTTCCTCCTCAGACTCCCCCCTCAGTAAATGGCACTCAGTTTACTGAAACATCTGCTCAGCGACAAAAACCCAGAATTCTCCCTTTCCCTCACACTCCACATCAGTCCGTCACCAGGTCCTGAGTCTTTTGTGCTCAGAGTAGCTCCCCTTCCGTCCATTTCTCTCCATCTCAACAGCCACCCGCCAGGCCAGGCCACCTGTATGTTTGAAGTTAGAAGCCATGAACTAGTCTCACTTCTTTCTTCACCACCAATCCTTGACCACCCCAGGAATAACCTGTTTCCTGCAGAATAGGCAGAAGGATATATTTTAAAATAGAAAGCAAATCATTTCACTTCTCTGTGAAATCCTTCCAGGGATGCCCCACTTTAGTTAAAATATAAATCAAAATCATTGTTGTGGCCAATAAAACCCCCAAATGATTTGGCCCTGACAACCTGTACCAACTTGGTCTACCCCTGGAACCATGTGCACAGAAAGCATTCAACAAATGTTTGTTGAATGAATGAATCCTGTAAGAGTATTTTAGCATTCTGCCATTTACTCTTACTCTTCTGAACAAGCTTTATGATATTCCCATATCTCTTGCTTACGTTAGAAAAAGATTGCCACCTTTAACCAGTTGAAGGAATTGGCAGCTGAAAGAACAAATTCTTAGTGATATGGTGGCTCTAAATTTAGGCTGATGCCACTGAGGATAAACAAAGTAGGAAATTCTTCCACTCAACTGTTTCTACGACAAGTTGTCATTAAAAACCATTTTCCTAACTTTGCTTCCACACAGAAGCTTCATAATCAGTGGTTACCAAAATCTAGGCAAAGAGCAGTTTGGTATTTAGGTTAAAATGAATCTGAAATGAGTACAACCCGGTTTTGCCACTGGTTTCTGGGATTCCATTGCCTACATGTGACTCAAACAGAGAAAATGTGAATTGCGTGTTTAGGGAATAATTTTAATTGTGATAAGGCAGTCCTGTGGTGTTATGGAAAGAGAGCTGGAGTCAGGGAACCTCGGTCCTGGTTGAGCAGTCAGCATGCTGTGTAATTTTCCACATAACATTTAAAATCCCCTGAGTTCTCAAGTGAGAATAAATAAGAACTGCCCATCCATCCTGCAGAGTTGTGAAAACCTCTAATGAAATCATATGCTTGTCTTGTACTCAGAAACATAGAAAACTTTATACAAATATTTTGTATTAGCAATTGTAAAGTGTTAAATGGAGGAAATTTTAGGAAAATTCCAATTAAGAAATATCATTTCAAGGCATTCTTAAACCTAAGTCTTCTTTCCATTTTTTATAATAGTGCCTGTGAAGCGCATACTGAACTGCCCTGGAACACTGAGGAGGAGTGGCTCTGCCATTCATGTTTCCTGGGGGGAGCCTCTGTCTGTGCTTTGATTTGTCCAGCTATACCTGCCTTGTTCTCTCTGCAGCCTTGTAATTGAGAACCCCCGGCTCAGGCAGGAGCTCCCGTGGGCGGACCCTGTGGGCCTGCCAAGAGGAAGAGCAGGCTGCAGGCCAATGCTAGTTCTTCCTCCCATTTTTCCTCCCCTTGAGATCCTAAGGTGCATCCCTCTCAAAATGGGACCAGGTTTCACAGACTCACCACTTTGTTTCTCATGGAAAATAGAATTTATTTAACTTTTAGCCAGAAAACAGTAGGGGGATAATCTGGTACCCCAAATACGTACCCACTCTTCTTTCTCTTCTTCGTGTCTAAAGCTGTATTCCTAATGTGGATACATAACCCATATTTAGAAGTCAAATAAACAGGCTTTTTGGGAGGCATCAGTTGAAGATCGGGAGTAGAGGGTAGGGATTTTCCAACCCCCACCCTGTCTGCCTCCTGCTCTTTCTTACCAAAGACCAGTAACTTGGTGTTCTTTGTCCTTGACGGTAGATCAACACTGTAAAACATCGCCATCTTCAGTTAAAATTGGTAAGTGTGTTTCTACACTTTCCAGAAACTACACTGAGCTTGCTAACACTTCTAGAAACCACACTGAGCAAGCTCTCTCTTGTTTTGGCACTTCCCTGCTTGATGAGTCTTTTCACTGTCCCTTGATGTGTATCACTCTCTACAGTTCAGCACTGAGAGGGAGAGAAAGAAAGAAAGAAAGGAAACCTGGTAAATGGACCTGGAGTGAATACAAGACTTAATCCACTCAAGAGGTTTTGCTAATGTCAAAGTGAAGGTCAACATACTTTTTAGATGACAGAATAACTCTGAAATCATGTACTTTTTTCAGACCCACCAATTGCTATTCTATGTGAACAGTACTTTTGAAGCCCAAAAGTTTAAAGTTGTCAAAATATTGAGTCTGATATCATGATAGAACATGCCTCTTTCGTGAAGAAGTAACTTTTCTATCCAGTGTACTAAGGGCTTGAATATTTCTATGAATTTTTACAGAACAAAGAAGCGAGCAAAGATGGGGCACAAAGTTACGTGAGCAGATCTCATGTAATTTATACAATTCTGGGCAGAACTGGGAATAATGAAACATCAATCTAACACTTTCAACAGCTGCTTGATATCAGTAGCCGCTTAAAGTAAGGAAGCTTAGAACCAAATCAATGAATCTTTTCTAACAGTATTTTAACGTCTTAATATGAATAAATCATTGGTTGATATTTTTATAGGAATAAAGTCCTCTACTTCCCCTTCAGCCTCACAATACCCTTAGTAAAGGGTCCATGGCATCAATGAAAGGGATGAGCAAGCAATCCCCTGGAAATGTTCCAGAAAGATGCATTCCTTGCACACATTGGCTCTTCCCAGCATAATGGCCCTACACAATTCTCCAAATCCAGAGTTAACTCAACCCTTGTTAGGATCACATTACAGTTTGGTCTCCAAGGATAGTACAGAAGAACATCCAGCAAGTAGTCCTCACTCAAACTCCATAACCTTCTTCCTGTTATCATGAGATGGTAGAGGTCACCTGTCACCACTCCTTACAGAGCCTGAGATGTTTACAATAAGTGGGCCCACTACAGATTTCAGTTTACATTGGATTAGGGAAACTCATGACTCTTAAGATCAACACTCCCAATCTTTCATAAAGTCCCTCCCTTAGGTGTAAAAATGGAATGTTGGAGAACTTACAAGGTATGTCCTTGAAGGTGCCTAGGTTTCTAGTAGCTGTATACGTGGAGTGTATTGTTATGTACACTTTTAAGGCAATTACAGTTGAAGCTGACCATTTTGTTTCTCAAGGAAAATAGAATTTATTTAACTTTTAACAATACTCAGTGGGAAACACTATTTTATCTTAAACACATACTCCTTTTCTTTCTCTTCTTGATGTCTAAAGTTAATTTTCTAATATATCCACATAACTCCATATTTAGAAGTAAAATAGGCATTTTCAGAGCCAGCATTGACGTTTAGTCTTGAAAATTGTATCCACTGTTGCAATAGAAAACTATCTATTATCTTTCTAAGAAAATACTAATTTATCAGTCCCAAGAGCCAGAGAGTTGTTCTGTGTCAGCAGTCAGCTTAGCCTCATAATTAGAAATTTGTGAGGATCTGTTGAAAGACGTGGATCCAGAAGAATTATAGTGTTTCATAGTGAGTCACTCAGAATAAAGAGCCCTGTTATTTGTAGACATTCCATACAGTCATAGAAATTTAGAGGTGGATCAGGTCTTAGCAATCGTGTGCTCTAACCCCTTTATTTTACAGATGAAGAAATCGAGGCTCAGAACTTACTGAAGGGAATATATGAAAATATTTCAATATGCAGCACATCTTCAAATGTCTGAACATCTTCAGTAGCTTACTAACACTGTCCTTAAAATATTCAACACAATGTGCCCCAAATGTGGCAAGATCTACTCATTGTGACAAGACTCATATTTGTTTACTATACTTTGCATCTTTGGTCTAGCATATTCCTTCCTGCCTGCCTGCCTGCTTTCCTTCCTTCCTTCCTCCCTCCTGCCCTCCCTCCTTTCCTTCGTCCCTTCCCCCTCCTTCCGTATTTCCCTCCCTTCCTCCTCCCTTCATTCATTCATTCATTCATTCATTCAAAGATTTACCCACTAAGCCCCCATACCTGAGAGATACTGTGCTAGACAGAGGGTTGATTATAAACACAGGTAGGTTCACAAACAATCTTTGCCCTTAAGGAAGTTGGGAAAGAGAAGGTGAGACAAATGTGTGAGCAAATAGTTACAACAGAACTTCAGAAATGCCTCGCTCTGGTTGTAGGCAAGTATTATCAGGACACTCAGAAGCAAGGAGCGACAATTCCCTGGGAGACTCAAAGGAAGTACACCAAGAAGGTAACGTCTGAGGGGACATGAACCTGCATCTCAGGCAGAGAAGGCAGCAAGGGCATTGTAGGAGAGGGGCAATTCGCCCAAAGGAAGAACATGGTGTATCCAGAAAGGGTGAGTTTAGCAATGGTGTGCAGGGAAAATTAATGATGTGAGAATGATGGGTGCTGAGATGAGAATAAATTAGAGAGGCCAGCCTTGGGGCATAGTGGTTAAGTTTTCAAATTCCACTTTGGCAGCCAGGGGTTCATGGGTTTGGATCCCAGGAGTGGACCTACACACTGCTCATCAAGCCATGCTGTGGCAGCATCCCACATACAAAATAGAGGAAGATTGGCACAGCTGTTAGCTCAGGGATAATCTTCCTCAAGCAAAAAGGGAAAGATTGGCAACAGATGTTAGCTCAGGGCCAATCTTCCTCACCAAAAAAAAACAAGAAGAAAAATTAGAAAATAAATAAAAGAACTGCATCATACCATGCTAACAAATTTAGCTACTATCCTGAAAGCCAGAGTTTCCCAAACCTTAGTAATTCAAGTATTATTTCCACAATGTGTGTTATAGCCAACGTCTACCTCATTTGTTTTTGCTTTACCTGTATACCACTTGTACTGTTATTTATTGAACATATTTTTCTAAAGTAACTTACTGTTAAACATTTTTTTAAAGAAACTTTATGTCAGTGTTGTAAATAGAAAACCAATGTCACTTGTAATAAATCCAAGGTCATCATTAAAATGAATGCTATGAAAATAAAACATTCTTGTTAACTCTTTGCCTGTGAAAGTCTCTGAGCCTAAGGCCTGCAGTCTCATTATTCTAAAGAGAGATTGTGTGTTTCGGAGAGGATTTAAATTTATTGTAGCACAAAGTTGAAACTCCTTAAATTAATTAGGAGGAAGAAAGAGAGTTGAAAGTTGTAGTATAGCTTCCTCACTCTCTAAGCCAACAGTATTTAGCATGGTTCCAGTGTGCCATCTTCACGATACGGCATGACTGTGCATCCCACATAAGGGGAAATACTGTTTTAGGCTGTACAGAGCCCCCAGAGGTTTTTGAGCTAAGAAGTGACAAAATCAGACTTTTCGGAAGAGGGATAACTCAGGACTGGAAAGGGAGACCAAGGGCAGCAGGAGGAACCTGGCAGAGGCTGTGGGAGGTTCCCAGTGTGGTCCAGTCAGTGTAATAGGATGAAGAAGAGGAACCATATTTGAGCGGGATTTCGGATCAGGCCACAGCAGGACTTGGTGCCTGAGGAATGAGGGGCAGGGGACAAAGAGAAGGGTCAACGATGCCTTCGAGATGGATTGCTTGGCAGACTGCATAAGTGGTTACATGATCCAGGCCGGGTGCACAGGAATATGTTTAAGGAAGACAGAATATGTGAGTGTGTGTGTGTGTGTGTGTGTATGTTGGGTGAGGAGGAGAAGGGAGGAAGCAGGCAAGAGTGAAGGGGGATAAAACCCTTGGATTGTAACATGCTGCCTGTCACAGATACTTGCACACCCTAGGCTCGCATTAAATGCTGTTGAATAAATGGCTACATGTGGATGGTTAGCAGACAATTGGAAATACCTTGCTGGAGATCAGAGACATCCCAAATGGCAGTTAGGTTAGAAGAGATAACCAGGGCCTGTAAATCAGCCTCAAATACACTTTCATTTACCAACTAACCATTTTAGAAAATTTGTGACATAATCAAGTAGACAGGTTTAAGATATATTAAACATGTTTACTTTCATAAGATGTTAAAAATGAACCCATTCAACCAAAAGTCTTTAAGAACCTACTTACATAAAGCAGTTTGCTGGGTCCTTTGAGGGATAGAGAGAGAAATTAGACACAGACCCTGTTCTCACGGAGCTTGTAGAGATCTAATAAGATAACAGATAAAATCTTCAGGGATTTAAAGTTGGTTATCATGTGAAGTATTTATTCATGATGTCCAGAAAACAAATTTAGCCTCAAAATCTTCCTAGTCACCATAGTTAATCGAACTTTGTTTCCATGTGTTATAAGAAATTTGTTATGGTGTTGGGGTAGGACAGCAGTATAAATGAAACTTTGGGGTGTATGGTATAGTAATAAATTGGAGCCTTCTCGTGAGAACTTGTCAAATAATCCATTTCTCATGACTGGGATATTTTTCCCAATAGTCAAGACACAGACTAGAAAGCATTGATTTTACTCTCAGCCTAAAAAAGTCATAGATTTGAATAAGGGGAAGGGCAACAAGCCTAATGTTGATGCCCTTTCTTCAGTTTCGAGACCCTTCTGTGGAAAGAAGTGTTTTCATAAGACTTAGACAGAATTCATTTCCATAGAGCGTTCTTAATGGCTCCTGTCAGAACAAAACAGCTGGGAAACATATGGTATCCATTTCCCTGTATCACTTAGAAAAAATTTCACATGTAAATAAAGCCAACATAAAAGAGTAGCCCTTTGAACCCCCGACCTTATACAATACATAAATATATTGGTACAATGCACTCGTTGTATTGGCCCACTAAGTTATGTTGTTTTAAAATTTTTTTATTACATCCTGAGATGCACATTTTCAAGAAGTTTCAAAGAAATGAAGGTAATTGACAAAATATTAGCAGATACCATACCCAATAATAAGTATCTATCTCAGAAATGTCAAGGAATATATATATATTTTTCCACTATATGTGAAGCTTTTCAGAAAATTGATGGGTAAAATTAAAGGCATAGTTATACTTTATAAACTCAATGTCTGAGTTTATCTCTCTGCTGTTTTAAATAAGTAACCATGTGTTTTTGAAAGAAAGAGAGAAAGCCTTGGCAGAAATTTTTGGCAGACATTAATTTTTCATAGCTTCACATTTTTAGGGAGAAAAGGACATATAAAGGTAGAAAAACTTTTAAATTTATAATGGACCAACTGGAATTAGTCTTTGACTTTGCATATTTACATTTCATAAATAACTTCAGAAAATCTAGCTCTCATCGGTGATTATCACTCCTCTGAGTTTATTAACAAGACTTTTGTCCCTTGTGAAATTAAGCTGTAAATCCCTCAGAAGGATGCACTTTGGGCATTTAAAAAGAGATTTAATGCGTTGTATAAAGTGAGAGTCAAATTCAAATACTAGCATTTGTTAATTGTCTGCTCTGTGCCAAGTACTGTGTACATATAAGAACCAGAGCCAACAAAAAGGGAGAGGAGCAGCAGCTTAAGAGCATCCACATACCTTCCTTCCTTTCTGGAACATTCCTTGTTAATACCTGTTCTTTACTGGACAGAATCCAGGTCGCCGTCTACAGCTCATAGTATTCTCTTCTTAGATTCTAAAATGCCAGAGCTTGAAAGGCCTCAGAGGAGGACAGCTTCGTGAAGACCTTCTGAAACCCCATGCAAAACTGTGGTCCATTTTGGGGAAAGAACCCACCCACCAACAGTTCTTTACCATTCAGGCTCAGAGCACTCTCACTTCCTTGTCCTGGTTCCAGAACTCCTCTGAATCCTTTTAGAGCACATCCCAATAGGAAAAAGAATGACCAGTGGTCTAAATTTGGGGAACTTTTAGTAACTAGCATGCCACTTTCACCCCAAGAATCAGTGGTAGCCAGTGATTGTCACAGAAGTTACAGGCCTGAGTACACCCTCTCTCAGGTTCTTTTATTCTTTGTGCCCAATAGCAAAGAACAGACACAAACACAGGCTTTGGAGTTAAATACTTCCCACCTGCTGCTGTTCCAGAAGAGGAGAGAGAGATGGGAGGTCCCTGCTTGGAGGGGATGTCCTGAAACCTCACATCTTTGATGGGGGAATGGTGTAAACTAAGGGGAAGGGGAGTTTGTTGTTAGCGCTGTTGAGCTGATTCTGTCTCCTAGCGACCCTGTGTACAGCAGAATGAACCCTGCCCGGTCTTTTTGCACCACCTCTAACCTTCTAGCACTGTATCAGACAATGCTCCCCTGCTATTCCTAGGGTTTCCATGGCCAATTTTTCAGAAGTGAGTGGCCGGGTCCTTCTTCCTAATCCATCTTAGTCTGGAAGCTCCACTGAAACTTGTCCACCATGGGTGACTCTGCTGATATTTGAAACACCAGTGGCAAAGCTTTCAGCATCGCAGCAACATGCAGCCACCACAGTATGGCAACCAAAAGGTGGGTGGTGTGGTTCCCTGCCCAGAAATGAACCTGGGCTGCGGCAGTGAGAGCCCTGAATCTTAACCACTAGAGCACCAGGGCTGGCTGGAAGGGGAGTAGGAATCCATAAATCAGTGGCCTGCAAGTTTCCAAGGGTGCCGGGTCATCTATCATCTAGTCAAGGGAGTGTCCCAGAGAGGAAGCGGTATCCTCATGGCTGAGGAGACTGTTGTTTCTCCATCATCCTGCACCGAGAGGAGGCACAGGTCAGCCTTTCATGTGAGGTTAACTGGGAGAGAAGGTGGTGCTTCTTATCTTTCACTTCCAGATGTGTTACTGTTTCACTTACACTCCATCTCAACCAGACACTTACTCATATGCAAACTGTACAATCTTTAACCTTTGCACAAAAATGAGAAAAAAAAAACTAGTCTGCCTACCTCACCCTCCCTTTTCAACTTCCTCTCCTCCTGTTTATTTCCAGCTTTCCCAGCAATGGAGGACAGCATTGAATCTTAAAGAGCATATTCCATTGTGAAGTGTTAGTGCATTGTGTTGCTGTGTCATATTCCAGAAAGCACCATGAAATGCCCCTGAATGATAGTTGACCGGGATGCTCAGTCTTCAGTGGGGTGAACTCAACCGTGGCTTCTCTCCCATAAGCCAGTCAGCTCCTGACCACTTCATTCCTTCCTTCTGTTCTTGCCCTAATCCAACTAATGAATCACCTAGTGAATCATCCAGTAGGTCACAGTTTTATGTTTGCCCGATACTAAGCAATTTATCCCTTCTTTATATTGGACTTCTTAAGCTTTAGGGGTGTACACATGTGTGTGTGTGTATGCACACATGTGTGTGTACCTCCTCATTCCTCCCTAAATTAGTTTGGAAATTCACTTAACACAGAGGATCCTATCCTCCAATTCTCTTTTTAAGGGTGGTGACAAGTATCAAAATACTGCTAGGGAGGTGTAACTATCCAGGGAATAAATCTAAACATCTATCTGGGTTTGTTTTCTTTAGCTGTCTGCTTTTACCATTTTTACTACTTTAATTAATTTTGAGCCAATATCTCATAACTTTCTTTTATCATTCAGTGTTTTCCAGTGGTGAGTATGAACTGTTTTATGATACACTTTCTTTCTAAGTTGTCCCCTTATACAGTGGCTTACTTTGAGCATAACTTGAGTGGACCATGTCTGCCTGCATGGCCAAGATATTTTCAGTATTTCAACTTAACCATCTCCTCTTTTAATTTATTTTAAAACAGTTTCTAGCTCTAGCTGGAATTGTGGCGTGTCCACTCTTATTACAAACACGCAAAAGCCCACGGGAATCGCTGATGTATACAGTAAGTTCCGCCCCGTGAAGAGAGTTTCCCCACTGAAACATCAGCCAGAGACTCTCGAGAACAATGAAAGTGATGACCAAAAGAACCAGAAGACGGAGTACCAGAAAGGGAGTGAGTCTGACCCAGGCCCCCAACCTGAGGAGCTCAGCCCCGGAGATAGAGAAGGCATCCCCCAAAGTAAGAGCACGGAGCCCAGCACATTGCTGGGCGAACTGGAGCATTATGACCTCGACATGGATGAGATTCTGGATGTGCCTTACATTAAATCCAATCAACAGCTTGCCTCTTTTACCAAGGTGACTTCAGAAAAAAGAATTTTGGGTTTATGCACAACCATCAATGGTCTTTCTAGCAAAGCCTGCTCTACAGGAACTCCTGAGAACTCTCCATCCAACATGACACCATTTTGTGTTCTTTCTCCTGTGAAAAGCCCTCACTTGAGAAAAGCATCATCTGTCGTCAGAGACCAGCAAAAGCTCTCCACTGAAGAAGCCGAGAGCTCACCTCCTCTAGTTAAATGTGGCTCTGCATATGAGCCCGAAAACCAGAGTAAGGATTTCCTAAACAAGACCTTTAGTGATCCACATAGTCGAAAAGTTGAGAAGGCAATGCCAGACTGCCAGCTCAGGGCCTTCCATCTGCAATCCTCAGCAACAGAAACCAAACTAGAAGAGCAGATTGGTGGCATGAACTGGACCAGCTCCCAAGGCCCAGAAGAAAGGAGTGAATATCTGAAAAAAGTAAAAAGCATCTTGAACATCGTTAAAGAAGGACAAATATCTCTCCTGGTAAGTATGATATAGTTCAAAATACATATTAATAATCTAGACTCCAATTTTATCAGCTCCTTTCATTACTAACAGAATGATCAAGCATTTGTTCCCATTCTTATTTAGTCTTTACTTGTGACTTTGGTTGGTTGATGTGACTTTTGAGTTTTAAAATAAAAATTAGGAGGTTAGTGCAGGGAAAAACAAATGGCTTTAGAGAGAGTGTTATTTCACTTTAACTTTGCATGAATTCAACTGGAATAAGGACACTTAATCTAAAACAAAAACAAAACAGAAAAAGCTGCGCACTTTCTTTAACTTGAATTTCAATGTCTACCTTTTTGCTTTTCAAATGATCCCCATGCTCTTACTTAGTTATTTGTGGGGATGTCAGTTCCTTGCTGATGGTAGACCTGCCAGATATGTGAACAGAGGGTCTTCTGTTTTATCCTGATCGTTATTCAAAAGAGTTGGACGAAAATGTTTGAAAGCATTTGCAGATAGGAGCTTACACTAGAGCTTGATTGCCCTCTGACCCACGTGGAGTTTTTCCTTAGTTCCAGCTCTGCCTGTCTAAGGAGCATGAGGAAGCTTTTCCAAAGACTCTACATGCAGAGTAATATGATGTAATAACAGTCTATTCTGCTTAGGCTCAGAGAGAGCTAAACTGAAATCACACCCCATCTGCCTGCATTGTTCTTTTCTGGCTTCCAGACTTAGATCAAACAGTAGCAAGTGTGGGCTGATACTATGATGTTAATTAAAGTTTCATTCAAGAAAATCATCACATCTTGGCAGTGTGATTCTACTTAGGGTAAAGCCATACATAGATATATACAATGTACTTGGTCTATTATCACAAATCTGATTGTTGCAATAGGATGATATGATTGAACAATTTTACTAAATAAAGTAATAACTTTTTTTCTCCTAAAAATGTCTTCTCCATTTATCTTGGCTCTTCCTCTCTATTTCTTTTTGTTTCTTTCCTTTCATTTGTCCTTCCCATGTTTTCCTATTTCTCAAATGGTAACACCTCTCAGTTTACCCAACAGTCTTTGTCAACCAGTTCATACTCAGAGGACTGAACTTCACTAGAGATGAGAAAAACCAAAGGCCAGGTAGCGTCCAGGTGCCCCCAGGAGTTTTTGTGGGGATGAAAGTGTCTAGAGGTACCACCATGGAAGCACTAGTTGCTGCAGTCATCATGGAGCTGGCAGTCAAAACCACTTCTCCATAGTTCAAGGCAAAGCAGATGGTTGACACAAGTAGTTCATTCACTCAACACGCAACAGGGAATATAACACAGCCTGGTCCTCAGAACTTAAAAGTCGAGTGGAGGAGACAGACAGGGAGGCTGCCAGTTACCATAAATGTCATTGAAGTTGCTTAGAAACCCAGCTTGGAGCCCCCACAAGCTCGCTGACTTATCCCTGTCACCATGGCTTATGGGAAGATAAGTCTCTTGGGCATTTGTGTCCTAAAGCATAGTATAACAAAAAGCATAGTGGAAAATCATTAGAATTAATAGCAAGGAATTCTGACTTACTAGTTCCGCATAGCTACCACGCAAGCTTCTAGCAGCTCATCTCTTCTTCCTGGTGCCCAGAGCAAAACTCCCACAGCATCTCATTCTGATTTATTAACTTAAGTTTTCTACTCTTACTATTTGTACAGCCACACCTAGCTGCTGACAATCTAGACAAAATTCATGATGAAAACGGAAACAATCTCTTACACGTTGCCGCATCGCAGGGACACGCAGAATGTCTGCAGCACCTCACATCTTTGATGGGAGAAGATTGCCTCAGTGAGCGAAATGCCGAGAAGTTGACTCCAGCTGGCCTGGCCATCAAGGTGACTGGTTGGGAGCTGGGCCCTCCACAGCTAAAAGTTGGAGTTCTATTTTTTAAGATTCCTAGTGAGCTAAAGTGTTGGAATGGAGAGAGAGGAGTGACATACCAAGCAAATAGTGAATGAACATATTACATTTAAGAGATTAATTATTTCAGTCCCTAACTGCTTTGAGATTTTGAGACTTCATTCCAATTTATTGTGCAATGAGAGTAAGCTTCAAATAATTTAATAAAGAAAGGAAAATGATCTGTTGTGGTTCTAAGAACCTTTTGTTATTCATGGTGACTGCAATTTGGATTCTTAACCACACCTGGCTCTTTGCAGGACTGTTTCATTTTTTCCTAATGCGAGTATAATGAGCTAGACAAATGAGGAAAAGGTGTATTTTCAGGGATGATAGCACTCAGGAGTATTTCAGGTAATAAAGTGGGCTTCTAATGGATCACACTGGAGGATTAAATGTTTTCAGTATCAGGAGTTGTTTAGAATATCAGTGCAGAGTCTGAGTTTAGCTGTTAGCGCAGTATGCTGTCTGTCAGAAACTATACAAATGAATGCCAACTGGGATAGAGTTAAAACCTAGAAACTGTGACACAGGAAAACATGGTCTTTTATAGCATTGCAGTGAGTGCCTCTGTAAAATCTAACACATCACTAGAAGGTTAGCTATTAAACTAAAATTACTTTTAAGATCTTTGGCAAATAAATGTGGAATTCAGGCAAAGTTAGTAGAAAGCCAGAGTGAAGTTCTGGGAAATAGAATACATTTTGTGCTTCTGCATATGTACTTTGCTTTACATAATAGTCATACCTTCTAAAAGATGAATATTTATAATTTTTATAAATGGAATTATATTGAAATTTACCAGGGGAACTTGCTAGTTAAAGAAATCTACTCGTAAATTCACTAAGGAACATGTTGCATTTTAAAAACAAGCCATTGCTGTCCTACTCCTAGTATATCTTTCATGCAAATATGAATTTTTGTTTCTTTGATCTATTTACTATTCAGTACAGTTGTGTATGTTGAAAAATTGTTTTCTATTTTATTTAATTTTACTCAATGATAGGTATTATTTCAAAGATAGTATAGAAAATAACATTTTTTTATAAAGTAAAAAATCTATGACCCTGGTGAATATAGTTTTCTTTGAGTTGTGAATGATCAATGTCAAATTAAGAGCTGAATTTCAGACAGCCATCATGAAGAAAGAGAAATCAAATATGAAGTCAAAGTTTAGCATAGTTGAGTTTAATAATGTGTACTGTTGACCAGGTACTGTGTTAGGCAATAGAAATGCAAATTTGAATGAGGCATAGTCCCTTTTCTTAAGGAGTGGATAGCCTGGTGGCTATAGCAGGTAAGTTATCAGTAATGCAAGTGCGGGATGGCAAATTCAGGATCTAGTCCTCTGTCAGAGTCCTGTGGGAAGCTAGGGGTTGCATCTGGTCATCAGTGGGCATGTGTTAGTGATGAAGAAAATATTCTTGCAATGCCAATGAATGTTGACATCTGCGTTACCATTTTAGTGTTTATAAAATACTTATAACTTATAATTTATATTAAGTTTTCCTGACTAATGGTAGAATATATATATATTAAATATATTTTAACTGCATAGTTGGATGAAAAAGTGTTTTTCTTAATATTTATGCCTTATGTGCTTGTTTTGATAGATTAAGAATCTTCATGTTTGTCAATGAGTACACACTTCTGGTTATAAGATAATTAAGTTCTGAGTATCTAATGTACAGCATGGCTATTATAGTTAATAATGCTGTATTAGATACTTGAAAGTTACTAAGATAATAGATCTTAAATGTTCTCACCACAGAAAAGGAATGGTAATTATACCATGTGATAAATGTGTTAGCTAATCCTATGGTGGTAAGTATTTTGCAATATATGAGTGTACCAAATCAACACATTGTATACCTTAAATGTACACAATGTTATATGTCAATCAAATCTCAACAAAGCTGTAAAAATAAATTAAAATTTATATAAAAAGCCGAAAAAAAAAAAGAATCTTCAAAGTAGGAAGATATGCAAGAACTTAGTTGTCATTAAGCCAGCCCTGAGTATAAACTCTTTCTACGGTATCTATATTAAGTGTTCATTCATTTTTAAACTCCTCCAGTCAACATAGTATTGCCATCATATAATCAACATGCAAACTTAAACAGCAGATTTTTTTGTTTGTTTTAATGAAGAATACAAATCAAACCCATAAGAACCGTAAGAACTCATATCAAACCTCGAAAGCTTTTATAGATTTGGGGCCTCAGGCTTTTCATGAGTTACTTCTGGACAATGATTTGAGAAATGGAAGTGTTCTTCTTTCCCTTCATTTAATCTAGAATTTACAATGGCAGTAAGTACAAATATTTTATAACAAGTGCCACCCCTTTTGGACATCTGTCCTGATACACGTCCTGCCTCAGACCATGTATTTTGATGGATATTGATACAGTTGAGGGGTCCTAAGAAGTCATCATTCTTCCATTTTAGGACCTTGTTTTGAACACCAGTAACTGGTTGGTGGTGTTTCACCTCATTAAGCATAGTTCTGAGAGCCCTGCTGTCATTAAAGACAAACAAACTTGGTACAAATGGGCAGAAGTTGCTCAGATAATATGGCTTGGCTGACAGGAAGCAGAGATAGGGTATCAAATAAAGATTACCTTAGAAAAGGACCTTTGAAGTCATACCAAGGCTTAAGAACATCTCTCTCCATCTCTCAAACTCCTTAAATAGAACATAATAAATTCTTGCCAGTTACATGCAGAATTTATCAAGTGTTTTCTGGGGCACCCAACACTAGATACTGTGGGAGTTCAGGGCATTATTGAGTGCCCTTTGGGAATAGTTAAGCAAAAGAATTGGAAAGAAAGATTTCTATCAGGTGAGAGCAGTGAGTTTTCTAAAATGAGGCCAGTACAAGAAATTATTTTAGGAGCTAGACAGACTTGGAATGAAACAACCTTAATTCCTTTTTCATACTCATTCAGTCCTTCTGATTAAGATCAAAGATAAAATGTTGGTTTGGTGAGAAAATTACTTCAAACACATGACCTACTGACCTTCCCCTTTAACATACAGTGATTGACCCCAGGTTCAGAGACTTCAGCAGGCAAAAGTCTGCCATAATTTAATAACAGTTTTTGTTTTCTTGGCATTTCTATTTATTGCAAATGATATTGCTTTCAAATTCATAGTTTTTTAAAAATTGTGTTTGTTTAAATGTTGCTTCCCTGAATAACTAAACCTAACAGAATGTTCTACAGCAGAATACACATTCTTCTCAAGGGCACATGGGACATTCTAGATCATATGTTAGTCCGTAAAACAGATTTTAATACATTTAAAAGGATTGAAATACAAAGTATGTCGTTTGACCATAATGGAATGCAATTAGAAATCAGTAACAGAAGGAAATTTGGAATATTCACAAGTATATGGAATTAACACCCTCCAGAATAATCATTCTATCAAAGAAGAAATTGCAAGGAAAATTGGAAAATATTTGGAGGTGAATGAAAATGAAAATGTGAATACCAGCATTTAAGGATGCAGCTAAAGTAGTGCTGAGAGGGAAATCTGTAGCTGTAAATGCTTATGTTAAAAAAAAGAAGAAGAAAGATCTCAAGTCAATAGGCTAAACTTCTACCCTAGGAAACTAGAAAAAGAAAAGCAAACTAAAATTCAAAGTAAGCAGAAGGAAGGAAATTAAAAAATTCAAGTGGAAATAAATGAAATAGAGAATAGGAAAACAATAGAGAAAATCAACCAAGCAACTCCTGGCATGCTCAAATTGAGTAATGTAAGGAAGGTCAATGATGAAGGTTTTATACACAAAAGGAAGGTGGGTGGACCTGAGATGGAGAGAGCTGAATAGGACTGGTTGACTTTTGACCTTTTACTGGTGGAGGAACTGAGCTGGCCAGTGGCAACCCCTTAATAAGGAGCCAGGAGCAGAGGGGACCTCAAAATCACTCTCCTTTCCTGGTCTCCTGCCACCACTCTCCATTAACCAAACCCAGCCAGAATCCAAGGGGCAAAGGGGCCAGTCCATAATGATCAGCCTCCCTTGGCAGCAAGGAGGGCAGAGAAGGGAGAAGATGTATCTGAATGGGGCATCAGGGAGCTATTCAGCACACACCTGATCATGCTAGATACCCCAAATGGAGAGAATAGACTCTGCATGTGAATAGTTGGGAGTTAACTGCTTGAAATTCCATAGGAGTAAATGAAGAATGAGGAGATCACTTCCTCTGTCTTGTTTTTACAATAGGCTTCCCTGACTCTATGCATGCAGTAGCTCTTTTCTTCTGTGCTAAGGTCCCACACTGTGCAGACCAGGAAGACAGTTGAAGGTCTCATTTGTCTTATGGAGTTATTGTGAGGCTCTAAGAGAGCATTCAAACAGTATAAGGTCACAAGTATTGTGTTCTTAGTAAGCTGACATGCTTTCTCTCATTTGATCTTCACAGTAACTTTATGAGGTAGTTACTTCTATCCTTGCTGTTTCACAGATGAGAAAATTGAGTATCAGAGAGGTAAGTTAACTTGTTCAAAATCTGGTAACCAAGTGGTGGATTACAGATTTAAATCCATTCGGAAGTCCGGGTCTTACTCACTAGGTTATATAGGTCATAACTGCCTTCCTGGTTTGCACAGTGTGGGATTGCAGCACACGAGAAAAGAGCTCCTGGGGGCGTGGAGTCAGGGAAGCCTATTATAAAAACAAATCAGAAGCTTCAGCGAAGGTAGCATCTGAGCCAGTATAACAGGATTATTTTCTCTTTATTTTGGAATCCTAACATTCAACTTCTCAAGGGAAAAAGCTTATTCTGAGAGTTAATGGATAAACAAATTGTGGTATGTTCATATGATGGAATACTTCTCAGCAATAAAAAGGAATAAACTATTGAGTCAAGCAATAGAGAAGGCCACATGCAAAAGAGTACATACTCTATTCTGTGGTGATAGAAATCATATCAGTGCTTGCCTGGGGCAGAGGTGGCAGGGATGAGAGCAAAGGAGTACTAGAAGTTTTGGGGGGTGACGGAAATATTCTATGTCTTGATTGGAGTTGTAGTTACAAGACAGTATAATATATTTGTCAAAATTTATCAAACTGTATACTTAAAAAGGATATATTTTATAGTATTCAAATTATACCTCAATAAAGTGATTTTAAAATAACTGATTAAAACTATGAAAACCTATTTAAGCAAAAATTCTGCTTTTGATTTAAAGCCAAAACCACAAATCAGAACTATAATAGGTGATATATTTATATTGTAAATAAATTAAGCCAGATATAAAAGCCAAAATTCATGTGATGTCTTCCCTTGATAAAATTACCATCTATGAGGTATTTTTCAAAGCTGAATTACCTTGAATTTCTTTCTTTTCAAATCTAGAATGGTCAGTTGGAGTGTGTACGCTGGATGGTGAGTGAAACGGAAGCCATTGCAGAATTGAGTTGTTCTAAGGATTTTCCAAGCCTTATTCACTACGCAGGTTGCTTTGGCCAGGTATGAAGAATTTTTAATTATCAGATTTATAACCAATCATATTCACTGAAGTTTTTGTGTGTGTATGTGAGGAAGATTCACCCTGACCTAACATCCATTGCCAATCCACTTTTTTTGCTTGAGTAGGATTAGCCCTGAGCTAACATTTGTGCCAATCTTCCTCTACGTTGTATGTGGATGCCTCCACAGCATGGCTGAGGAGTGGAGTAGGTCTGCACCCGGGATCTGAACCTGTGAACCCTGGGCCTCTGAAGCAGAGCGCATGGAACTTTAACCACTTGGCCATGAAGCCGGCCCCTCGTTGAAATATTTTTTAATGAAAAAATGTTTTAAACAACATAAATATTTCATAGGAAGATATTAGATAAATAATGAAGCTACATCCATATGATAGAATTTACAAGAAACTGTTCATTATATAATAAGTTAAATGTGTGATACAAAACTGTTCCTGTTAGGGGCCGGCCCAGTGGTACAACAGTTAAGTTCACACATTCTGCTTCAGCGGTGCAGACATGGCACTGCTTGGCAAGCCATGCTGTGGCAGGCGTCCCACATTAAAGTAGAGGAAGATGGGCATGGATGCTAGCTCAGGACCAGTCTTCCTCAGCAAAAAGAGGAGGATTGGTGGCAGATGTTAGCTCAGGGCTAATCTTCCTCAAAAAAATAAATAAATAAATAAATAAATAAATAAAACTGTTCCTGTAATTTGGTACCAGATTTGAATTTTGGAGAAAGAGAAATAGGTAATGACTAGAAAAAAATGTCACAACATGTTTATAGTGGCTATCACTAAGAATGGAATTACAAGTGGCTTATATATTCCTTTTGTATTTTTCAATATTTCTCAAATTTTCTACAATGAACATATTGAACTTCTGTCAAAAATAAAAATGATAAATTGCTTGAACCCCAAATTAAGAAAAAAATCTTTAGTAAGACATTAATCAAGGAAGTCTCCCTCTATTAAAGATGAGTAGGCACGCTAACTAGATCGGTCTCAGTTACAACCAATTTCTATGTTAGGAAATGCCAGTGTGAGTCACTGATGTACGCAGATCACAATCCAGTGTGTGGAGTAAAAAAATCATCACTAACTCCCTTTGAGAGGGATGAGTATAAATTATCTTTAAAAAAAATTGAAACCACAAAATGCCAATCTCAGTCTGAAAAAAAATAAAGTCAGCACTATATTAAAATTTGTTTGTGGCAAAGAAAATTGCTTCTCATGCATATAACCGTATCCCCTTTGGCTTCATAAACTTTCCCAGTGGCAGTAAATTGTGGTATTGTCAACAAGAGATTATGCTTTTTCAAGCATGACAATCTCAAGTTCAAAAAATAGAGTTGGAGAATATTACCACAGTGGTTCTTTAGCAGGAGTCATGTTAGGTGATAGTTTTTTTGTACAGTGGTAACTTCGATTAATATATATATTAATACATGCTGTTTTCTACATGTGCCAGCCACCATGCCATTGGATTTTGTGTACATCATCTGACTTGTTCCTTAAAGCAACCTTATTAGATCCTGTTGTTTTTATCCTCATTCTATAGATGAGGAGACTGAAGAAAGTTAAGTGACTTGCACATTGTCTAATGGCCAGTAAGAGCAAAGGCTGGATCTCAACTCAGGTCCTCTGACTTCAAGGCCAGATTCTGTTTGGTCTCTATCTGTCTAGATAATTTGTATAGCTTGTTTACAGTGGCATTCATATAGCTGAAGACGACTTTTTACAATTTTATCTAACACATTGTGATATGTAGAGTACCTTAACAGCTCATTGAAGAAGTGAATACCTATACTAAATTTGTGAAATGAAGAAAGGAACAGGAAGAACATTTAAAATTTGTAAAAGCCACTGTCTTTGAAAAGATTACTCCGTTTTCTTTGTGCATTGTACTTATGAGCCTCAGCCATGGTGGCCCACAAACAAATATAATAGTTAATCAGGATTTGCAGAGGATGCTCCTTTTTGCTTATCCTAGCAAAGGAGAGAATAGAATTTTCAAATGACCAAAGGAATTTAATCATTTGATGACTTTCATAAATCATTTTCAGTATAAAATGGAATTTTATTTATTCTCAAGTTGTCTGAATAATTGTTTCATGTCTCTGATTTCATTTGCTTATATAAAGCCTAATGAGGAATTTTAGATATCCATGGAAAGGCTGCCTGCGCTTTTGGTAGAGCTTGCCAAAGAAAAGGAGGAATGGATTGCATTGCTGTTCTGAGACTCTAAGTAAATAACTGGGCATCCGGCATTCTTTGTCTTGGGAAATGTTGCTTATATGTGCCAGTTTCTTTATTCAACTATCACAGCAGGTTTCTCATAATTTTGAAGCTATTAGGACAGAACAAAAGAAAATTCCCTTTCTAGGACTGGTTGGGTGATAGTGTGGCTTACTTGGCTGGACTAGAGAAAAATATGGAAATGAGTGACCTATGTGAGGAGCTGTGTCAAACATTTGTTTCATGCTAGTATCAGTCTTCAGATTGTTGTTTCAAGCTGATAAGCATTTTTCATGACCTGAAGTACAGCTTTGAGCAGAGTAGTCCAGCACTGCCCTTAGGAGAGCATTCCTACCCAAGTGGAAAATGGAGAAGCCCATTAGAACTGCGAATTCTGTCCAGCCATCCTACATCCGCCACAGCCACTTATGTAACAGATAACCTGTGGAGATGCTGAACTTGGAACCATTACAAGGCTAATATTTTCACAAGGAAGACTGTTATTGAACAGTTTTCTAATGGATTCAGCACATGCAAGTTTTTCTACATCAAGCAGGCACTTGAGTGTGTTCTGGTTTTGTTTCTTCAGTAAATACTTCTGGAAATGATAGTACAGTGGAAAATTCCTCTCTTGGTTTATTTTAGTTGCACTCTGCCCCTCATATAGATTCTTAAAGAATAGGCTCCATTTGACTCCCTACTTGTATCCTTTTTCCTGTAAAAATTACCTTGAAAGACTCCAGTACCACAGAGTAGCCAGCAGTTTTTAGTGGTCTCCTGGAGTGACAGATCTTTGGGTGAAAAGAATTGATTTTCCTCATCTTGACACATGAAGTCTCAGAGGGTGCAATTATTTCATTGCCTGATCATACCTAACAGAACTAGCCAGAGGGAGCGTGAAGGGGAAAGCCCTGGGGAGACTCAAGGAAGAAGCAGAAAGTGTCCTCCGATAGGCTTGCTTTGCTGTCCCTTGAGAGAGTTGTTGCTGGTGAAACAATTGAGACAGAATTGTCTCAAGCCAAAGCTACCACCTGTGTAACTTGGCCTGTTTTATTCGAGCTTGAAGGTTCAAACGGTCTTGTCCAGGCTTCCAGCAAAGCTCTTGGCCTCGGCTGCTTGGGGGCTTCGGCCTGTTCTGCCTTGGTCATTGGCTCAGTGGGCTCTGTGTTACTTTCAGCTTCAAACCTAGGACCATTTTGTTTATGAATCCTTCATGTGACTTTTGGTCAGGAGATTCTGCTACAAAAACAACCTCCATCATAGCATTGAGCATTTACCAAGAGTACCTTTGCCTACACTGTCTTGTTCATTCCCCATTTTAAATATCTACCCTGTTACAGACCAAAAAAAAAAAAAGGCACTTTTTGAAAAAAGAAAATGCTCAACAATTCTTACCAATGGTCATGCACAGCGATAGGCATGCTGGTGAGGGGGATGCTTCCACAGGTTGCATGTTATTGTTTTTCCACAGTTGACTTTAAAAGGGGGAACTATTCTATGGACTATATTGTTTCACTGTCATGGGATAGAATTTAGTAAACAACACTGAAAGTGCCGCAAATAGAAAAATCTTTGATTAGCATTGAGCATGCATCTGCTCTCTAAGGACTGATCTTTGAAAAAGCATAACCAACAAAGCTCCACAAACCCACAGACTGATGAGCAGTTAACTGTGATTTCTGTGACCCAAAGGGTGCAAGAAGAGCGTGTCCTTTACAGAGGCAGGGGTCACGGGGCATTGTACAGTTGTGGATATTCATACTTAGAAAACAGAGTCGTGGAGAACATTGGCTCCTGAGTGAGGCTGTCTGGGTTTAAATCCTGGCCCTACCGTTTACCAACTCAGTGGCTTTGGATACGTTTATTTTTTTAAAAAAGAAAAGGTCTCCCCGGACCTCATCTTTAAAATGGAGATAATGGGACCTTCCTCACAGGGTTGTTCAGAGGACTAAATGAGAAAAGCCACGTGAGGTGTTGCCTGTTGCTGACACATAGTAGACACTAGATAAATGTTTGCTTTTATAATTGTTGTATATCTTCCAATTTATTATTTTTTACTGCTATCAATATTATTTAGTTTTTTTACTTCACTATAAGTAAAGTATAAGAGAAACCTGGCAAAGAATTATTTAGGCCTTAACCTATTTAATCAATTCTTAGATGTACTTTTTTTTCACATTTTACTATCTCTGGATTCTACATTCATTGTACAATAAATGACGTTATGAAATTATTGCTGACCATTTTTAACATTTTAATATCTCAAAAAATGGAATGGATCTTATAACTGATAGCATGTTGGATTTGATGATCTGTGATGGCAGACAAAGCTGCCTCCTTTGGAACTTATGGTTGTAGAGATTTTACTAATACCAGTCATAAATCTGTTGCATACTTTTCAATTACATTTTTTCTTATACTTCGTCCAGCAAATCTCATAAATTATATGTATTAATTGCCTCTTTAAACAAATTAGATTGCCTTAAGAACACACAACATAGACCATTAAAACAGGTTACCAAAAGAGCAGAAAATCCTCAGAAGAGGAAACTGGGATATGAAGGAAGTTTTCAGTCAATAGATGAAAGCTGAATGGATAGATGATTGTGTGAGTGGATGGATGGAATGTGAGTTAGAGAGGCATTCTGGGAAACAGAAATAATACGGAAGAGCCTCTCCATCCATATGACTGAATTGGATATTTTCTGAAAGCAATATTTATGGGAAAATGAACATCTGAAGTTACATTCTTCCTTTAACATCTCCTCCCTGACACACACACACACACACACACACACACAAACACAAACACACAATCACACTGAGAGAGAGAGTGCACTAAATGTCTAAGAGGGGAGGTGGACACCGTTGCATATATAATAAACATATGCATTTGTAAGTGCCTTTTTAGTTGGAGAAAATAGCTTCATTTATCTGTTCTCCTTACTAGATATTTTTCAAGTCACTGTTTAAATTGGACAGTGATCTCTCCTGGCATGTTCTCCAGAATCAGAGCAGAAAGCAGCATTTCTCTGAGAGTGGATGCTAAATATGCTTTTACCAAAACCAGGGCATTCTAGCCATCTCCATGTCCATTTCAGAAATCCTAAATGTTGGTTATTAGACCAGGTGTATAGTCAGCCAGTCCCTTTTGGTAGTTCTTCTCTGCACAATCTCATAGGGGAGATTTTTGTTTCCATATATCTCAGTGGACAGGCTAGTTGCATAGCTTCTTATTAAAGTAAAGTGTCCACTGCAGAACACAAAACTGAATTTGAGGCGCTGGGCAAAGACCTGTCTTGTTCTGAGCAATAGAATAAAGGTTCTTTATGTAAGTCTTGCATATTGAATTGGGTAAGGTCTTTAATTGGAAGGAAGAAAGAGTTATCCATGCCATCAGAGGAAAAGAAGACAGGTCACTTAAACAATGTGGACTTAACCTGACTTGGAGAGCGATCAGGAGCCAAGGCAACTCCTGTCTCACGCAGACCTTGTCCTGCTCTCCCAGATTACCAAGCCCCTGCAAAGTCCAGGTCTCTAGATTCTTCCCCAGAACTCTACAAGGGGAAAATTGTCAGTCTTATGAAACTCAGTATTCCATTTCCTACAATGCCATTACTAAAAGTCAAAACACTGTGAATTATAGTAAAAGGCGTTTTCTGCACATGTGTAGTAGACATATCCACTATAATATTTAATTAGATCTGAAAAATATGAAAATATGCCTGACAAGAAGGTACATAGAAAATATTTCTAAATCTCTTAAACTCCTCTGAACTTTACTTGCGGAAGAAAGAAACTGCTGGAATATCAGAGTATATACAGTTGCCTTCTTCAGTTTTCTGATTTGTAAAATACGGGTGTTTAAATTGGATGATTCCCTAAAATGTCTCCCACTCTGCAATTTTAAGTTTCCATGATTTAATATCATGGATCAAGCCAAGTCACCACAAGCTTGAGAATGACCCACTGAAGATGGCAGGGCTGTTCTTGTCGCTGGTAGAGGCACAGCAACCTGCCCTCTTGATGTTTCGGTGTCGTTGCCATTGACTTTAAACCAGTTTGTTATGTTCTTTGTCCTGAGATACATCTGCTCTCCCAGATCTTTTAAGGAGTGGAGATCACATGGTGTAATCATCTGTCTCCAAATAAAAGTAATTCAGTTTTTTCCCCTACCTAACTAGGAAAAACAAAGAAGTTGTTGTATCTTAAGGATATGAAACATCACCTGCTGTGGTCCAAATAGCCCCAACTTTCTCCAAGTTTGCCTCTGGAGAAGAGGATTAAGCTCATCAGCATCTCCTTACACAGATTCTAACTCCCAGCCCTGGCTGCCAGGCTCTGCTCCACCTCATTCTCCGAGGGTGTTGTGCGTTTCACTTCTCCAAAGTCTGTCTGCTTTTGCAGCTCACACTCACTCTGCTTTCCCTTGGTGTATTCTCCATAAATTGTGCGCATCAATTACATTTTCCCCTTCTTACTCTTTGGGGGTCTTAATCCCTGCTTGCTCGTGTGGAAAAAGTATGGAGCAAATGTTCAGTCTGTCCCTGATGTCACAGATGCCTCCATAAACAGTGCCCTGTTCCCTATATGAGCAGTGAAACATTAAAGGAGTTGGCTGTTTTCATCTAACATTCCTTTAGCAGATTAGTTGGCATGTTAAGAAGGTGAAGGCAAATTTAATCCAGAAAAGTATAAAAGTTCATGACCAGTCCGAGCAAATAACTGGAAAAAAAAATCCTTTAAAAGGCTAAGAAGAGGTTCAACCCTATTTCAAACGCATGATCTTCTTTTTAAATGTCAAATTCCACCCACTAAACTTCATGCTGCTGTTTTTACCACTCTCATATTTTTTTAACATTATATTTAATTCTTCTATTTTAAAACAGTGAAATCCCATCCCCCTGCCTTCTCCAGGGGCCAAACATAACATGAAAATACCACAAAAGACTCAGTGGGTAAAATGCGAACAGATTATGACAACACACAGTGAATGCTCTGGGTCTTTGCTTTTGGAAGATTATGTTCAGAACTTTGGGTGCCCTCCCTCTAACACGGGAGAAGAGAAAGCTTTACCTTTAAAACACCACCCCCATTTGGTCAGAAAAATCAAGAGGGTCCTGGTTTTATTTCAGTGACATTATCTTATATTTGGTAACTTAAGGTGATGCCTCTTTTTATAAGCCTGTTGATTGCAGGAGTTGTGGAATTAGGATGGCATGACTGAAACATTACAAACTTAAAAGTAGAAGCTAATTTATCCCAATAGTGCGAGGTGTTATAACATTCCTGAAGCCTACAGACAGTGTAACAAAGTAGCAAAAACATTGCCTTGGAATCAAAAGACTTGGATTCTGGTTCTAACTCAGGATCTGTCTAGCTGTGTGACTTTGAGGAGGTACTCAAACTTTCGGTGAGTCAATTTTCATCTATAGAATACGTAAGTAATAAGAGCATTTCTGAGGTAACTTCCTGCCCTTAAAATGCTCTGAGTGTTCCTCTTTCATTGGCTTCAGTCTGAGATTCATGGATTTTCAGTTCATGCTGAATGGGAATTTTCTCTTGATGTGGTAAGCTTGGTTACATCTAAGCTGAAATGTTGGAGTTTTGTTTTCCTCTGTCTTTACGTTAGACTTCTCTACATGATATTCCATTAACTTTAACTGTCTTTGTGTTTATAGGAAAAGATTCTTCTGTGGCTTCTTCAGTTTATGCAAGAACAGGGCATCTCGCTGGATGAAGTGGACCAGGATGGCAACAGCGCTGTTCATGTAGCCTCACAGCATGGCTACCTCGGGTGCATACAGGTATACAAGCCTTGCTTCTTTGAAGAGAGAAATGAGTTTATTAAGTAATAAAACAAAAAAAATGGAAATTTTGTTCACTGGGAGAATGTCTGAATTAAATCAGCTTTTTTTTATTATGGTAGACAATAAGGAATTATATTATTATATTTGCATTTCCAGAAATCCACGCAGACAGAGGCATAAATAGCCCTACAAGTTTTTCCTTGAATGTCACAGGGTGTTGAAAGGGCCTATTCCTGCTTTCTCAGCATTACTCTAAGATCCCAATGCTGAGAACAATAGATATTAAGTACCCCCATGTTCTCCAGACAGCAGGAAACCACCAGACTGACATCTCTCAGTTTCTCAAATGGAAGACCATTCTTGCTATCATTAGCATGCTTCTCATTCCAGGTGTATGAAAAACAGAACAGATTTTTCAAGAATGGATTAGAAGAAGTCTTTGGAGTAGGGCATAGTAGGCTAGAGAGAGAGTACTGTGGGTTTCTTCCTTTCTCTGTAGGAAGGCTGAGCTTCTCTAATGCATTCAAAATGCTCACAATTGATTACATGGAGGCCTTAGATATTGATCGCTTCAGCCCTTGGGCAGGTTGGGCAGGGCCTTGGTTGGCCAGCCACTCCACCCACCAGCCTCAGGTGGCCTCATCCTTTTAGCCCAACATGCCTTACAAATATTATCAAGTTCTATGTGTGCAATGATGTAAAAAGGTTGGAAAGCAGAGCCCAGGAGAGGGGAGGGAGGTTCTTTCCCTTGCCCCAAGCCACCTGAGGGGGCACTCCAAGGGGGCTACCTAGAGTACGTGGGGTTCATTCCTATAAGAAGAGTCTGCATCTCATCCCTCAGCTGAACGCAGAGCTTCGTGAGGCTGAGCCAAAGCCATTGCCGCCGTCATAACAGCACGGGGTGGGAGAGCACAGTGAGGGGCCCCAGAAGTTTGGGGCACATGTGAATGTAAAGATTGGATAGACCTTTTCACCTAGAAAAATTTTGAAACCCTCGTCACAAAGCAAAGAGAGAGGCTAGCCAAAGAGAAGGAGGAAGAGCAGATAAAAGAGGAGTGACAGTGTGAGGAGAGGACAGGCTTTGAACTGGAAACAAGGTTTAGATTTGGCCTGGAATTTAATTTATGAACAGAAATCGTAATTACCAGAATCAGACCAATCGCACCATTCTGATCATTGAAAATGACCCAACATCTTTGGATTTATTCCCACATCTGCCTGAGATGTGGGAAAGGGTCATTGATAACATATGGCTGAAGGCCATGATTAGAGAAAGTGCTTTTATCTCACCAAGTTCATAAAGTTCAAAATACGTTATGTGTATATAACAACTCTAGGGAAGCAGCACTCATTTTTGCTTTATTATATGTTGTTTCTTTTATTGCAAACTCAATGTGCTCATTTATTTAAGTACTTACCGACATCCTACTATGTGCTAGGTAGACCATCTGAAAGAGAAGCTGGAGCAAGTGAGACCAGTTGCTCAGGCAGGTAGAGGAGACTCAAGAAATGACAGGAGAATATATAGAAAAGCTGTGAAAGTAAAGGCAAGAAATTAACAAAACCAAAAAGCAGAGGTAATAGCAGAAAGCTCTCTAGAGTGTCTACTCGCATACAACTGTGCTCAGGAGAGCTCAGTTGACAGGAAAGATTCCAGATGTCTGAAAGTTTCCCCACTACTGTTGGCAAAGTGTGCGTCTTCTAATTTAGGGCACCAAGCTGTAAAAGGAGCAATGAGAAATTGGAGACTATAGAAAAGAGAGAAAATTGAATTATTACCAGGATCTACAGAAAGATGAAAGGAATAGAATTATTTTTTGTGGAGGAAAAATAATTGAATAAAAGCTGAAAACTTCATTTTTCCGTTTAGCAAAACACTCTATATCTAAGTCTTGAAATAAACTTTTTTTTGTTAGCTAATAAATGACTGAAAGCCAAAGAAAACCAGCTGATACTCCTAATTCTGTTTGAGATTTCTGTTATTTTTCTTTTTAATATATGAAGAGAGGTGATCTGTCCTTTCAGAGCACTCATCACTCCACTTAACACAAATGATATTTTTGGCACTAGATCCATGGATGTGGAAACTTGGATAATCTTGGAAGCGGGTCTATCCACTGGGTGTGAGATTGAAAAAAAAAAGATACAAAGAGACTGTGAGTAGAAGGCGGGGTAGCAAGGGCCTTTATGAGGTGAGGAGGGGACTGAGTATGGAAAACATTGGAAAGAAAAGTGCAGAGGCCAGAGTCAGGGGAGCAATAACAATGTGTGTACACTGAGTCTCTTGGAGAGCTAGAGGCTGAGGTGGTCTCTGTGACACTCTTGTGAGGGGGGTGGCAATGGCTTTATGGCAGATTGACCTTTCATGGTGAGTGATCATAAACCAAAAGGAAAATGAAGCTTGTTAATGACCTCTGCGTCTAAATAGTCTAGGAATTTAAAAATTACAAGTATTGCTTATGGAAAACATATTACCTCTTACTAAAATAAATGCAGAGGTCTACATTCGCATCTTGAGAGTGTCAAAGAATATGTCAGATTGTGACAGTTGATTAATATTGATGTAAGACCTTTTTGTGGAATCTAATGTCATTACAGCATAAATACAAAAGAGTTTTGATTATTTTTTAATTAATGATGGGTCAGCCATGCTCCATCAAATCTCTCTCTCTCCTCTATTAATGATATTTTGGCCAGATCCCATAACTTGCTGCTTGTTTTTGACTATTAACATTTACTCCAAATCAGTTTAAAATCTCAGTTCTTATTTCTGATTCAAAGCATTCTCCTCCTCAACCCAGGTTAGACTCAGGATTTAAGGAACTCAGCATGCAGAGTGAGGCATAATCATCTTTTTATACATCATGTTAGCACCTATTCTCCTCTTTCTTCTGGGCTCCAATGTTGGGGACAAAGAGGAGGTCCCAGAGAAAGTAATCAACTGTCTCTTTGCTTAATTGGGAAAGGTCATGGCACTCTCCCTGCAAGTTGCCATTGCTTCTTTGGCTCCCTATGGTTTGCCACTGGTGCCTTCTGTGGCAGCCTTCAGATGCTGACTCTTTGGTGGGTGTGGTGGGTGGAGTCTTCAGGGGACCATCTGGAGCCTCCCCACTGATACCTGATGTGGGAGATCTGTCCCCAACCTTATGCCCTCCTCCCCCATACAGTTCCCTCCACCTGTGTTGCACCCCACTACCTCCTGCTGCTGCAGAACCCTCTCCATTTTAGTAGGGTGATAACAAGCTCACCCCCAGCTCCCTTCGACAACGTCTGCTCAATCCACAGGTTATATCCTTGCCATGATACATGGTGGGAGTGTGGGCTGCTTCACAGCCTCTGCCATGTCATTTCTCTCCAGTTCTTTTATTCCTGATTGGGTAGACTCAGCAAGAGATCAAGTGTGCTGCCCAAGCAAATAGAAACAGGTAAACAAAATTCCACTCTCCCCTTCTTACAGGCACCCCCAACTTTATAAACCCCCCACGGAAAGAAACAAAGCATCTCACCCAGACACTGCTCCCTCAGGACAGCAGCAGGCTCCTCCCCTTCCTAGTCTCCTTCTGAGGCTGGGTGGGATTGTCAGTAGTTGGACTGGTTCTGCCACGTCTTTGTAGGCCCTGAAGGGAAGTGTCTGATACCAACTGCTGAAAGCTCACAGAGCCTCTCTTTCGTATGGGCTCTCACCCACCCCTGGCTCTACTACCTGGGTTAGGAATAACAGGAAAAGTTCCATTCAACCTTCTGTTGCAGTCATTAAAAAGTAAAATTTAGAGAGAGCTCTTGATACAATCACGTCTCTGCATCTTCTGACAGACCTTGGTTGAATATGGAGCAAATGTCACCATGCAGAACCACGTGGGAGAAAAGCCCTCCCAGAGCGCCGAGCGCCATGGGCACACCCTGTGCTCCCGGTACCTGGTGGTGGTGGAGACCTGCATGTCACTGGCCTCTCAAGTGGTGAAGCTAACCAAGCAGCTAAAGGAGTAAGTGGCATATTCGTTCCATGAGAACAAAGTCATAGTTGTACTGAGGTTTCAGCCAAGTGCTTTGGTAAGCTCCCCTCACACCAGTTGTTTGGGGAATTCCTAGAAGCCTCCTCATCTTCTTTTATTCCTCCATCCCAAGTCCTCAAGGCCGGAGTTCACACTGGAGATGCCGTCTCTGCAGAGGCAAATGAGATTTAAACAAAAAAAGGCCAAGCAAGCTTCCTAAGCAGGGAATTTAAGCCTGGTGGACAAGGAGAGAGAGCCTCTCTCTGTGTTCACATCTCAGGGCCAGATGACATAGCAGGGCATGGAAAGCAGACACGGGCATCACCCCGAACTTCTGTTCTTAATATTCTAGTAAATCATAAAGAGCACGAGAGAGTGAAAAAGGCTGCTTTTCCAGTGAGATGGCCAGTTTTCCACTTTTCTCCAAAAGAAAAATTAATATTTTGGAAATTACATACAGATAACCTGGTAACCATCACCAGCAAATTTATTGTAAAAATTGAGCAGACAATTCATGAATCCTCAGAATCTAAAATAGTGCTCAGTCAGCATGATATTGCTTAAAGCACTCTATGTCTAGTGAAAGTCAGTTCTTTTCTTGATGAGGTTATTAAACTGGCGCACATTACCTAGCTGGATGTCAGGGAAGCATTTCTGGGAGGTTGTCATGATATGCTTGAAGAAAGGGGGCCAACAGAGAGGCCATCAGGTAAGTCTCCAGTGGGTTGAAGGATTAAGAAGCTGACGTCCAGCTGAAGGGACCCTGGTCAGCCCTTGGAAAATATACCAATCAAATTACAACTGCCATGGTGGGGAGGGATCACTAAAAATGGGAATCAGTATTCCAAGTAATGTTAACAGATTAGGAGGATAAACCTTAAACATTAAATTTTAGAGGAAAAATATAAAGTCTTTAAGTTATAAAAAATATTGTTTTTTTCCTGAATACAGCTCATTTGGAAAAAGACCTAGGGTGGGTGGGAGGCCTTAACTGATTGTAAATGTAATTCACACAACAATATGACAAGACCTTGGACCCTTGGCTCTTCTCCCAGCTTGGGGAAACCTCCTTTCTCTCTCTACTTTCCCTCTTGCCTTAGAGGCACAGTCTCTGCACCCCTCTGGCCCTCCCCCTCGCAGTACCTAGAATACTCTTTTTAATGAGTTTAGGCTTTTACTAGAAAATTTTTTTTTTAATTTAAAAATTCAAGAGAGTACCTCCAAGCATCCTCCTCCCAGTTGCAGAAAACTCCCCTGGGGCAGGTAAGCTAGGTGAGTTTGAAGGGCTGGATGGAATTGAAGGGAAAATGCACACAAACTCATAACTCAGTAAGTTCTCTTTCCACAGCAAACATACTTGTAGACGTGTCTTTATGTACATATATAGGTATTTCTAAAAATAAGTTCCTAGAAAGGGAATTGCTAGAACAAAGGGCACGTGTATTTAAAATGTGGTTAGATGTTCCCCAATATCCTTCCAAAAATGTTGTACCAATGTCCACCCCCCCGGTAGCATATGGATATATGCATCAAGAGGAACTTTAAAATGATCCAATAGACAGTTTTTTCTGAAGGTTCATACTTAGAGAAAAGATCACAAAACATTCTCCTCAGTCTCCATACCGTGGAGTCTGAGAAGCTTTCGTGATCTATGATAGCTGTTTTATTGGTGAACTGTTCAAGGTCAGCGTCTTGGCTGCTCTCTCTGTTGATGATCCTGAGACAAAATACACATGTATGCTAATAGACTGCAGTTCTTCCATTGTCTCTAAAGCTGAACGCTGTAGACAGTTGCAGTTAGGCCAATGACCAGATAAAATATGAGAGGTTACATTGTAGACCCTAGTCGTTTACTTACTGTGTGCCTCAGTAAGGTTGGCAAAACTAGACATGAACATAGAAATCCGCTGCCTACTGTCACAGTACACTGTACCTTTCATGCTCCAGGGCTCCAGTAACATAGAAAGGTGCAGGAGGAAGAATGGAAAACATGAGTTTTTCCAGTCTAAAATTCTGAGTGGGAGATAGTCTTGAGTGCCTTATTTTACTAGAATACCTTGACCAACTCCTTATAGTTAATAAACATAGTTACTGTTTAGAAATGACAGCCTTTAGTTCTGTTGAAGTCCTAGTCTACAACCCTAGGTATTATGGGTTGAATTGTGCTCCCCCCAAAAAATATGTTGGAGTCCTAACCTCTAGTATCTCAGAATGTGACCTTATTTGGAGATAGGGTTTTTACCAAAGTAATCAAGTAAAAATGAGGTCATTAGGCTTGGCCCTAACCCAGTATGACTGGTGTCCTAATAAAAGGGGAAGATTTGGACTCAGAGACAGACACACAGAGAGAGAACACCATGTGAACAGAAAGGCAGAGATCAGGGTTCTATGTCTACAAGTCAAAGAGCGCCAAAGATTGCCAACAAACCACCAAATGCTAGGAGGGAAGCGTGGAACAGATTCTCCCTCACAGCCCTCAGAAGGAACCAACCCTTCCAACACCTTGACCTCGGACTTCTAACCTCCAGGACTGAGAAAATAAATTTCTGTTGTTTGAGCACCCACTTTGTGGCCCTTTGTTACAGCAGCCCTAGCAAACTAATACACTAGGCATATGCTCTTATATTTTCATGTGTTTTATATATTCTTATTTCACATGCTCATGTATTGTAATTAAAGTTGATTAGTCCCTTCTGAGGGTTTCTTTAGAATCTGGAGAATAGAGTCTTTTTTTCCTCCATTCATATGTGGGATTTCAGTCATCAGTCAACCCAATTGCCCTCAAATAGTTTTCTCGATCGTGTCATAATTCACTTTGACACCTAATAAACCCCTTAAAAGCAGACCATAATCTTTCTTCATCCATTTGAGCTCCTCACTAAGTATTTTTCTTAAAAATTTGACATGCAATACCAACTTGCAAAGTGGTAAAAGTAGAATGCTCTTCTGTATTTTTGTTTTTTATTCTTTCTTTAAACCAGAGTCAGCAAACTATAGACTATGGGCCAGATCCAGCCGACCATCTGTTTTTGTAAATAAAGTTTATTGGAACACAGCCACACACTATCATTTACATATTTTGCAGGGCTGATTTCATGCTACAAAAGCAGAGCTGAGTAGTTATGACAGAGACTGCATGGCTCACGAGCCTAAAATATTTACTATCTGACCCCTCCTGAAAAAGTGTGCAGTCTCCCGCTATAGACAATTCAACTTTCAATAGGTGAGTCTGGCAGAATAAGATGAGATCACAGACCTCTGTCTTGGGGATGAAATGTTAGGACTGAGACTGATCACTTCTGAGAAAAACAAAGAGAGTGCTTAGGGCTGATGGAAGAGTACTGTCTGAATCCGACCTCACAAGATTATTCTTAGGCAGCCGACAGTTGTTGAGTACATGCAGTGACACTTGGCAAGGAGAACACTGGACTTCTTCAAGCCAATATTGAAGATTCGGCAGTCATTTTAAGAACACTTGTAACTCATTCATTTAGTTCCATGTCCTGGCTCGTGAGAGCTGCTACCACTTTTGATGCTAATTGTATTCGTTTTCTATTCCTGTAACGAATTATCACACACTTAGTGGCATAAAACAATACAAGTTTATCTTACATTTCTGCAGTTCAGAAAGCCAGAATGGCCATCTCCAAACTAAAATCAGGCTCCACAGGCTACGTTCCTTTCTGGAGGCTGTAGAATGAGAGTCGGCTTCCTGCTCATTTGAGTTATTTGCAGAATCAGTTCCTTGAAGTTGTAGGACCGAGGTCCCAGTGTTTCTTGCTGGGGGTCAGCTGAGGGTCATGGCCAGCTCCTAGAGGCCATTGCATTCCTTGGCTCACAGCCCCTTCTTCCATCTTCAAAGCCAACAGCAGCAGGTGGAGTCCTTCTCGCACTTGTCTCTCTGACCTCCTATGCTCCTCCTCGTCACTATTAGAGACTCATGTGATTAGATTGGACCCACCCCAGTATCCAGGATAACCTTCCTGTTTTTGACATCAACTGATAGGCAATCTTAATTCCCTCTGAACCTTAATTCCCTTTGCCATGTGAGGTAACATATTCACCCCTCCAGGGATTAGGATGTGATGGGCATCTCTGAGGGGCACCGCACTAATACTACAGAGTTCGGGAAATACTGCCTTTTCCTATAAAGTCAGAATCAGTTTGATTTACTTTTTTCAAGGTTTATAATAGTATGTGTTTTCTAAGCAGATTTCACTTTCTGTAACCTGTGGCTTTTAACCTATTTTCTTAACTTTAAAGCACATTCTGGTACACATGTTTTTATGCCCAGAGTAAATTGAGTGTTGCCATATATTGTTTTCCCTTTATATAGGAAAATACCAAGTTATTTAATTGTTTTTACCCAACATGGAAATAGTTTGTCTGTTTTGTTTCATTTTGTTTTTTTCTGATTGCTAAATTAATACAATTACTTTAAAAATTCAAACAATTTAGAAAGAGTAAATAACATTTTGGAGTATATCCTTCAAGATTTTTTTCTATTGAGGTGTATGTGTATCTCTCTCTGTCTCTCTCTGTCTCTCTCTCTCTCTCTCTCTATATATATATACACACATGTATATGTATATTAGGGAAACTTCTATGTCATAAATATTCAAATATATTAGCATTTTTAATAACTGCCTTCATAGAAATAATTATAAATTATTTACTCATTCTTATTGATGAGCATTTAGGTTACTTACAGGTTTTCTCTAATGTGAATAATAAACATCCTTTTGGATACTTTTGATTGTATCCTGAGGAAAATTTCTGAACTGTAAGGATGAAGATTATGCACATTAGTCAAGCTTTTGGATTTATTGCAACTTAGCATGAAAAAACGGATACCTACTAATTTATAGTAGTAGCCATGTATCAGAGAACTCATCTGTTTTGGTCTTTTTTCCCAGACAGACAATGGAACGTGTCACACTGCAGAACCAGCTCCAACAACTTCTAGAAGCCCAGAAATCAGAGGGCAAGTCACTCCTTTCTTCACCCAGGTAATACCAGGAGCATCAGTGGTTGGAGTTATTAAGAATCTTTAATCTCTGAGCCTTCTTTGGGACTTCCTTTTTATTTCTTTAAAGAATATGACAACAGAAAACATTTTATTTTTATAAAGAGGAATAAAAATGAGATGTCATAGGAAAAAGACACTGGACTTAGGGTCAGAAGACCTGAGTTTATCTGTGGTGCTATCATTTCTTCATTCCATGACTATAAAAAAGTCACTTACTCTTTCAGTCTTTTGTTTATTCATCTCTGAAATGGGAATAAGGATAAGTAGGTTCATAAGGTTGTTGAGGATGGGATTAATTGAGAAAATATGTGCAAAATTGATATTTAAACAGTAAACCATAGACAAATTTAGTAGTCATAGAATAAGGTATGAGGCATACTATACTTTGGTTATGGCTACCGCTATGGAGTATTTGGAAACTGCTTTGAATAGACATTAAGTGATTATTCTTATTCCAATCTTACTGACTTTTAAGTGATTAGTGGCAGTAAAGGCCATACAATGACTTATGACCGAGTCATTTTAACCCAATGGGAAATCTCTCATGTGTCCTTCATCCTCTTTTCAGTTCACCATCCTCTCCAGCTTCCAGAAAGTCCCAGTGGAAATCCCCAGATGCAGATGATGAGTCTTTAGCCAAAAGCAAACCAGGAGTCCAAGAGGGGATTCAGGTTCTTGGAAGTGTGTCAGCATCCAGCCGGGCTAGGGCCAAAGCAAAAGATGAAGATTCTGATAAAATCCTACGCCAGTTACTGGGAAAAGATATCTCAGAGAATGTCTGTGCCCAGGAAAAGCTGTCCTTGGAATTCCAAGATGCTCAGGCTTCCTCTAGAAATTCAAAGAAGATTCCTCTGGAGAAGAGAGAACTGAAGTTAGCCAGGCTGAGGCAGCTGATGCAGCGGTCACTGAGTGAGTCCGACACAGACTCCAACAACTCTGAAGACCCCAAGAGCACACCTGTGAGAAAGGCTGAAAGGCCCAGGCCACAGCCCATTGTGGAAAGTGTGGAGAGTATGGACAGCGCAGAAAGCCTACACTTGATGATAAAGAAACACACCTTGGCATCAGGACGCAGGTTTCCATTTGGTATCAAGGCCTCCAAATCTCTGGATGGCCATAGCCCATCTCCCACCTCAGAGAGCAGTGAACCAGACTTGGAATCCCACTGTCCAGGCTCAGGGACTACTCCCCCAAACCAGCCATCTGGAGACTCCACTCAGCCCAGCCCTGACAGCACTGCTGCCCAGAAAGTGGCCACGAGTCCCAAGAGTGCCCTCAAGTCTCCATCTTCCAAGCGCCGGACATCTCAGAACTTGAAACTCAGAGTTACCTTTGAGGAGCCTGTGGTGCAGATGGAGCAAACTAGCCTTGAACTAAATGGAGAGAAAGACAGAGATAAGGGCAGGACCTTTCAGCGGACCTCCACAAGTAGTGAATCAGGGGATCAACTGAAAAGGCCTTTTGGAACCTTCCGATCCATTATGGAGACACTAAGTGGCAACCAAAACAATAATAATAACTATCAGGCAGCCAACCAGCTGAAGACCTCCACATTGCCCTTAACCTCACTTGGAAGGAAGACAACAGATGCCAAGGGAAATCCCACGAGCTCTGCTAGCAAAGGAAAGAATAAGGCAGTGAGTGTTCTTTCGAGAATATCCATTTTTTTCTTTTGAATTAATTATGTTGTTCCTAACACTACAGATTGATGATCTTTGCCACCTTGAGGGAATCCCCAGAAAAATTCCAAAGGGAAGCACGGAAAGCCAAATTCGTGTGTTTCTAATGAGATCTGTCACTTTAGAGTACATACCCTTTGCTCTTCCTTTGGAAAATACTCTAAGAGAAAAAGATTGAATAAATCACAGGAGATTATCTTCTGGTCCCTAAACTTCCCTAAATAATTTGATCCTGGAGTATTAGGAATCCTAGACTGGGAAGCCTTTCTACGAGATTAGACTACTGACCAATGTGAAATCAGGCCCTTCCTTGGCACTGATTCTGCCTCAGGAAGAGTTTGTTCTCCTCATGTGACTGGATAGCTTATTCTCAAGCCCAATTAAATAGCACGTAAATAGAAACTCTATTTCTAAAGACTTAACTACTCAACTTTGGAATGACCTTTGAAATGAATACTCCACAGGGACCTCCACATCGGCGTTTTATGAGGCAGGCCCCTAAGTGTTGATCAGGAAGTTATAACAGTCTGAAGTGCTTGCTAGTACACAGGGGATGGCAGAGTGTGCCATGAACTACATTTTATAATTGCTTTTATTGGAAAACCATGCACTATAATCTGGTTTAAGTCCAGTGAATAAGAGATATGAACACCTTTTTAAGCAATGTTTCCTGCATGTTCTGTGCATGCCGTGCCATCAAAAAATGGTGTAGCAGCCAAAATGTGAAACTCTCTGAAAATGGAAGGACCTAGAATATCCATCGTGCAATCTAGAGAGTCACAACCTACATAATTTATTATTTGCTATAAAGTAAAACCCCATTAGAGTGAGGTCTAAGAACTGTCCAAATTCTTTTCGTGACACCAAAATCAAGTTTTAGTTAATATCTCTCTAATTAATTGAACACCAATTTTAATCATATATTTTTTCCACCGTGAATTGTCTTTGTTATAAAGGACTTTATCATGTATTTGTTTCAGCCAGAAAAGTCACACTTGTGCCCCAAACACCAGATCCTTTGGGTTAAATATGTCCAAAGTTACATTGTTCAAATAAAACTTTTCCAAGTAACTGAATGGATTCTCTCGTTCAGAAGTAGAAGAATTATGTCAGCAGTTCTCCATGCTCCTTAAAGGGTATACGAAGCTTCTGTCCTCTGTCTCCTGCATGCCTCCTGTTTATTGAGACCTGTGCATGTGCTGAGCTTGTTGCATGTTTTCAGATGACTCTTAATTGCACCTCTTTAGGAGATGTACAGCAGCTGCATCAATCTTTCCTCTAACCCGCTGATTGAAGAGCATCTGCGTAACTCTGCACGGTACGTGGTGCCAGGGGATGCATTGCGCGGCAGTCCCATGCCTTCGCTTTGAATTGCATGACCTTTTAAATTATGGTCCTGGAGCACCTTTGGCACGGGCCGAAACCAAGGAAGAAGAAAACCACAACTCTTCTCCCAAAGAGAAGCAGGCAGACTTGTAACTGGGCCTTAGAAAGGGAGCAAGCGCCCAGTTGGAGGGGCTTTATTCCAGCAGCAGAGGGCAGAGGAATCTACTCCACTCACATATTGTGTTTCCCAGTTGATTTTGGCTTTCAGTCTTTGTTTAGTGGAGTCAAGTACCAAGTAAGTATAGAAAGTAAATTTCCTGTCCTGGGAGAATGAGTCAACCATGATCAGAATCAGAACTTTGAAAGAGAGCTGAGGTTTTATTTCATTGCTGATTATAGAGTGGAAGCTCCTTTCATCACCATTCTGTTGCCCTTGGGAGAAGCAAGGCCCTGCCATTCTGAAATTGCTCTAGCTGAGCATTTGGAACCACAATGCCAGTCAATGAGCCAATCTAGGTGTGCCCACCAATAAAACAAGGGTCTTCCTCAAAGGAAATGTTTACGATTCAAAACGCATGGACTATGTACTTAAAAACATCCTCTTCAAGGTCCCCAGTGATTCAGGCACTCCTTGGGCAAAGTCCTGCAGCGTGGCTTTCTTTCATCCCTCAGTAATATATATAACTCCCTGATAAAGCAGGAAACAGGGGAGGAGTAAAAAGAAAGCAGTCAAGGGAGAGTTAATGCAGTCAGTGCCTCTTGACTGGTTTATTTCAGAAGAGTTAAACCCTCAAACCCATTTTAAAAGGAGACTATCGCTTTTAAATCATTTAAATTAAATTACATTAAATTTATGTTAATCATTTAAATTAAAAGAAAAACATGACACACCTTTCAGCATTCTTCCAAAATCCTCCAAAATACTTGTGTGAATGTGTGTATGTGCATATATACAATTATACACACACAAATATGGGTGTATTTGCTGTCGGTATGAATTTTAGTTCAGAATACTAAGGTGCAAGAAATGTCACTCTCCTTTCTTTTCCCCTCTAAGTCAGATTTAATCTGCTCCAGGTCTCTATTCAGGCTAGAGGAAAAGAAAATCTCAGTCATTTTAGTGGGTGCCCCCAGGGGTCTTGTTAATTGAATAAGTTGAAGGAAGCACCTTGGAGCTTCGGTATTTACTGGTCACCAGTGTTCTGCTTGGGTCAGGCTCACGTGTGGCCTAAGTCTGGGCAGCTTCTGGCCACACTGGAGCAGGAAACCTTGGCTAGTGCTGAGACCCCAGTGCATGAGGTGGGAAAGAAATAGAAAAAAATCCCCATTCACTTCCCAGACATTGGTCTTGGCACACTTCTGATTCTCCCAACCTGTCTTCCCCACCCCCATACCCTTCTTTGTCCCCATCTTAGGTTGGATGTGTCTTCTGGTGCCTGGAAAATTCTGCATTTGTCCCTAAACAGAAGTCACCAATGACACCCTGAGGGAGAGAAACACAAAGACTTGGCAAACTCTTTGGGAGGGGAAGGAGAATGAATACCTCTCATTTCTTCCAGGCTCCTCCAGCACCTGGAAACAGGACAATTAGTATCACAGTAGATTCTCCTGCCAAAAATATTTCATCCTGTCTTTTTACAAGCAAGAGAACAAAGCTGAACAATTTACTATAATAGGGTTATCAAAATCAGAGCACAAAAGGAGGTTATGGAGATATCTGACACTAGATTAACACCTACCTACTCAGTTTAAGGAACAGTCCTTCTGAAGGCTCAGTTTCAAACCCATCAAATTCACTGGCTTTACATATTAACAGAGTTTGATTTCAGTGATAAACAGAATCCCAAAACTAAAAATATTGAGCGTATTTAAATAGCATCCTGACCCCTTCCCCTCCCTACCTTATAAATTAACTTATACTTCATCTTGGTTTTAGTTTGCCATGTGTTCCATAGAAAATGAAAACCCACTCATTTGTTCATGCTAGCAAGGGGGCAGGAGGGAGGGTCTCTCTGATTCACTCATAATCACACAGAGGCAGGGAGAGCCAGCCCAGTTCACTCCTCAGATGAAGAAAGGATGGATATCTCTAGGTGAAATAAAGGTTCCTCAGAGAAATTAAAACTAGCATGGGGATGTGGGCATGAGAAACACCTAATTGACTCTAGTGCCTATTCATTTTGCCTGTGGGACCCATAGAAAGAGCATCCCATAGAAAGATGCAAGAAAGAAAGGAACTCAAGTGTTCATCTGTCAGTGATGCCTTCAAATCTTGGCCCAAGAATTTGCTTGATGGCAACATGGCTCCTCTCGGATAGCAGGGATCATACAACTTTGGAAACCAACGGCAGTCATTGGGTTGGAGTTGGTTCCAAACCTTATGCCACTGAATGGCCCTATCAGGACAGCCCTTGGAGAAAGAGTGGGGCAGTGGACCCTCATTCCAGGCATACGTTGGAATCACATTTTAGTTTCTAAGAAATTTTTATTTTTCCTGGTAAAGGAAAAATAGGGGCAATAAATACAACATTTTAAAGAATGTTAGCCCTGTGAGGGGGTTCTCTTTGCTATTTGTTTTTCTAAATTGGTCATAGCTTGATAGCAAAGAATCTAAATTTCTTTTCAATGCCCTTTAAAATTAGATTCACCTCTATTACTTTGAACAGCTTTCCCAGTGTCTTTCAACTGCAGAGGATGACTTTGTCTATAACAAGCAGATTTATCTTTACGTTTTCTTATAAAAGACAAGTTGGTTTTGAGTTATTACAACTCCAAGAGAATGTTTGCAATTACTTGTCTGGAAATGCCAATGAGAGATTCATTTCCCAGAGTTTAAGTCTATCTGAGATCTGTAACACATGAAGTGAGTACTAGTTCCGGTTACTGACAAAGGGCATTGACCCTTGGCCACCACCAGTCACACCCTCTCTGACCACAGGGGCACTGGGACCTAATGAGTTAGCATCAGGAAACCCCTAATCCCAGCACCAGCATGAGAGTAAACTCCTTAAAAAGACATTAAGCAATAAACACCATTAATGTGAGTTTTACTGCCAAGGAATTAGTCACACTGGGAATATACATCCAGAGCCAAGAGCTAGTATCAAATATTTTGCATAGATGTCAAGGTTGTTCAACAAACACTTTAAAGAGAGGGGTATGTTTGGCTGAGGTGATGTCAGGCTATGGCAGTGGTCATCTGCTGTGTCCAATAGGAAGAGTTCAGGGTACCTCCCCGCCATTACCAACACACAGACACACACATTTCTGTCCTTATTGTCAGGACATGATACTAAACAGAAAAATGAGCAAAGATGTGGAAGACATTGGGAAAGGAGAGGTGAGGTCCTGGCTGAAAACTGTGCCAAGCAGAGCGTACCCCCAGGCCCAGTGAACAGCATTTCCAGGGTCATGATGGAAACATTCAGTCAGCACAAAAAGGGAATCGCTGATGCTGCTGACCAAATACATCCTTGCCATAATTTCTCTGGGTATAATAAAATAACCACATTTTAATTTTGTCTTAAATTTTCGACCTTAAAGTATTTCTTTTTAGCCCATGTGTTTTTTAAGGCTTCTTGAGGGACTAATCATATAATTACTCAGTCATAGGTGTATTACCAAGCTATTGAGAATACGATGAATGCATAATTCTACAGTGAACCCCCTAAAGCAGACCGAATCTTACCAATGTAACAGTTCGGAAAAGTTTGTTAAAGTGCTAATACTAAACGGGTATTTAATAACACTACAGACATTAGAGTTTCTGCTCAAAAACTATGGTTTCAAGTTCTAAGCCCCGATCTGAAGTGTGTTTTTCTGTGTTTTCATTTCTTATATACTAGCTCAGGGGTCCAGAGCCAATCAGTCAGGAGGAGTTGATACCAGGTACCTCTGCTCCAGAAATCCCTAGAGTCTATCTGGCCTCCTTCCCCTCCACACCTCCGCATGTTTCCCCAGGTCTTCAGCGCTCCCTGCACAACTCTGCACCTCCCACCTCTACCTCTGCCTCCCCAGGGTTCAAATTAGTTTCAGAGAGGAAACTCTTATTTCATACTTTAGCTTTGTCCCTATGACTTGGAGGAGAAAGGAGACCCCAATCTTGAACCATTTCTCAAATTACATGAATTAAGTGACAGGTTCTCCTTTGAAACCAGCTAGAGTTTTGCATTGTTGTTGGCTGTTGCATAGTAGCATCTTGTAGGAAAAAATGCCCATGTTATGGGAAATAGTTAAAATGATCAGATCTTTCCAGTGTCTGAGCACAACTTAGCAAACTCTTTATAAAAGCTGCCAGAGTTCCCAAGATTGATGAGAGCATGATTCACAAATGGAGGTTCTTTTCATAAGCTCCTCATACCCTCTGGAAAAAGAAAGCATATTCTGCCACAGGGAGATAGTGAAACAGAGTTTAGTATCAGAGCATGATGAGCTGAGACATAGAAAAAGCTATTGCAGCTAAGGTTCCATGTTCTGTCTTAAAGCACTGTCCTTGGAAGGCAGGAAATGAACACGTGGAACACTGATGAACTAGAGGTAGGAGGGTGCAGAGGGGAGTTCTGCCCTGGAATCCAAAATCATATCACTAGAAGTACATTCTTTCAGCATGCTAATCCTGGTTTAAGTCTAGTCACAAAACTTAAAAACAAACAGCTCCCTTCTCCCACTTCCATCTTCTTTTCCTCACTCCTCCCAGGGTCCAGTTTTGAATTGTGTAACTCCAAAGGGGACACATGTTCTATTAGTGTCATATTTACACCACACATCTGCCACCACTAGGATGTCTTTGTATGTTAAAAGAGCAGGGCCTGTCTGTGAACTTTCTTACAGCCAGAGTTTTAAAGAGGCAGCAAGTCCTTTGAGGTTTAAAAGTACCATATAGAGACTTTACCCAGACACCTTCCGGTACCTTCGCCAAGCATCCCTGCCTCAACCACAGTCATTTTGGATTTTCCTTCCCATGCTGAGAACAGTGTAGATGTATAACCTTCCTGAGCACCACATCCCTGGATCGCCAGAGCACTCATTTCAACAGTATCTTTAGCTCTAAGTTGCACATTTTGCTGTGCCGGAATAAGACCTGGTCCCTTCATTCAGCGAGATCGGAATCAAGAGAGAATTAAAAGAGGATATGGTTAAAACATAGTAAGCCCCATGAAAGGTCTAAGAATTCCATGAGAGCAATGACCATCGATGCCCCCATTTATACCCCCAGTGTCTATCTTGGTGCCTGGCACACGGTAGGGACATCATAAATGTTTGGAGAGAGGGAGAGCCAGAGAAAGGAAAAGAGGAAGAAGAGGGAAAAAGAAATAAAACAAAAAGGACTGAGTTTGTCATCCCACAGAAAGAATGATGGGCTCTGTGTAAATCTAGACCTTTGGCTTACATGTCCACAAGTCCTACCTACAGTGAGTTTCAGTTTGGGTACTTTGAGTACAAATTTCCAATCTTTGAGCCAGAATCCCATTTCTTAGTAGATGGGATTTATAGATATGCTCTCAGGAAAGCTCTGAAGGAGATCACAAAAACAGCCAAGTCTCCCTATTTTGGTTATCAGTGGAAATGTAGTGTATGCCTCTGGGCCATTTTAGACTGATCCTCTAAGTTAGTTGCTGTCTGGTCACCATGGGCTATGGAAATATGGAATCCATGCCTAGATGAGTCAGCGAGTTAAATTACTTGAAAAACTGTTATTTAAATTTAAGCCTTTTCTTCTTTCCAATTTTGGTCACTGAGAATGTGACTTCATATCCAAAAATGAAATCAAGGAGCAGCAAATTATCTGAATAATTCATGCCAGAATTACCCAAACACTTTGTTCTTTGAATACTGGTAATTCAGAACTAGGTAATTGAAGGGTCCTGGGAGGCTCGAATTATCCTGATATTCTTCAGATAAATGCCTCAGATTAACATTTTACTTGATATAGACTCAGAGCTAATCGTGCTGGGTTTTGTTGTACAGAAAGTGTTCTTTTTAGTGTTTTTGAGCACAGCACCTCTTATATTAAAGAAAAATGCTCCATCAATGTCTAAATGATAGTATCCTTAGACTACAACCTAAGCCTTCTTTTTAACTTTTATTTTTTAACTTTTATTCACTCCCTGAATCAACCACTTGCTTTTAACTTGATATTTTTTCCCTAATATTCTGTACCCCTGAATAACACGCTCATACAGATTTTCAATTTTAGATATTATCTCTATTATCTGTTGGCATCCTACTATAGAAGATAGAAATGATAGCTAACACTTATAAAGCACCTACAGTGTACCAAAGAATATTCCAGGTGCTTTATGCATATTAACTGTTTTAATCTTCAATGACACAAGATGGTAGATACTATTATTATCCACATATTGCAGATTGGAAACCAAGACACAGAGAGTTTATGTATCTTGCCCAAGATTTCACAGTAAAGATGGCAATGAATTGTGGAGCTGGGGTGTGAACTCAATCAGTCTGGTTCCAAAATCCATATTCTCAACGATGAACCAAATTTGTCCAGCTCTACTTTAGCATCCAGCTCTACCCCCCACCCCAGCACAACACACACCTCCTTCTTTTTCCCACCATCAACATAGTCATATCACTCTTTGAGGTTAAATCAGATTCAGTGTTTGTTATTAGTATCGCTATCTAAATATTAATCACAGTGGATCTGTGCAGTGTACTATATTACACTTCCTTTCTCATATAACTTTATGTTTTCCCTGGAGACAATAATTTTGATTTCTTAGTTTGCAATTCATTTCTAAACACGCTGCTGGAGACAGAAATCAGACAAAAATTCAGGTATCAGACAAAAATCAGGTATCTCTCATTTTCAGTCTGTTCCTGGAGACACCCTCTTTCCTCCTGCCCTAGTCTGGACTGCTGCTGTCTACACAGCTGTCATCCTGGAGTTTCCTATATACATCATTCTAGGATTCCTTTTGCTTACCTCCTGTGAAGAGCCCTATTTCTTGAATCTGTCTTTTCCCATTTTTTGGTTTATTCTCTTGCTTTGGTAAACACATCTTCCTAACGCTAATTTTTTTGAGACTTTACTTGTCTAAAAATATCTTCAATTTGCCCTCATATGTATTAGGAACGTTTGGCTGGGTGTAGAATTCTGGGGAGGATATTATTTTCCCTTAGAGTCTTTTAAACACATTGTTTCCTTTTCTTCTTGTTTCTGATGTGTCTGTTGAGTAGCTCCTTTCCTCTCTGATTGCTAATCCCTTGGAAGCTTTTACAATTTTTCTCCTTATCCTCAGTATTTTGATTTCTTGGTGCTTTGCCATGATTCCATTTTCATTCCTGGGGCGTGGGCACTCAGCAGTCTTTTTCAGTCTGGAAACCTATCTGCTTCAGTTCTGGGAAATGTTTTTATACAATTTCTTTGAAAATTTTCTTCCCTCCAATTTCTCTGTTCACTGTTTCTGCAAATCCTGTTACTCTCATGTTAGAAACACTGGACCAATCCTCAAATTTTCTAACTATTCTTCTGTGTTTACCCATGCTTTTGCTTTTTCTAGCTCTTTCTAGGATATTTCTGGAATGCTACCTTCCACCTTTCTACTTTTTATTTCTACTATAATAGTGCTAATTTCTACTAGCACTTCGTCAGTTTTCTCTTTCTTCCTTTTTATAGCATCATATATGCAAGACATTTAAATTTTACAATTAGTTACAAATACAAATCTATATTTTATCTTTCCTTTTTACAATAAAGGTGGCATACTATACACACAGTTTTTCTTCTTGCTTTATTTCACCTAACACCTTGCAGATCTTTATGTATAGTATAGAGAATCTTCATTCCTTTATATAGCTGTATATTATTCCATTGTATGAAGGAACTATTTTTAATCCTTCATTTTTACTGAGATTCTGGTATTTTTCTTGTTGATTTATAGCAGCTCTTTATATATTACATATTATGAAGAGTAACCCTTTGTGATATGAATTGCAAACATTTTCCCCAGTTTTTCTTTTCTTGTTGTGGTTATAATTTTTTGAAGTTCTCATCACCTGCCTAATTTATCTCTATTCACGTTGACTTCCATTTCTCTGTTTATTTTGGTCTCTGTCTTTCATAGTAGTGCTTTCCTCATATGCCTGGTGATCCCTAACTCATTCATATTTAAGAACAAGACACTAAAGCTGAGTAGAAGCTCTGGCTTTATGGATGAGGCTTGTTGAAGGGTAGATGTTGCTTCCCAGAAACTGGTGAGTACTAGGCTCTTTTCTTGGGAAACTCACTAATTGTCAGTATTTGTAGGTCTTTTCTCTTGGCCAGTTTATTTCTCAAGATAAGGATACTCCAGTCTCCTGCTAGGGCTCATAAACCTGATTGTTGGGATTCTGTGAGTCAAACTAGCAGGAGACGGGTTAAGAATTGTGTTCTATAGGGAGACTTTCACTTAATCTCATAATTTCCACATACTTCAGCTGAATTCAGAGTCTCTCTGGTTCATGCCTTCCAAACTGTAACCTCCCGTCTTCCTTCACATTGGAAAAGGAGCAGTCACCTGGCTGCATTGAGTCATGAAGGTAATCTAGGGTATGAACTGCTACTTCCAAAAATAAATTTCAAATAATCTTCCCACTTTCAGCACCCACACAGCACTCACTGTCCCTTCAGAAGTACCTGGTACTTCTAGTTCCTGTGTCTTGCAGTGCAAATCAGTTTGTTCGGGTGCCTGGCTGTAGGCTTAGATTTCTGCTCACAAAATCAATCCCACGTGTCCATCCACCTTCCCGTTTCTGAAGTATTATTGACATTTTGTCTATCATCTCCTCTCCCATTTCCCTGATTCATTTATTTCTTTACTTTCATTTTAGAGTTATTTTGTAAGAAAGGGTGATGAATATGTGTGTTTAACCCATCATGTTTAGTTGAAAGTCCCTAGAACGTCTTTTAACCAACGAGATTTTTCTTTCACTTTCTTCCCTTCCTTGCCCATGGACAACTCTCTAAAGGTCTATTCAGAGGCATAAACAAAAATAAGAATTATAACTTTCAGAGGGTGATGATGATCAAATATTTACTAGAACACTGAGAATAGACTGCATGGTCTTTGTAAGCAAGCATGATTTTGAGGCTATAAAACGAAACTTGGGGTTCTCCATCCAAATACGTTCTCATGTTCACAAGTACCATTACCAGAAACAGTTTGTTTTTGTCTGGTGTAGCAACAAGAAGGAATTTAGTAATATATAGGTTTGCTCACCCTCAGGAGATAACTCCCGTCTGGAAGATTTTATACCCAGAATGGGACTAACATCTCATAAAAATGAATGCATCTACCCAGAAGGAAATTCACTTAAAAAGCAAAACTGTTCCAAGTCTTGAGCTTGTGCTTCTTTCCATAGGCTTACTAGGTATCAAGTATTGAGGGGGAAACAGCATTGTTGTTCCTTAGTTTCTTCTTTTTCCCATAGATTTACCTACTTATGGTCTTCTAACATGCTACTACTCAGAATCACATACTCAAAGAAAAAGCATCTTCTTTAAACTATTAATATTCAATATTATCAGAAAATAAAAGGTGTTACCAGTGAATCCATGTAAACTGTAAATATCTCTTGATTTTGCTTGACCAACAGTACTGTACTTCCTGTCTTGTTTGACTTTGATAAAATTGACTGTACAATTTTGCCTGGATTCCAATCACTATGATTGAGAAATTACTTCCAGAGCAAAATTAAAAACTGTTCACTAAGTGTGTCAGGGCCAGCCGGGTGGCATAGCAGTTAAGTTCATGAGCTCCACTTCAGCGGTCCAGGGTTCACTGGTTCAGATCCCGGGCACAGACCTATGCGCCACTTATCAAGCCATGCTGTGGCAGGCATCCCACATATAAAATAGAGAAAGATGGGCACAGATGTTAGCTCAGGGCCAATCTTCCTCAGCAAAAAAAGAGGAGGATTGGTGGTGGATGTTAGCTCAGGGCTAATCTTCCCCCCCAAAAAAAGGAAAAGAAAAAAGTTGTTTACTAAGTGTGTGTTATTACATGACTGTTGCTTTTATTGTTTAAAGCGTAGTTTATACGAAAAGAGAATAATTTGCCTACTGGAATGAAGTGTTCTTCAGTGTGGTTTGTGTGAGGATAATTTCCATTTTTTGTGAGCTGTTTAGTGGTGTTATACGTCTTGTAACTTGACCATAGTTTTATCTAATTTTGGCCTTGTGGTTTCTCTTCTGCTTAGGCATAATGCCATCAATAGAAAAGTGAAGAAATCCTACAGCATAAAGCACATTGCTGAGCCAGAACCAAAAGAACTCTTCCTGTAAATCACTTTTTTTATTCTCTCTCATTGCTGCCCTTTGGACACCATTGGAAATCTCTGGATTATCCTCTATGGAAATAGAACCAGGAGAACAATGCTTCACCAGCAGAAGAACAGAATATCAGAACGCCTTAAATTTATAATAGTAGACTATATCAGACACATTTTGGGATGATATTTGTAAATATAACTTGTTTTTAAAGAGATGCTGTTTAAAAGCATGATTGGGCAAATGTATGTTTTTTAAGACTGGATTGATTCAGCCTACCCACAGGACATTTACCAAGCCACTGACTCCATTTTGTATTTCATCAATTGCATGAGTGTTTGCTAATGTTGATTGAATTTCCCTTTCCCCATAATATGGGCAGTTTTGGCTCAGCTCCTCAATGAGACCAGGTCAGTGGTATTGCTTTCGGTCAAGAGTGTTTTTTCTGTCATTTCTACTTTTGGTATAAAGGAAATAAAGCAATGTTAACAGTCACCTATAAGCTTGGGGTACCTACATTCAAATAAATCTGTGATGTTCTGATTTCTAAGGGATTTTGAGAGTATTTTGATTGCTGATATTTTATTTCAGGAACAAACTGCCCAGTTTAGCTGTTTTCCCATAGGGGTCAAATAAAACATTCTAGTTTTCATTAAGTACTAAAGGATCAGACAAGTATATAAAGTAAGTCAATTCCTTCTGTCTTCTCAAATCGCAGTGTTGACATGAGAAAATGCTAATGACAACTAAGGATTTAGCCCCTTCTTGGGTCACTTTTTTCTGCCTCTAACACATTATGAGGCCTGTCTAATCCCTTTAGGAGACAGTGTGGAGCCTGAGTTCATAACAGCCCTATTGTTGATGCAGCTTTTAATCCATGTAAGCAGTAAGTTCCAGATGGTTTCGTCCTATCATGTAAAAATATATTTCTGTTGAAACTTCAAGAGTTTTATTTTCAAAGTGTTGGCATGGCCTATAAGAGGCTTGTCAAATTTTAGTCTGAAAGCAGAATGTATTCTTACTAGTAGGAGGGAGCACTATATGCTATTAACAGTTTCTAGCAATGTTACTGCAATCAAATGTGGACCATTCTGTATTCTGCGTGGACAAAAGACACCAACGTGCTGAATTATGAGGTAATCTTGCATATGTGAGTCCTCTGATAAACGTGGACTTGATGAGATGCAGTGAGGTATAGAAGAAGGAGCGAATATTTAAATGCCTTTTATGTATCAGCCACGCTTATGTGGAGATATTATTACTGTCATTTTATAGATTACAAAATTAAAGTTCAGAAAGTTTAAGTCCTGTGTCCAACGTAACACTACTGGTAAATAGCAGAATTGGCTTTGGTGCACATTTACTTATCATCCCACTACACTGTCTGTCTGTCCTGCATTATGCTATCTCCTTAGTGAGTTGCCCACTGGACTAGTACACAGGAAGCATGAATAGTGAAATTGGCTCTACTTCTGGACAACTCTTTCATCTTGGGCAAGGGACATTACCTCCTTGATAAAGCTGGAAAAGGTCAAGACTGGCCTACACACACATCTAGGAGGCAGGCTCCTTCCAACTTACAGAGCAACATGTCTATGAATTTCCCCAGTTTTCTCTGTCCTTGTTTGGGTCCTGTGAGTTCCTGTTTTTAGAGCCTGGTGCTGTGTGGGTCTGCATTCTCACATTGTCTTTTCCTCAAGTGAGATGCCCTATTCTGGTTTTGGCCCCTTGGCCTCTTGTGCCCTCGTTGATTGCTTCCTTACATTTCACTGCTCTGTCCTAGTGCTTGATTTCTAATAGAGAATATATGGCAAGCTCATGTGAAACATGGATTCCTACATTTTCTGCTTGGTGCAGAGGAGGTGACACTGGAGTCACACATGAGTCAACCTTTGGGACTTGGCCCTAAAATGGAGCCTGCAAAGAAAGGCAATCCAAAGAGTGCTCTCTGTCCCCCAGGGGCCTCAGTTATTTTCTTAGACAAACTGTACTTTTAAACTTGAAAGTTGAAGGGAGCTAGGCATTCTGCAGAGATTTTATGAGCCAGACACAGAGTTCCCAATTAAACATGGCAAAAAAATGTCAAGAACTTGAAAGTAAGAGATGCTACCTTGACCTAGAAAACTCCAGAAATTCAACTGTTTACTGACACTAGCATTTTAGGTACCACAGTCCTATGCACAGAACAAACAATTTAAAAAGGTAAAATAGGAAAGTCGAGCAGATTCAGATGAGCCAGACTGCAAGACAATGCATTCTGTGTTTAAGGAGTTTGCTAGGACACTAAAAAGGCTGCCTCTTAAATCACATGTGTACCATATCTAAATGCTGCTTCTTAAATCACATGTGTACCATATCTTTACCATCCAAGTTCCTTATGAAATGGATACATTACGTTTGCTTGAAATTAATAGAAATGATGTTTTCCTTACCACAAACTTAGTTTTGTGCAGAATTTCTTAAATAAAAACACAAACATTTCTTGTAGAAATTGAGATGCAGTTACTTGTTAAAGAAAGAGAATGTTTCCTTTTCATAAGCAGAGCTTTGGGGTCCCTGCCCCAACTCCCTCCCGTTGGGCTAGTAAAATGAGTAAAGCTCTATCTACATGCCTAATTACATACGGCAGAGCAGGAAACTCAGCTCCACTGTAAAAAAGCTATCACAACATCTGTCAGCGTCTTGTAAAGACTGGCTGCTTTTATGTCACTAAAGGGACTTGTATTGCCAGAGTTCAACACATTAAATTAAGAATGTTTCTTAGAAAAGATAACAAGATTCCCATCCTTCACCACTTTGAACAGATTGAATTTCCATTATTTAGTCTTATAAAACCTTAGTTATCAGTACCTCAACCCTAATAAGAAAGTTCTAGGTTTGCATCATGGGGTTGGGAGTGGGGATGAGACTCTCAAAGGGTAACTCCAAGTAAATTTTGATAATTTATTTTTTTCTCAAAGTGAATATTCATAAGCAACATACTGGATGGCACAGGCTGGAGGAAATTACTGTAAAATAAATATTTTTAGAAATTCCCTGAAAGACTTCCTGATATGAAATAGGTTGAATGTTATTTCTTCAGTAGGCACCTACTGGAGAATATGCTTAATGTGGAGTTAAGTTGATAGAGCAAAGTAAGAGTAAGGAATTTATTACAACAGAGTTGATACCATTTCTACCCATAAAAATGGAGTTCATGCTGTCTACTGCCCAAAGCTCCCATTTGTTAGTAACTCTGTCTATAGGTCCTGTATTATTTCTGGTATTATTTCCCTTTATTCTTTTACTATTGCATAGTTTTATGTAACTTTTGAAGTACTTGATTCTTGTCTTCTAATGAGACCATAAGTTTGTTGATCTCAACAGAATCTGTGTGTCACCTCTCATAGATGGTGGTTAGTAAATATCTACTAACAACTTTTTTCAGTACTCTTATATCTATCTTTATCTTCTCATTTCTACTCATTCTTCTTCTTCCACTCTCTCCGCTTTTTATCTCTTTTTCCCACTCTCCTTCCCTTCTTTACTCTCGCCCCTTCCTCTTTGCTGTCATCTCCCTTCCCTTGTTTCTCTCTTCTCTGCCCTCAGTTCCTAAGATCTCTATACCCTTTATCTAGGATCTTCCTTGGAAGAAGGCTGGCAAAGGAATTGCAGTAAGTAGAAATGTGCTGGACCTATGTTTACAATGAAAAGTAAATCACCTCTCCCTTCTTGCCAGAGCATGTTAGTAGAACGAGCATCTTTCTACATGCTGACATAGTCCACAAACTCTGAGCCCATGCCAAGAAAGAGGACCCAAGCTAGGCACTCTCCTTGAATAAAAAAGACCCAAACATTGGTATCCACCATAGTGGGGACAAACAAGGATAAGATAAATTGTACCAAATTGTACATTTCAAGGGACTTATTGGTTTATAGCAGTGGTTATCAAACTTTGCTGCACATTAGAATCATCTGGGAGAGCTTTTAAAAATCTAATATCAAAGTTGAACCCAATAACAAATAAATCCACCCTCTCTGGAGTGGAACCCAGGCATCAGCATTTATAAAAACTCCCCCAGGATTCAATGTGCAACCCAGTTCTAAAACAAGCACCTTGCGATTCAAAATGTGTTCAGGCTCTACCAGCATTGGCATCATCTGGGAGCATATTAGACATGCAGAACCTCCTGGCATTCATCATGGCCTTTAATTTTGTGATGCTGTGAACTATCTATTGAGACAGCATTTGAGCAGATAGTTGAACAAAAAGGACCCTTTCTCAAGGAGAGGGGAAGAATGGTGCACCCTAAACCTGGTGGAAGGTGTGGAGAAGAGACTATTGGGTGTTTTAGGAAAGTGTCACTGGAGTCATTGCACTCATGTTTACTGTGTGTATAGATTGAAAATCATACTCAATACTATTATTTCAGATGGAGGAAATTTAAAAATCATAATTATAGAAAGTAAGGGTTCTTTTCTGGTTGGGATAGGTAGAAGACAGAACAATAATTTTTCGATAAAGAATGGGGTCATTGCACTTTCTTGTTTAATCATAACAGGGCTAGCTTTTCAATTGTTGTTTTTCTAAATTTCCCAAAATCTATGTTTATAGAAGTCAAATCATCAGAAAGCTACACATCTGGCAGTGGCATAAGCAAAACAAAAGCACACCAAAACAAAGACTAAAACCCACTCCCCAACCACTTCTGCAGAGCTCCCCATAATATGCCAGCAAGGTTGAAGACATATTTTATGACCACATTACACAGGACAGTGCTATATCGCATGCCAAATTCGTTCCTTGGTTTACACAATGTACACACGCACAGAGCAAATGCCTACCATGTACACAGCTCTGTCCCAAGTGGTGAAAATGCAACCATAAATCTAAGGTAATAGATGCCTAGTGCTTTTGCTGAAATGTGAAAAGACTGAGTTGAACAGGATAAATTTGAAAAATATAGCAATCTGTTGTGATGTGCTCACATTTATGTTTTATAACTATATTTATCTTTTGTTTCTACGGAGTTTGTTCTTGCAATGTTCAGCCAATTAGTAGCAAAGAAGGAAGAATTAGAAATTCTATTTGTGGTAGTCAGTGCTAGTTGCCTTCTCAGTACTTCTTCTCCCTTTCTTCCTAATTAAGAGAAGACAGTTAAATGTTCACAGGTAAAATTACTTTCCCAGATGCCCTTGAATGGTCATGTGACTCAGTTCTGGCTAATGAACAATCAGTAGAAATCATAGAGCGATGCTTTAGAAAGCTTCGTGGAGGAAGCAGCTTACCTGGCACTTCTGTTTTTCCCCTTGTCCTACACCCCTCTTCCCCTTGGGGTAGAGCAGTGCCTCTTGCAGCCATGAGAACAAAAGTCACATGCCAAAAACAGAAGAGAAGGAAGGAGAAAGAACCTTATTCCATGAATAGCTGCATAAGCCCTGCACTGTCCTGCTTATTATTTGTTAAGTGAGTAAAATAAGCTCTTTTTGTTGACCAAGTCACTAAGCTCTGGCTTCTGGTCAGAATAGCCAAATATAAAACCTAATCGATGTCCTCATCATACAGAATAGAGTACACATCCAGGTCGTAGGAATAAAGCAACATTTCATAAATTGTATTCCATCCACCAGGGTCTAGGAGATGTTTGGCTGTGCTCCAGGATTAAAGTATGTTTTGCTAGTTTGGTAAACAGTGCATATAAAATCATGTAATACATTGTGATGCACCACCTGCAGAAACAAAGGACTTATTCCCCCAGCTGCTGGCAGGGCTGCTGGCCCAGAGCCCTCAGGTGTTAACCTTCTCCAGGAATTGCTCTTAGCTGAAGAGGGCCACCTTGCCCAAGAGCACATCCCTTCCCAGGGCAGCCTGTATCCAATGTCTGGTCCATGTGGGGCTATACAGGCCCCGCCCCTCACCCAATTTAAGACAACTCAAAACATCCATCCCAGATCCCAACAGCCATCTATAAGAAACTTGCTGCACACCAATCTTGAGGTCAGAGTCTACTTACCAGAGAGCTCAATCTGTGACAGCATATTAGCATGTTCAAGTTTTGAAGAATCTCAGAATAAAAGAAACTTGTTTAATTGTGTTTAGTGCTTAACCTGGTTTATAAACCCGAGGACTTTCCTTTAGAACACTGTCACATACGCAGAGTGGTTTCTCTTACTATGAGTTTGGGACATACTGGAGTCATTTTTCTTCCTTGAAGTATGATTCACATACACTATCCTATTAGTTTCCGGTATCAATTTTAGATCATTGTACATATTTGGAATTTAGACTATTCTATTATGATGAAGGCCTAGTGTCAAATCAAAGTGTAGTTGCCAGGGCAGAACCATTTAGCCAAATTTCAAAGAAATGCAGCCAAAGTTGTATTCCATTTGAATACAACTTCACTTGTTTGCTAATAATGTCAAATTGAAACTTAACATAGTAGCCTGTGGTCATTATTATTGTAAGGTACCATTCCCAGGGTCTTTCCGTAGGCTATGGGCCCAGATGTATACATCAACCTCATTTCATTGCTGATGGTTGAACTACATCCTAAGTCCTCAAAGAAATGTCATCTCTGAACTGTGGCATTTACCAAAAATCAATATAAGAAATAACCGTATAGAAAAAAGTTCCTATTTTTTTTTTTATAAAACTGTTATTGAAACCATCACATGTTTAAAAAGCCAATGGTTCCACAAAGGGTCATAAAATAAATTCTCCTTAGAGTTAGAACTAGGAAAAAAATCTGCTTCTATCGAAAAACTGGCATGCTTCTTTTTATTAACTAACAAGAACTTTATTTAACTTGTGCTTTCCTTTTTGTCTTGCCTGCCAGGAAAAGGTCAAAAGTAAAGTTTGTATTCGATCTCAGTAGCAATCCTTAGGTTAGTTTTTTCTAGTATATCAATATCTCTCAACCACGCCCCCTTCCTTTGTTCTTCTTTATCCTTTTTTAATGGTTGTAACACATCTGTGTCTTCTATTATGTCACCCCTAGACCTTCTGAAAGAAATAAGCTGAGATAAATATAAATATTCTCATCATTTCTTTTCCCACCTTATCCCCCAACCCACCCAATCCTGCCCATTTTAGTTAAGTGATGTTGAAACCCACACCAACTGTGCGTGCAAGGCAAGGCTGATTCAAAGTGTGAGACAACTGTTAGCTTCAAGTTGTGTATTGTCTTTTGAAGATGGTAGAAATCACATACACACATATGTAAAGTGCAAGATGAAGAATAGTATGCATGGTGGGGACTCACCGGGCAAAGATGTTGAGGGGAAGGAGAAATAAATTTTGGTTTGGCTAAGGTCAAGCAGGGGCCCTATAAGGTTCACATCTAATAGGGGCAGGAATATACTCAGATACAGTGATTGGCTACTCATCTCATGTAATGTGATTGTCAAAATAAGAATCACAAATCAGAACACAGCACTATATATCCACAGCCAAATGGCCTTACTGGTAGCTTGTCAGACTCAGAGAATCTTGGAATATGTTCAATCAGCCCTTAACTTGATCAAGCAATATTTTCCAACTCACAGACAAGTGGGCAGAGATTCAGAAGTGAGTTGTCTATTTGACTTGTCTTCTTGCTCTAACTCAGATCCAAGGCCTTAGTCCTACACCCGTAGAGTCTTCATTGTGACACTCTTGTGTCAGCACCATGTATTCCTCCTTGTGGTGGCCTTGAAGTTAACCCCGCTCAGCTATCTTCAAGAAAACTTGCTGTGAGAAGGGTCTTCAGCTGTTTCGTAGCTCTCACCCCAAGGCCACACTTCCCCCCAAGTTTTCTTAGCCAGTGACTGAGTGCAGCAGAGGTATTAGAACCAGAGCATATCTTTCTGCCAGGGGACTCCTCTAAGGGACAACTGTGGCCTAGGACTTCCCTTAACGTGGTCAAAACTTTCTCCAAAATGTGCTGTGGTCTGAGGCTCTTCCTACCCAACCCCTCCTTCTCTCTCTCTGTTCACAGGGGTCAGCCCTGCATCACAATCTGAAGGCTCTCCCTGCCCACTCGCTGCCCCTTTACCCTTCATAGATATGTCCCTCAACAAATCTCTTGCACTTCTAATCCCACTTTGATGGCTGCTTCTCAGATGACCCTAGCTGACACCTTCTTGACCTTCCTCCTGTTCCCTCCTCCTTTTACTTTCTCCCCTTCTTCAAGGTTCAGCCACCTCTTGGGTTAGCATTAGTTGTGAGCTATCCTTTCTCTCTACTTTCTCCCCTTCCTCTGCTAGGTAGGGTGGTAGAGTAGGGTGCGGATGGTGCTTAAGATCCTACGAGTGGAGGTGGTAGCGGTACTTCTCTCCTCTTGGCAAAGATGAACATAGTCTAGTCTGTATGCCTCCTGTAACTTATGCTGAAAGAGTCTTTATTTCCTTCTCCAACTTGAGTTATATCACAAAAACCCATATTCTGTTCCCTTATGCCCTGTAAGTTCCAGACTCAAGGACTAGGTCTTGGCTTAGTGGGAGAGAGAGAGGGACTGGTTGGGCAGGGAGAGGTGGTATGTGATTGAGGAAAACTCACCCTACAACACAGGTAAAACATGTTATCTGATTTCAGGAAAAGAACAGTCCGTGAGAGATGGAAGAGAGCTTCCATTTTACACTAAGCTTTCTCCCTTTTTTTTACATCTGTTGTCCCTTACTGAAAAAATTTTGCTATTCACAGGTGAATAACGCACACTTCCCTTCTCTCACCTTAGGTTTCTCCTTCACATCATTATTTTTATGTTAATCATAATGTAACATCATATTTACATTAATTTAGCACAAAGAACATGTAAGCAAATTACTAAAGTCATCTATCATTACTCGTAGCATTTATTTCTCTTATAGTCATGTGTCAAAAGAGATGTACTTTAAAAATTAACATATTTAAAACTTTCATAAACTTGCTACAGGCATTAAAGAGCAGGTACAGGGAGTAAATACTAAGTTAGATTGAGAAGTTACTAGTCATGTTACTGATGGTGGTGGCCTTTATTGGCCCACATTCAGGATTTATTGTCACAGCCAGTTTCCAAAACCTGTAAAGACTTCAAGGAGAAAGGAACCGTTCTATTTGTGGCTTATCTGGATAGATTCCTTGCATCATGGCTGCAAACCTTCATGTTTATCTGGATCTGCACACATCTGCTAGAAAAATCCTGTGATGTCACATTTCCAACAATTGCTGGATTGCAACGATAAATCTCCAGGAGGAAGCAATTCTTCCTTAAGTTTCAGTGTGATCAGAAGAGAATGGCAAGCCCTTCTTTCTGCTTATATGTGCAAGAGCAGCGTTCCAAGCCAATTCCTAGCTATTGTTCCTTCGCAGACTTGAACTCCTGCAACTAAGAAAAATCACACCTCTGCTTTTAGGACCATTTTGCTGGAATTTATCTTGGCCCAGTGGACACCTAAAAATAGTTACTTTATTTGAATATCCGTCAGCCTCCTTCTAGACATATTTAAAAGGCTAAGCTTCCCCTCCTGTGCCTCTTTTGTTTTCCGGACACACCACAAACCATAGGGAGCAGCCAGCCTGCACTATACAAAATGTTCAGTAACAGGGTTTCTTGATTGGCTACCTAGTTAAGTAAATCTCCTTGCCTGGAGGAAACTAAGTTAAAATAACATTGAGGTCCGTCCCTAAGCCCGCAAAAGAGAAGAAAATTAAAAAGCAGGGCTGAAAATTTCCTCTGTTGTGCAATGAGTATTGCAGGATGGTTGTCAGATGAAGTTTCAAATACGTATTAACATTTTCCTAAACACGAGTTCAGACCCCACAGTCTCCTAAATGCTGCAGGTTTGGCTGACGTTAGCTCCAGGAGGATTACTCCGTTGGAAACCATCAGCAATGAAGTGATTCTACCAGCTCTGCCTGCTATTATATCTTCTTATTGTAAGGTAAGAGAGCCCTTTCTTTTGCTTTTCAGTTATAAACACATGGAAAAGAAAGGCCTGGTGTGCTGGGCAGAGACCTGAGAGGTCAGCTGCCTCCCAATACTAGCTAGAAGTAGCACGCACACACCATTCCAGACAGAGGAAAGCATATGCTTTGTTTACTAAACATCCAGAGAATGAGATTCTACCATCTCTCAATAACTTTCTTTACGTTTGTACAACCATTAATGCCTAGCATTTCTTCCTCCCGGCCTACTCATTTCTGTGGGCCTGCCCTCCCAGAAATGCTCCTATTCAGACTGACCCAGTTGACCATGACAAGTACTCAATCCAGAGCAAATATAGAGAGGGGAAGAGTCAGCTCTGGAAGCAGATAATAGTAAGATAGGGATTATACAGCAATTCAAGTGTAAGAATTGGCACTTCATTTTTTCACAACAAAAGTACTAAAATGTATCCCCTCACAAAGCCACATTTAATTGGTATGTATGTGGTTCAATAAAGTGAGAACGACTTTAAAGCTAATAAGTTGTTCATATTTCCCTTGACCCACGGAATACATAATCATGAAGAACAGGCTTCTTGGGTTATACATTGTCTTGTTGGTATACCTGCAATAATTTCATGTTTAAGGCATCACAGCAACACAGCCAGTTCTTAATGACAAATTCATACCCAACAGCTGGCACCATCAGACCACTGTGACAGACATCCCTGAACGGATTTAGCATAGTACATCTAACATCTAGTTTAGGTACACCCCACCTCTCCCCAGCCCCCACAAAAATCTATTACACTGGAATTACCTGGTTTATTTCCATATTAGTGTGTGATATCTAATATGGCTTGTTAACATGGCTTACCATATTTTCTGGGCATAAGTGTTTATGGGAAAAATTTCAGAGTTATACAAGTTTTGGACATGTGACTCATATAAACTGGAATAAGAGAATTGTTGTTAAAACCTGGGGCTTGCTTTGAAGCCTCATCACACTGTTCTTGGGAAACCATTAAGCAAAATGCCCTGAAGGGTAGGAAAAATTGCATTGAGCAATAAAATGTCAACAAACTGCAGAATTTGAACATCAAGCACTTTCATCTAAACATGCCCTTCTCTCCTTTCACTTGGCAGGGGTTTGGTTTTTAAAAGGTAATAAACTCTAGCACTCCAGTTGACCTGGGATGTGTTTAAGAAATCAAACCTTAGAGCCAGAAGCAGTCCGACCTTTAATGTAGACTCCCCACCTCAGAAAAACCATTGAATGAGAAATATAAACAGAAGAGGAGAACAGAAATATATGTCTCAATTGTCCAGGTCTTGGATTTTTTTCAAAGAGGGTTCACAACAAAATGCTGGGCCAGAAGGAACAATCTTAAATCTGTTTAAACAGGTGTCTAGTACTTACTATCTCATGAACAGCAAATGAGTATAATCACAGCACAATATAAGAAGGATGTGGATGAGGAAAACCTATTCATAAGCCTGCGTAACCTTTACAACCTGGGGCAGACACAGTTTGGTCTCAGAGCAGGGTTGCAGTCAAGAAACAGTTTCCCACAGCCAAAAGTAATTTCAAAATAACTCAAACCCTTTACTTATGTTTCTAAAGAACCAAAAAGGGGATCTAAATTCAAAGACCATAACAATATTTATTAAAATCCCCTTTCATCTTCTACTCCTCCCCCTTACACTTGCTGCCAATCCAGAGCATTTCAATTCACAATTTCCCATAGCTTCTCTCAACATATCATTCTCCTTTCTCTGCCTTTTCTCACCCTCTCTTTTCTGTAGCACTTTCTTATGTAGATTGACCTTACCTCTCTCCTAGCAGAAAAGAATCCCTATTTGTAGGAAGAAAAAGAATCAGGAAATTGATCTGGTAACTACAGAATTCTCTTTGGCTGGGTAGGGTAGGGAAATAGAGAACATTCCACATTAACAATTTTATTCCAACAGAACTATATCATGAATTAAAAACTACTGATGGGTAAGAGCTATATCTTCCATCTACTCCTAAAACTTAGACCTGAAAAATCTGAGAGACATGATGTAGATACATTATGTTTGCATAGTTCTAGAGATAATGTTTGCCTAAAAAAACTCATGCTATTAAAGCACATAGAAGAAATCCCTTTTCTCTCTCTCAAAAGAGTGAAGTTTAGGGGCCGGCCCTGTGGTGTAGCAGTCGGGTTTGTGTGCTCTGCTTCAGCGGCCCAGAGATCACCAGTTCAGATCCCTGGTGAGGACCTAGCACCACTTATCAAGCCATACTGTGGCAAGTGTTCCACGTATAATGTGGGGGAAGATGGGCACAGATGTTAGCTCCAGGACAATCTTACTCAAAAAAAAAAAGATGAAGAAGAAGAGTGACGTTTCTTTTCAGAAGTATAAATGTGATAGATTACCAAATGGAGGTCTAGAATTTCTTGGAGAAGGAACAGGAGACATAATAGAATACCAGTTGTGGACACTGGGAAATTTTCATGCCTTCATGTAGAGACCATTCCAAACCATTGTCACATGGTTTGAAATGATAAATCAGGCTTTGTCTATGCATGACTAGCGTTAGTTTCCTAATAGATTCTATCCTACCAAATCAGGCCTTGGGAGCCCAAATACTTATGAGTCAAGCTGTATCCTAATCAAGTGTCACTGATTGAGTGAGAACTATGACAAAATGGAAAGGGCATGCTCTATCTAAAGTAATTATTCCTTTTCCACTAATTCTTAGGAAAGCTGGCCCAGTGTTGCCAGATTCCTAATTTTCCAAGAGAGCCCCCAAATCCACATGCTATATGTAGTACACGCTAAAATTTTAGATGCCGGCAGTTTAATACTTTTCATCACTATGAATGCCAAATAGCCATACCCATGCACTGATGTAGCCTACAGACCACATCAACTCTGAAAAAGAAAAATTAACTCAGAAGCAACAAATATAATATACCAATATTTGATTTCTTTACCTGATTCAGTATGAATACTCAATATAATTTTCTGCAAAAACCATCCAGCAACAAATAAAAAGGCTTAAAGGAAATCAAACAAGTGGCACGTTTGCCAAATAAATTAATTCAACCATATAAAAACTATAGGCTTATGCCCAAGAAGAAGTCAGTATGAAAGTGGTGCTAAAGCAGTGCTAAGTGGTAAACTTTTAGATTTTAATGCTTATATTAGAAAAAAATTAAAGTTTAAAATCAGTTATTTAAGTTTCCACATTAAGATGCTATGAAAAGGAAAGCAATTAAACCCAAGGTAAGTAGAATGAGGGAAATGAAAATAAGAGCAGAAATCAACAAAAAATAAAACAAACCATAGATAACAATCTATGAACACAAAAGCTGGTTATTTGAAAAGATCTATAACGTTGGAAAACCCCAGGCTGATCACGAAAAAACATACATAAAGCATCAATATCAGTAATGAAATAGTCATTATCACTATAGATCCTACAGCCATTTTAAAAACATAATAAGAGAACACTATGAACAATGCTATGACAATAAATTTGAAAACTTAGGAAAATGATCAAATTCATAAATTACCAAAATAAACACAAGGAGAAATAGAAAATCTGAATAACTCTCTCTGTATATATAATAGAGTTCTGTAGGTAACAAATAAATTTAGTATATGATTTTTTTAAAAAGCTCCTCAACAAAGAGAACAGTTTAGTGGTTACCAGAGGGGAAGGGGGTTGAGGAGTGGGCACAAGGGGTGAAGGAGCACATATATATGGTGACTGACAAAAAATAATGTACAACTGAAACTTTACAATCTTAGAAACTGTTACGGCCTCAATAAAATAAAAAATTTTTAAAAATCTCCCCAAGAAAACTTCAGATCAAAACAGTTTCACTGGTGAACTCTATCAAAGATTTAAGAAATAATACTAATCCCACAGAAATTCGGAAAACAGAGGAGGAGCGATTGTTTCCTAACTCACTACCCTGATGTCATTTTATTACACTAACTCATTTTATTACCCAGATAAATACATTAAAAGAAACTGCAGATAACTATCCTTGTGAAAACAGGAGCCAAAAACATTTAACAAAATTTTAGCAAACTGAAGCTAGCAGTACAAAGAATAATAATGCATCATTACCAAGTGGGGTTTGCTCCAGGAGTGCAAGGTTGATTTTTACCATTTTTAAAACATTCAATGCAGTGTACCACAATAAGACAATAAAAGAGAAAAGCAGGGGCCAGTCCCGTGGCCAAGTGGTTAAGTTTGTGCGCTCTGCTTCAGCAGCCCAGGGTTTCACTGGTTCAGATCCTGGGTGCGGACATGGCACCGCTCATCAGGCCATGCTGAGGTGGCTTCCCTCAGGCCACGACTAGAAGGACCCATACTAATAATATACAGCTACATGCTGGGGTGATTTGGGGAGAAAAAGCAGAAAAGTAAAAAAAAAAAGAAGATTGGCAACTGCTGTTAGCTCAGTTGCCAATCTTTAAAAAAACAAAAAAAGAAAAGCATATGGTTACATTAATAGATATAGTAAAACCATTTGACAAAACTTAATATCAATTCATGAATAAAAACTTTCAGCCAACAAGGAGAAAAGGAAACATTCTTAACATGATAAAGGGTATCTTAGAAAAGCCTACAGCTAACATTCTATATAATGGTGAAAAACTTACTGCCTTCCCCAAGATGAAGATTAGGAATAAGGCAAGGATGTCCACTCTTAGCACTGCAATTCAAATTGTAGTGGAAGTCCTAGTTCGTGTAATAAGGCAAGGAAAAGCAATAAAACACCAGCAGACTGGAAAAGAAATAGTAAAGTTTTCTTTACTCACAGATGACATGATTATGTGCATAGGGAACCTAAAGAATAAACAAAATAAGCTACTAGAACTAGTAAGTGAATTTTGCAAGGTTTCAGGATACAAAGTTAATAAACAAAAATAAATTGCATTTCTATATATTAGCAGTGAATAATTGGAAAGTAAAATTTTTAAAATATTTTACAACAGCATCAAAAAGCAGCGACTACTTAGGAACAAATTCAAAAAAATACATGTAAGAACAAAATACATGTAAGACTTGTATACCGAAAACTAAACAACACTGCTGAGAGAAATTGAAGACCTAAAAGACAGAGAAATAAACCATGTTTATGGACTGAAAAATTCAATATTGTTAAGATGTCAATTGTCCTTAATTGATCTGCAGCTTCAATACAATACAATCAAAATTCTTTACAGAATTTTATTTTTTAAGAAATTGACATGCTGATTTTAAAATAAATATATAGGAATGCAAAGAACATAAAAAGCCAAAAGAAATTTTGGAAAAGAAAAAAAAGTTGAAGGACTTACACTCCTTGAGTTCAAGATTTACACAACACTACAGAAATAAAGAGAGTTGTTTTGGTGTAAGGATAGGTATACAGATCGATGGAGCAGAATAGAGAGTCCAAAAATAGAGAGACCCACACATAAATAGGCAATTGATTTTTGACAAAGTTCCCAAGGTAATTCATGGGAAAAGGTAGCATTTTCAATAAGCGGCCCTAGAATAATTGGATATCTGTGTGGATGTGATGGTTAATTTTATGTGTCAATTTGGCTGGCCATGGTGCCCAGATATGTAGTCAAACACTATTCTGGATATTTCCGTGAGGATGTTTTTTGGATGAGATTAACATTTAAATTAGTGGACTTTGAGTACAGCAGATTGCCCTCCATAACGTGGGTGGGCCTCATCCAATTAGTTGGAAGCTTTAATAGAACAAAGACTAACCTTCCATGATAAAAAAGGAATTCTGCCAACAGGTGACCTTTGGACTTGGACTGCAACTCTTCCCTGAGTCTCCACCCTAACTTATCAGATTTTGAATTTACCAAGCTTCCACAATCTCATGAACAAATTCCTTAAAATAAATCTCTCCCAGTGTAAATCTAGATAGTCTATACAGAGAGAGATATCTAGATCCATATGTTCTGTTTCTTCCATTCTCTGGAGAACCCTGACTAATGCAGTGGGTAAAAGCAACTTGAATGCTAGATCATAATAAAAATGAATTCAAAATGGATCGTAGACCTATATATAGAAGTCTAATATATGAAACTTCTAGAATAAAAGATGAGAAAAATACTTGTGACCTTGGATTGTAAGCAAAGATTTTTGTAGACAGAACACACAACACCCTAACAATAAAAGAGAACAAATGGTAAATTGGATTTAAGCAAAGGAAACACTTCTGCTCTTCAAAAGACATCACTAAAAAAATAGAAGGTAAGCCACAGACAGCATAAAATATTCACAGTATGTGTTTCTGACAAGAGATTTAAATCCCGAATATATAAAGAACTCTTACTCAATTATAAGACAAACAACCCAAAATATAAATAGGGTAAATATTTGAACCAGTACTTCACAAAAGAAGGTATACACATGGCAAACAAACTTGAAAAAGTGTTCAACATCGTTAGTCATTAGAAACATGCAAATTAAAACAAAATGAGACACCACTAAATGGGATGCCTAGAATGGCTAAAATGAAAAAGACTGACAGTACCAAGTGTTTTCAAGGACCTCAAGCCTCTGAAACTCTTACACTGCTGGTAGGAATGCAAAACGGTATAGAAAATTGGCACTTTCTTATAATGTTAAACATGTGCCAACTACATGATTCAGTAGTTCTAGTGTTAGGTATTTACTCAAGAGAAATGAAAACATACATCCACAAAAAGCTTATATAAAAATGTTTATAGAAACTTTATTCATAGTAGCACAAAACTGGAAAAAGCCCAAACGTCCATCAATAGGTGAATGGTTAAATAAATCTTCGGACGTTCATGTAATGGAATACTACTCAGCAATAGAAAGGAATAGACTACTGATATATGCAATGTAGATTAATCTCAAAAGCATTATGCTGAGCAAAAGGAGCCTGACACAAAAGAACACAAACTATATGATTCGTTTATACAAATTTCAAGAACAGACAAAACTAATCTATACTGATGGAAACAAAAAGAGTGTTTGCCTGGTGTGTGGACCAGGGTGGTAGGGGGATTGTCTACAAAGTAATATGCAGGAAATTTAATGTGTCTTAGAAATATTCTATATCATGAATGGGATGGGTTTTATACACATGTATATATTTTTTCAAAACTCATCAAAGTGTACAGTGAAATTGATGCATTTTATTGCATGAGAGTTATACCTCAATAAATCAATAAAGTTGATTTTTAAATAACATTTCCTAAAGACTGACCCACTCTTGCCCCACAGCTGTGCAAAACCTCGTGTGTACTGCAATCCCCGCCTTCAAACTCACACATAGCCTTTCCCTATGTTCTAGGGACCATACTCCCTCTGATTCTAGGGATCAGCACGCACCTCTCCCAGGCCTTGTCTGCTCCACCAGAAGAGGTGCTTCCAGGAAATGATCTCAGATCTGGCTGTGCATCACAATCACTGGAAATGTTCATTAAAATGCAGGTACCTGGGCCCTGTCACTAGAAATTCTGATCTTCCGTCTACTTTGAATCCAAAGCAGATGCTACAGTGCTCTGACCTGTGTGCATGGCTCAGACCCCACTGCACTAGATTTTGAGTCACTGTGGCCAGGCTCTGTGCTGAGACTCAATCCCCCGCTCCATTCAGAGCTGCCACTGCACACTGGCCTCACTTTTGTTTTTATAACTACCTTTTTCAAACTTAAGTATCTTGCGGGACAAAATGATGTCACTCCTCATTTATACACCAAAATATGAGGGCTCAGAGACAAATTAACAGCCCAGTATTTTTCTAGGGTCCTCTCGCTTCAGTAATTCAAAGACTCTCCAGAGAAGGTTACATAGATGCAGGAATCAGTCCTACTCATCGTCACTGCTTGTCAGGGCAGTGGGAACTCAGACTCCCCCTGAGAACAGGACGAAGGACACAATCCTTTAACGGCAAAGGGAGAAGTAAGGCCTCTGCTCTGGCTCCACTCCAAGGTGACTCTAAGGGATTTGTAACTATTTTGTTAAACCACAGGGTATGTTTCTCTGTAGTTTATGCCACAAGATCACAAAAAGTGCAGTGGTTAGGAAATCTCTTTGTCTGAAAACCATTATTTGCTAGTTTGATCTGATTAGAAAAATGTCAAAGACTGTACCTCCGAACCCGTGACTATCAGGATAAACATGAGGCTCTTAGCAGGTGGGAGGGCCGCGATTGCTCACTTAGGATTTCCACCAAAGCAAGGCTTTGTTGACTGCCTCTCAGCTCACAGAGTAACTTGACAGGGAAACAGGGTGTGTGTGTGTGTGTGTGTGTGTGTGTGTATGCATGCATGTGTATGAGACAGTAATCCTAATTCCATGAATTTCAGGTCCTAGGAAACCAGGTAAGATACTGGGCTATTTTTTCAAACTCCAAATTTTCTTTAGGCCTCATTCATCCTATAATATAAATGTTTTTAAGCAACTGGGCTACGATGAGAACTGAGGGGATTGGAACTCTAGCTGGGTGAGAAAGAAACAAGATAAATCTCCGTGCCAAGCAGTAGAGCAGACAGGGAGGAAAAAGATTTAGAAGCAAATGGCAGCAGGAGGAAATTCAATAGCTAGAGTGCAGTAAATGAGGTGAAAAGTGGACTCAAAGAAAGAGGTGGGTTGGAATGCAGAATGCAATCTCGACCTTCCCAGCAACTTTGCCTGGGGCCCTGGTGACAGATGTTAACTCTCAAACTTCTCTGCAGGTTTGCCAACAAGGGCATTTTGGAAAGTATAGAGCACACCTTTCATGATTTAGCTCAGTTTCCACTATTGAAACACTGATCCTTTTTTATGTCTTCCGAATTCTCTCTAGTAGAAAAGAAAAAAAGACAGACAAGCTCATTTCTTCCCTAAACATCCTCCTTCTCAATATGATACTGAAAGTCACCTAGTCTAGGATCCCATAGGAATTCCAAAGGCATCTTATTTACTAAATTGATGACACTTCTAGGATTTTAAAGACTCATAAAATTTTAGAACTAGAGAAGACATTGGAAATTGTCTAGCCTTAACTTTTAATTTGAGACAGTTATTTATGCAAAAATATATATTGTTAAGTTCCTACTATGAGTGAAGAATCAGAAAGAGCCAGAAACTCGCCCTGAAATACCACAATGTCCTTTGTTTATACACTCTAAGCTGGCAGCCTTGAATTTTTCTGAATGTGGCAAAGTTCTTTAGGTAACTACCTACTATATTCCTCATGTTAATGTCTTATATTGTTTCTAAGTTTACCTCTTTTGGACTCTAGAGATATAATACTAGAGATACAGATGTATGTAAAACAGATAAAAATCATGCCCCAGGTGAGTTTATATTCTAGCGGAGAAAACAATCAACAAAAATAAATAAATGCACACTATAACATCAGATAGTGATTATAAAAGGAGACAAAGTTAAGTAAGATGATAGAGAAAGATTGCAAGGCTGGTGACCTTCTTCGATGAGTGGTTAGGAGAGGCTTCTCTGAGGTGGTAATACTTGAATAGACCTAAACGAAGTGAGAGAATGAACCAGATGGAAATCTGGGACCAGTAATCCAGACAAGAAAACTCTGAGGTGGAAATGAGCTTGGCATATTTAAGGAACAGCAAGAAACCCCCTGTAGCTAACACAGAGTGAATGAGGCAGAGTGTAGGAGGCGAGGTCAGAGACAAACAGGGGACAAATCACATAGAGGGTAAGGCTTTGAAGGGAATTGTTGACACAAATAATCCATAATCAATCATAAATCAAAATTGGGGTGAGTTTATTACATGAGCCAGTTTGAGCACTATAACCCATAAGAACTTTTCCACCAAGAAAGGAAGCTCTCTGAAGAAGTGCAGTGTATGGAATGGTGATATACTGTCTTGGAACAAAGTACATACATCACATATGACAGAAATATCTCTTTCACTACAGTCACAGATGTTTTGCTGGTACAGCAGGTCAGTGGTCACAAGATGAGTTAAAGCACGTCAGTAATTAATCCTTGGTTTCTGGGAAGAAATGCTTATCCTTAAAGAAATGCCAATATGGAGGGAAGAAACATCCCTATCTTTACGGGCATCATTCTTGGCTTTAGGACATTGTAAATGTTTAAAGCAATTGTACAATGCACGCTCAACAGGCCACGTCAGGCTTTTCTGGAAAAACAAGTTTAGGCCAAATTAGTTTTAAACCAAATGGCTTCCTTATATACTCCAATATATATTGCTTTGCATTATTTCATCAGAATACAGGAACAATTTAAGTGATTTTCCAAAGGCAGAGGTGTAATTTGTCTCGCCCCACCACAGTTGACAGAGGATTCTAAAGATGACTCAGCATCACCCTAAGTTCCTTGAAGTCAAAGTCTGTCTTTATATCATATAGTCCCAGTTGTCGTACATTATAAAGTAGACCACCAGAGTAAGAGCAGATTGAGAACAGGGATGGAACAGAATGACTAATAAAATTTGAAAGGAAAGGTACACATTGAGAAATTTAACCAGAATTTTTAAAACCATGGAAGTTGTGGGGCTGGCCCCGTGGCCGAGTGGTTAAGTTTGCGCGCTCTGCTGCAGGCGGCCCAGTGTTTCGTTGGTTCGAATCCTGGGCGCGGACATGCCACTGCTCATCAAACCACGCTGAGGCAGCGTCCCACATGCCACAACTAGAAGGACCCACAACGAAGAATATACAACTATGTACCAGGGGGCTTTGGGGAGAAAAAGGAAAAAATAAAATCTTAAAAAAAAAAAAACCATGGAAGTTGTGATAGGGTCCTAATGAAACCATCTTTATCATTTTCCTAAATATGTTTTTCTGTTAAAGGTATAGTCAATTTTATTTTTACAGCTCTATAACAAGAATTCTCTGGAAGGCCAGTCACTCATGAACAATTCCCAAATAGTGAACCTTCAAAGAACAGCCAGAGAAGAGCCAAGGGTAACTGACCTGCAGAGGCAGCGGCCAGGCTGTCCTCTGGAGCCGGGTTTGGTGGTGCATCAACTGGGCAGAATAGATTGAAAACATGGCATCTATTAACATGGGTTGCTATCCAGATCACAGATCACTCTAGTAAAATATAAATAGGTCCTGCTTTCCACAAAATAGACAACTTCTCAAGCTGAACTATAAAACCACTCCTCCCAAAAGGCTATCTGCCCAGCACAACTACCCCAGAGTGTTGTTTACGGGGAACAAGTGAGTATTTTATTATATGAAGTTTAGGTAATTTAATATGCTTCCCAAGAAATAAGTCTGCAAAGGGGAAATTCCAAATAAGTAAAAAAAAAAAAAAGTAATTTTACATACTTTACGTGTAATCAAGTCTTAATTTTGAGCACTAAGAAAGAGGTATCCAATTTTTATTAATAAAAAATCAGTATCTCCTCACCCCTACTAAATAAATGTTAAATAAATACACAAAGAATGTGTCTGTTTGAAGGAACACCAAAGTATACCTTGCACAGGGCCCCATATTTCTGGCTCCAGGTTTGTTGCCATCTCACTTTCATAAACGTGCCAAGATCTAGGAATGTCCTTCTTCCTCTTGCCCTAAACAGAAATGAAGGCTTTGATCCCAGTTGATCCTAAAAACATATTTGGGCAAAAAGCAACAGTGTTGACCAATAGGCAAAGGAAAGACTTGTATTTGAGATGTTTTTCCTCAAATGGGAACTGGAATATTTAGGAATTCAGATATGAATCTGAGAGCCCAAAAGAGGTAAACCTAGGAACAATGTAAGGAATTAATACTTACATGGCAGGTAGTGACTTAAAGAGCTTACAACCCTACATTGAGAGAAATTCATGGCCACCAGCTGAAAGCCGGTAAATCGGAGCATGTCTCAGCTCTTTCTGATTGCCTTTAAGAAAGATTTCTGTGCCCCTTTCCTAGACGTGCCTAGGTCTTTCCATCAGACACAGAATACCCACTACATTAGGCAAATCTTATGTTCTAAAAATACATGGTTTAAGACACTAACAGGCAGTGGTTTTTATTGTCTTACATTAGCTTGATCTTTTGAGGAGCTCAGAAGAGAATTCTAGCAATTCAAAAGAACTCTTGTTTACTAGAATGTTGCCTGAAGAGTGTTTATCTCTTAGAAATATTCATTATTGGCTAAACTGAGGCCTCTGTTTCTACTCAACTACTTGACATTTCATATGTCTCTCCATGTTTATCTCAAGAAGTTTTCTCTGACTAACTCATGCCCTGGAATCTTCTCTAAATTCCTAAAGAATTATCTGTGCCCCTCATTTATCATTTAATGCATACTACTCTATAAGATCCTTCCTTCCTTCTTTCTGTCCTTCCTTCCTTCCTTCTTTCCTTCTTCTTCTCCTTCTCCTAAAATTTATTGGCTGCTTACTCTGTGTCTGTGTGAGCACTGTTCCGGTCTCTTTTCAGTCTATTTTCTAATTTCACCTTTGCAACAACTGTATTACCTGTTCCCTCCAAATTAGATTCTCTTCTTTTTGGTTACAGAGATTGTCTCACTCCTCTTTGGATGCTAGGTACCTAACAGTCTTGTTCTTCCAAAATAATAAGAATAAGTTGTACTCTGAGTACAACTCTAACTAAAATCTCTGTACACTAAAGTGTACACCTGTGGGGGTTTTTTGCTTATGTTTGACAAGCAGCTCACTCCAGTGTAATTGAAAAATTAATTTTGCCATTCTTACTCAGGTCAGTTATTATGTCCTAGGTCTGTAACTATCATTGTGCATGGTAGGTCCTAGAACAAACATAAAGGTTTTTATAGAAGAAAAGAAAGCGAAGAAAGGGAGGGAGGGAAGGAAGGAAGGAAGGAAGGGAGGGAGGGGAGGAAGGAAGGAATGAAGGAAGGAAGGAAGGAAAGAAAGAAAGAGAAGGAGAAGGACTCATATGTTACCTCACACTTTTGAAAAACTGCAAAAAGTGTCTCCTCTTTCTATGCCTCCTCCCCTTCTCTATCCTTATAAATCAGCCAAAAGATGAACATTAATTTCTTGAAGAATGCTTTTCAATGTAATTGCGTAACAATGTTCATATTTTCAGAAAGAGGAGAGTGTGTGTGGTGAGGCAGTAGAGGAGAGCATCCCTTAAACAACACTAAAAGGCCATTTTCTCAAAATCACAATTTATTCCAAGAAACAGTTCCCTCTTTACAAACCATTTAAAAACTCTACTACTAAATCAGTTTGGATCTGTTCTAAACCCTGAATCCCAAAGCCTGGGGATTCAATTTTGGCTTCAGAAACTATCAGTGACCTCTACATGCTCATAATGAGAAGTGAAGGAGGTGGTTCAAACCCCAGGGCCGGCAGGAACAAGGCTGAAGTCTCTTTATGCTCACGGGGCTGGTGATCCCATTCCATAGGAATGTCGAAAACAGCAGCTTTCCCGGACAGAGACCCCAAACTATACTTTTAGGTGATGTAATCCAAGCCAAACTTCCTTACATGGCCAGGGACAGAGCCAAGGAAATTTCTGTCAGTTCCACAATTCTTCTTGAACTCTTTGGTCACCAGAAACTTGGAACTACAACAACAACAAAAATTATCTAGGAAAATTTGTAGAGTACTTACATGATAATAATAGCTGCCCTTTGAAGACATACCACATGCCAGGAATTAACCAACTTTACATTTTTCTAATTCTTATAACAACCATAGGAAATATTTTATGAACAAGGATATTGGGACTCAGAGAGGCTAAGCAACTTAATGAGTGGCAGAATCAGGATTAGAACCCAAGTCTATCTGTGTTTCTCAACAAGGAGCAGTTTTGCCTCAGGGAACACTTGACAATGTCTGGAGACATTTTTGGTTGCCATAGTAGGTAGAGGTTAGAGATGCTGCTAAACATCCTGCAATGCACAGGACAGCCCCCACCCACGCTGCCCACCCAAAGAATTATCCATCCCCAAACGTCAATAGTCCCAAGGCTGAGAACACCCTGTCTATCTGATTCTAAGGCTGTCTTTGTGCTTTGCAAAGCATCCCGCATCTGGAAACTCAGATGAGACTGTGAAGCTATGGCTAGGGGCAAAAGAGGACCGAAGGCTGACCATTGCCGTGAGGTGGAGAGCTCCATTCATTTGTAATGGAGAGATTGGGAGTGGACAGGGAACAGAATTCAAGCCAATAGATTTCCCATCATTTAAATTAACTGTCCCCTTTGTCAGCTGTTGAATACTGCTCGGCATGGTAGAAGACACGGAAGACCCTGCCAATGGATCTAGCCAAAACCAAGCATTCCAGTCCAGGGAGCCTTTCACTCTGGCTCCCTTCTGACCATCGTCTGCCTGCCTTGAGAGTGATAGAGTAACCAAGGCAGCCCGTTAGGCCAGCTTATCTCAGCATCCCATGGCTGGCTGCGAGTGAGCCCCGCCAATGTCTACTTCATCACAGGCCCAGTCTGCGGCTGTCAGCACCTGGAGCTGGGCCAGTGGGGGGCTGGGCAGGGCGGCTGGTACCAGACACCCAGGCCTGTTCTCTGTCCGCCCCCTATTAATAAATGGCTTTCCTGGCGTTGCCAATGCATGGATCATGGACTCCCTGTCGGCAGGACAGCCATTTTTTTTTATGTCTGATTGGAGCATGAAAAACAGAAGCTTTCCTGGATTATATTTAGTGGAAACGCTCTCTCACACATTTTCTCCATCAATAACCAGATGTAAATCAATCTACTTACCAACCTCTCTACTCCTCAGTGAAGACTTCCTCGTCCCCTTCCAGAATTGGGCTGAGCTGGAGGAATTGCACAGTGAATTCAACAAGAGCCTTCACGCTTTCCCAAGCATACCTTCCCCTCCACTCCCAGTGTAAGATGGAGCTTTGTCCAGGCCCCCTGTGCTCCCCCCACAGATCTCCATCCTTCCCCAGCAGAGCACTTACCTCTCTGCATCTAGTTGCCCCCCCCCCCCCGCCCCCCACTGGCCTGTGAGCTTGCTCGGGGCTCTTGCCCACAGTTGTACTCTCAACACTGAGCAGCGGGCCTGGTACTGATGGATAGATCCGATTATATTAGTTAAATGAATGAATGGGAGTGATAGCCATACAGACATCCTTTACAGCAGTTACCTTACTGCACTGTCACTTTTAGGTGTCTGGCTCCTCTACGGTTTTAACCAGAAAGCTCCTTGAAGGTGGGGGCCGTGTCTTTGCTCCTTTGAGTCCCAGTGCCTGCTCTATAAAGGAGCTGGAATGACTGAAGGAGTCGAAAGAAGAAATTGAAGCAATTAATGAATCTAGGTTTAACCTTGACTTCCAACATCAAAACAGGACACCAGAGGTTACATATGTGTTTGTCAAAACTCATAGAACTGTACACAAAACAGGGCGAATTTTACGGTATATAAATCAATTTCAAAAAATGAAAAAGAATATAAAAAATGTACAAGGGAAGATAAATCCCTGTTCTCTAATAGGTAATTGTGACCATTATAAAGTTTAAAGGCAAGTTTTCTCCCTTAAAAATATCATACAAAAACAGATGTACATTGTTACAGAAGCATCACTTCACTGTGCTACATAAAGGACCGTTTCTGAACTATCCTTGGAATGTCGATGTGTTCCTATTTCATATACGAGTTCTTGGTAAAAATGAGGCATTTCTAGTCCCTTAAGGCAACATTTCACTGCAGATATGTCTTCAGAGAGTAAATGTTCTTTCAGCAGAATGTCACTCTATTAGATTTTTTAAACGATGTGTGTTAAAATTCCTGAGTTTTAAAAATTGTGTTTTGCCTGAGGGATTTATTTACCTCCATCCCAACATATTACATCATAAAGCAGCATGCATGAACTGCCAGGAACAGCTTTCTAGGGACACAGAGACTTAACATGGTACTATATTAACAGAATATTTTCAAAATTAAACATATCTCATAATTTCCAAAAACTCCTCAATTTTAGAAGGATAAAAGTGAATAATAAACAGAGCAGAGAGGTGCTGTCTCTATTACAAAGCAATAGAATTGTCATTCTGTTGTCCTTCTTGCAGTCTTCTACAACTCTTCCAGCTCATGCCAAAATCACCCATCTCTAAATTCTCTTGACACTTTGTTTATATCTTTGGAGACTGGGATCATCAGCCTAAGGCAGATTCCATCCAGGCCACATGTAGAATGAATACAGTACGACTTGTGTGTGTGTTGTTCTGTTTGACTTGTGGTTTTTTAAAGTTTTGAATTTGTTGTTAACATTTCCAAAATTGGCAAATTCCCCGTACAAAACCAGTGTTCCAACTTCTCTTGAGAAATCAGAAAGATCTGGCAATGCTCAGTCCACCATCCTGTGTGACTGGAGCCACATGGTGGCTGCTTTTTGTAGAAGGACCCTGTGTCCTCTGGTTTGCCAGTGTCTCCACAATCACTTGTGTTACCCCTCTGGTCTTTGTGGACCTTGAATATGCCACTCCAGGCCTAAGGAATGGCCAGGTGTATGCAACATCGGTGCAAGCCCACTCGATGTGGGTAAGCAGGCAGAGGTGATTGCTGAGAGCCTCCTGACCAGTGTTGGCCTAAAGAACTTGGTTGTGAGTGTGGCCAAAGATTCAAAGTTGGAGGGAAGGTCCCCAGGCTTAGAGAATCAGGCCATTTCTATGGAGGTCGCAGACAGCGGTTGGATGATCTGGCTGCAGAGGACAAGGATTCTCCAAGAGGGGGCAATGGCATTGTTGTAATCAACAATACCCTTGTATCATCTGGGACCCTCAGGTCATGATCTCTGACTGGCTATGCCATGGTGATTCCTTCTGCAAAGGGGCCAGAGCCACAAAGCAGGGATTCCATGGGAATCTACAGTGTCTCAAGGGCCACAGGTTCTCATCAATGTCACCGCTGTCTTCCGAGGCAGGAGCAGGGACTCTGACTTTGGAAACCTTCACAGAGCCCTCATTTTGACAACCACTCATCTCCTATCTGGTACTGGCTTTCAAAGTATGTTTTTATTTCTTCAATAAGATAGTTACCTTCTGTAGGCATGTGACATTTCACTTGTTACCTTCTATTACAAACTATTTTGTGTTAGCTGAACAGCTCATGCTCCTTATTTGTTCCATATTGAACCAGCAGTCTATCTTCAGTGCCTAAGGAAGATCGTAAAGACAAAATGGCTGAGCAATAATGATGAGAACTACAGCTGGGGCCATATAATGCTCAGCTTGGCCCCTGCTTTGCTCTCCATAAGAGCCGGACCCCTTCAGTCTCTGCCAGGCTGGAGGTTCCACAAACAGAAGAGACACTTTATGATGCATATCTAGAAGCATTCCAAAGCAACTATCAGGTAGTAATGAAATTGGTACTAGGTCTCACCTGATTACACCTGAGAACAGGTATTGCATGGCTGCAATATTGTCATCGGATTTTAACACTAAAAGACTTCAGAGGGCAAGTTTTCTCTCTGAAGATTGCATAGTTGCAAACAACTCCTACCCAACTATCAAAAGGGATGTGTACCTACAGTCATATAGGATTCTAACAGAAATGAGCTCAAAGAGCCATGAGAAGAAAGATTCTCTGTTGGTGTAAACACTGGTTTATCAGCCTTGCTGCTCATTAGCATACACTCTGCCTTCTAATTATGCCCTAATTTGTACTATGCAAACATCTAACAATTCCTCCACCAACAGCTTTTCTAATTAGCAAGAAAATCAGTGGCAGATGTGAAATTCGTGGGATGCTGAATGTAAAACGTTAATTAATTTATAAAACTTTGAAGCCTCTTGAAAAACCTTTTCTGAGAAAACTTCATACAATGTCCTCATTAACAGAGACCCTGAGATAGCTTTCTCTTTTATCGTGCTACACTTTGAATTTGATTCTTGTCATTTCTGGACTGAAGTTATTTTGGGAATTTATTAACTCAAATCACTGCTTAAGTGGACCTGGAATTGGTCCTTTGACCAAATATCTAACTGTCCTGTCTGACCCTGGTGATCTACAGGGATCTGCCCCGCCTTCTCCAGAGCAGTGTGACAAAAGCTATAGAGTTTGTGGGTTTGTCATAGGAAACGATGAGGGCCTGGATCTCTCCTTAGGGGCTTCATCTCATCTCACATTCCAAAAGCTCCCTAGATTCCTGGAGTTGCTCTGGGGAATTTATGCATACTCCTTTGTGCAGCAGAATTGCCCCCAAAGATGGCACAACGGAGGCACTCACTCCCCTCCCAGGTTTAATAGGCCTCGTGCTTCAGGGATCAGCTGGGGACCTGCTGGTCAATACTCAGGTCCACCTAAATGGAACAAAGGGCTACAAGTCCTAACAATGGAGATAGTCACTTTCAGTGCCCCCTACAACATAATTGTTAGAAATGAATTCCTATGTGTGGAACGCAGGGTAGTAGGGGCATTCTCCTTGTGGCACAGAAAGTTCTCTGAGACAAAACGTTTGCAGCTCTGCCTGTGTTTTTCCCTGCAGCATCCCCTGCTGTCACTTCAGAGCACGCAAGCTGGCTTTGGCCTGACATTGGAATTCTTTTCCTAGCTTGATCTCAGCCTTTGCGTCCTTCCAACACTTCCACAGCTGAGGTTCAAGGAAGGGTCCTCATGGCAGGGGTGTAAGAATTCTCCCAAACCAAAGATCACTCTCTTCTCTTTTTCTGGACAACCCCTTTCATTGTAGTCACTTGCTTGAATGATATTTTCACTTTTTTTTTTTTTTTAAAGATTTTATTTTTTCCTTTAGTACATAGTTGTATATTTCTCGTTGTGGGTTCCTCTAGTTGTGGCATGTGGGACGCTGCCTCAGCGTGGTTTGATGAGCAGTGCCATGTCCACGCCCAGGATTCGAACCAACGAAACACTGGGCCGCCTGCAGCGGAGCGCGCGAACTTAACCACTCGGCCACGGGGCCAGCCCCATGATATTTTTGCTTTTTAAGACCTAAAAAATGTTTCTTCAGAGCTGGATCAGAAATAATAAAAATATTGACACTGAATACGTTCCTCAGCATGTCCTAAACACTATTTAAAGCACTTCACATTGCTTATTTAAGCCTTTCAACAACTCTGTGAAGTGAGTGCTATTAGCATTGCCATTTTACAGATGGGAAAACTGAGACATTAAGAGGTTAAGTGGTCTGCCAAGGTCACAAAGTCAGTGGCAAAGCTGAGATTCAAATTTAGGTAATCTGACTGCGGAGTCCATGCTCTGGACTGGAAATGAGAAAAGTAACACTTCAGGGTTGTATGTGAAAGCTTCCCTCCATCTAATTGCTGTCCCCAGACTCACTAGATATGTCCTCCCACTCTCCCCTCAAGGTGACATCTTTCCCTGTGCCTACACCTCCTTGGTTGGAAAGGGAGCCCTTGCATGCTGTACTCCCACCATCACCCCCAAATCCCCACTCACTGGAGAGGCTCATCCCTGAGAGCTGGCTGATGGCTACTGCCTGCCCCTAACTTATTCCCAGATGGGCTCTGGGCCTTGGACAAGTGGCTTCCTTCTAAAGCCCCTTGCTACAGATATAGAGGCAGATTCTTGCTGGTGACCCCCATTCCACTCCTTTCCTAAAAGTTTCTTCGTATCTTTCACGAAGATTCTTCCCTTTTAAAGCTTTCCTTGATGTAGGCTGTTGCCCTGGGTTCATGGGTGTACAGAGCACACAGCTACCCCCAGATTTTGAATCTCCGTGGGATAGCAGAGGACTTCTGCCCTCTGTGCAAGTGAAAGGGATTTCAAAGAGAAGGGGGATGGGTTTGTCAGCCCGAAGAGCATCACAATTTGCAGAAGTATTTGCTGGGACTTTGGCTGTCCTTTCCCATTGTTTTTCTGATCCTTGAAAGCCAGTCAAGCTGCTCTGATTTCAAAAATACGCTTTTCTTAAGTTGCTTTTTAGCTTGTACACCCTAGTAGGTTTTGCATGAAGGAGCAAAAAAAAAAGGAAAAAAACTTAACATCATGCAAGTGTTTAGAAAGGTACTCTTAGAGCAGTGGTTGCCAGCTTTGGCTGCACATTATCATCATCTGGGGAGCTTTTATGCCTCTCAATACCAGGCTACGCCCCAGATCAATTACATAAGAACCTCAAAGGGTAGAGCCTGGGTTTTGACATTTTTTAAAGCTCTCCGGGCAATTTGAACATGCAGCTAATTCTGAAAACCACTCTTTTTTTTTAAAAGGTAATCAGGCTTCATTCCTGCTAACCTGATTGCTTCAGAAATTACTCTACAATCAGCAAGCTTTCTCCCTTGATGCTGTGCTCAAACTTCCTTGGAGAGCGAAAAGCTCAGCTTGGATTAGAGTTGATAATATGTAACGTACACTGAGGGCTTCCTCTGCACAAGCATTTACTAGGTGCTTCATGAGGATGGTCTCATTTAAAGGTCCCAAGAACACTGTAGAAGTGGGGAGCGATCTCACCCCCACTTTACAGAGGAAGAGACGAAGGCTCAGAAAAGCCGAATAATTTGCACAAAGTCAAACAGCTGAAAAGTGGTAGAATCAGGATTTAACCCAAAGAGTCAGACTCTAGAATCTCTCTAAGACAAAAATTTTGAAGTTCTTCTGGTGACCAAAATCTGGAGAATTTTTGTATGTTTTTCATATACTTTGTACTAACTAGGATCTGATTTGAAAACATAAGGAAACTGACTCCTAGTATGCACACCCTCATCCTTTCATAGCTAATGCCTCCTTTGCTGATGCCTTTGGCTTGTCGGAAAAGCTGGGCTCTGTAAGGACAAGAGTGTCTTCAAGGATCCCAGTTCCAGCACCTTCTGGCCAGAACCACGGCAGCGACTGCTCTCTCCTCCAGGCTCAGTGCAAGTGCTGACGGGGAGTGCCTTGTTCACATGTCACAACAACCTCTGGGTTGTGGAGCTCACACCCTCAATTTACAGATGAGGGAACAGGTGCAGAGAGTTTCAATAATGCGCTGGCTGTTTCACAGTGGGCGGCAGAGCTGGCATTCAAGCCCAGGCAGTCAACCGAGGGCACGTGCCATTCACTCGTGGTGTTACATGGCCACCCCAACTGAAGCCCCCATTCGAGTCTTCGAAGGGAAAGAGTGAGCATTTTTATCAACAGAGGCTTCAGCTTCTCAGGAAAACAGGGATGACCACAACCTGTGCAGGAGTCCGGAGTTGGTAAGAATCGTCACCAGAGGGAGACAGAGCTTGAGACATCACAGGCTCTTCTGTTTCAGCAAGGAACTCAGCAAAGCGCAGAGCCTGAAGGAAAACAAGCACAGATGGAACCCTTTGTTTTGGCTTAATTGCTGCTGCTGCTGCTTCTCCTTTCTCTTCTTCCTCCCGCTCTTTCTTTCCTCCTCTTCCCACTCATTTTCCTTGTTTGTTTCTAAGAGCTGCTTTACCAGAGTGTACAATCCAAGGAGAATATTATGAGGCCAATCTCCTCCCTCTGCCCAGAGCCTCAGCATCTGAAGCCTGCAGAAATACTGCTGTCTGAGTTAAAAGGCACTGACATGCAGAGTTTCCCCAGCTCCTGTGTCAGATCCCGGGGTCCTTGACAGAAACAAAAGCAACACCAGATAAATATTTTTATGAGGAAAGAAATTGAACATGACAAAAGAAAGTTTAATGTGGAATTAATCTGTAAGATTTTTTGCCACAAAATTTTAAGTTGTATTTTAAAATACCAAAATACTCTATGTAAATAACAGATATAAGAAATTATACTCATACTATCAGATATCTTTTTAAAAAGAACTGATTGTCTAATTTCTGGATATTAAACTTCTGTAACCCTTCTCATTAGAATATGTGCCACACAATGAAAAGGAAAAGTATTTTTAAAAATAAATAGAATTATGGGGCTGGCCCCGTGGCCGAGCGGTTAAGTTCGTGCGCTCTGCTGCAGGCCGCCCAGTGTTTCGTTGGTTCGAATCCTGGGCGCGGACATGACACTGCTCATCAAACCACGCTGAGGCAGCGTCCCACATGCCACAACTAGAAGGACCCACATAGAAGAATATACAACTATGTATGGGGGGGCTTTGGGGAGAAAAAGGAAAAAATAAAATCTTAAAAAAATCAATAGAATTAAAACGAAATTTGGCAAGCCAGTCTGGTGGCGTGCTCTGCTTTGGCAGCCCAGGGTTCACGAGTTCGGATCCTGGGCATGGACCTATACACTGCTCATCAAGCCATTCTGTGGCAGTGTCCCACGTACAAAATAGAGGAAGATTAGCACAGATGTTAGCTCAGTGACAATCTTCCTCAAGCCAAAAGAGGAAGATTGGCAACAGATGTTAGCTGGACCAATCTTCCTCACAAAAAACAAAATAAAATACAATAAAATTTGTCTTGATTCACAAATCTGATTAAAGAAGATATTTCACCTATTGACACTGAGCTCCTAGAGAGGAGAGACTTGACTTTACTAATCTAGACATCTCCATTGCCTCTCAGAGTGTTAGCATGAGAAAGGTGCTAAGTATTATTTACGGAATTGATTAATGGATGACAGATTCGTGATTACCTAGTTTCCTCAGCACAGAACCCACACCTAAAGGGAAAGGCTGATCTCTCCCACCACCATCTTCTCAGGTAGCCCACCTGAGGAGACAGGTTTGGGAGAACAGGACTCCATCAACCAAACGCTACAATAAGAACCAAGGCAGTCACTGGTCTACTGGCTCTTCCCCTCACTATGTTCTGCCTACCCTCTTGTCCTAGTCAGGGATTATTTGGTTAAAAGTTACAAAAACTCACTCAATTTAGTCTAAGGGGGAAGGAGGAGATTATAGTGGAAGGACCCAAGGGTCTTTCACAGAACTCCAAGGCAGGAAGCATCATCAGACTTCATGTAGGCCTGGAACTAAAAACAGCAAAGCAGCTAGGAAACAAAGCGACCTCAGTCTCCCTCCCGCTTCTCATCCTCTTGCCAAATGATCTGTCTTCTTCTCCCTGCACATATTCTTCTCTCTTTTCTATGGATCAGCTTTGCCTGTTTCACTGCGTATGTAGAAAAATGGCTGCCCCAAACAATCCAGTGTGTCCTCTGAACTCAAGGTCCTGACTGTTACTGTGTCCCAATTCTAGCTTCCTCTAACAGAGAAGCTGGCCCAGGTTGAGTCAAGTGTTAACCTTTGCCCTAAACTGCTGTGGCCAGAGAAGTGAGATCACTGCCCTTACTCCTCATTCAGCAGGCACCACCCCACCTTCCTAAGGACAGCCGCCATGTAAATGAGCCTCTCACTGGTAGCTGCTGCTGGTCAATGGACCTAAAGGTACCACAATTCACTGTGGTCTAGTTGATCCTGATGGAATCGAATTAAAACACTGAGGAAAAGGATTTCATATATGTGTCTCAAATTGAAGCTTCCGTATTTAAAATTATAAGGGTGGCTCAAAATTCTTTCCTGTAAACACATGGTTTGGTTGATGCTAGTTTTGCAGTGAGAAGCTCCAATTGCATATGAACATGTTTGGCAACATCTTGAGGCATGCTTCAAGTTGCCTGTGACTATGTTTTGTGCATATTTCATTTCTGTACCACATAGAACACGTGATCACAAAATTGCAACTGCAGAATGAGTGCATTTCTTCTGAGGGGGAAAAAGTCTTGGGTGAGAAAGCAAGGCAGTTGTAAAGTTTGTGACGTTGAAGGCAAAGGTGTGGTTGAAGCCAAACAGAAAGGATCTTTGACAGAGGTTCAGCAAGATGACTTCAGGTCCAAGGTGATGGTAAATGCTTGGTTAACACTGAAGGGGTTCTACACTTCAAACCTCTACATGGTTGTTCCACAAATGCCACTGTAAACCCCAAAGAACCAGAGCACACGGGAGTCCTAAAGCATTGTCACCCAATTCGATGAGCATAAACACATTTTATATATTTTATATAAAAATATTTATATTTCTAAGCATTTTAAAAATACTAACTTAATCCTCACAACAGCTTTATTAGATGGGTAGTATTATTAATCCCATTTAGCAGATGAGGAAACTGAGGCCCAGAGGTTAAGCAACATGCCCAAGATTATAAGCTAGTGAGTGGCTTAATAAATAATAGAATTAGAACATACTTTATCAATATCTTTTAAAGTTTCCCCTCCCCGCACAGGCCTCTTTAATATCATATTGCAAATTCTAAAGTCCTTTCCTGTTGTCCTATCTGATTCTCAATATTCCAGGACGTTATCCTTAGGCAACCTCTTCTCCTGTTTACAGATAAAGAGGTGGGATCCCAGGTGTTAAGTGACTTCCCAAGGCTCTGAGCGCTCATAAGGGATGTAGTTAGGACTCCAAGTACGCCTTCTGATTCCTCCTGGTTCAATGTTTTGCTAATAATCCAGAAATGTAATATGGCCTTCTGGTTGTCAGCTTGCTAAAATGACAAGGCCCTCCTTACCCTGAAGACATCCTAGGGTCAATAAATGCTGGTCTTGCTACATAGAAAACACTTATTTGGTGTCTTGAGCTAATTCTTATTGAGGAGAGGGGGCTCCTTCTACCGGCAACTGAATTATTTTTCTGGCAGAGACATTGCTCCCCATTAAAACAATAACTCATTCTCTTTGGTGGTCAGAGATGCTGGCCGAGCTCTGATCCCCTTCCCTTTCACCACCACTGCCCACCAAGTGGACCCCCAAATCCCAAAGCAGTCTCATTCCACTGGTGACATCACTAACGAGCCCTAAGCTCTCAGGGTCTAGGGCAAGTGCTCAGGAAGGTGGCCGGATGAAAGTGGGGGGAGCTCTTTGGTGTGTTTCAGTCTGTTGTTGCTTTTGCTCGTTTGTTTGCTTGTTTTGCTCTCTTCTCCAGTTGGTATCAGGAGTTTCGTCTAGCCTCATGAAACCAGATAAGTTCTCCATTTTTCTTTTGCTCTGGAATCGTTTTTAAAATACATGTTTGGTCAGATCTCTCCAATTAAACTACTCAGTCTCTGACTATGTGTTCAACTAGTTCAAAATTATTTGTTCACTCACATGTTTACTTCTTAATTTTAGTCTTGCATATCTTTTGGATATATTCTCCAAATCAAGAGCCTAGAGCTTATTATAAAAGCCTTCATAATGAAAATCCTTTTGCAGATTCATAGTTCAGGAGATAGAGACGAGCACATGCTAAGAGTGGAGAAAGGTACATATAAGACTGCTCTAGACAGGGCTCTAGACAGCAAGGAGTTTGCGCAAAATGTAATGGCTGTCTAACTGTAAGTTGGCAAAGAGGTTAGAGAAGGGCAATTTATAATCAGGAAAGGCATTGAGGTTTAGCTCTACTTGTCTCTCCCAGATGCTCTCTCTTAGGAATATGGAGCACGATATTGAGGTGAAAAGAAAAGCCACCTAATTCTGTTGAAGAGTTTCAGGTGAGATATTCCTTATTCAAACTTCCTCTGCCTTCCACTTGCTGCATGACCTTGGTCAACCAACAGTCTCACTGAGTTACAGGACACTCATTTGAAAAATTTTCAAGCACCAGTTACTAAGATACCTACAGAACAATGTCTCCATAGCCACAACTAGCATTTGCCCCTGTGTCCTTAGGGATGGCAAATGTATATTTTCTCACATGCCACCTTTTTGATGTAGCTACACTTAGCTGTATTGAAAAGGATTCTGGATCATACTCAGGCCAGGCCTAACAGAAATGAGCTCGATGATTGATAATGACTGTCTGTCATGAAGGAATCATTTATTTGCCATCTCTGTCCCAGATCAAGAAAATACTTCAGGCAGCTCTGTTTCCCATTTTGTAAAGTGATGGCTTCCTCCATCAGAGGTTGCATGAGAATCAGTAGATATGCTTTAAAACTTGCAGTGGAATGGTAGTGAGAAAGATCTAGGCATGGCCATGGCATTGTGCTTTGAGCCAAAGTTGGGAAAGTGCTCATGTTTCAATAACTCCATAGATATTTATAGGCCATCCTTTTTAAATGATCCCATAGTAAGTCTTTCCTCCTCAGTCAGGACATCCTGTTCATGACAATATTGCAAAAGTTCTTTAACAATGAAGACTTCTTGAACACACTAGGTTAATAGGATACATTAAATAAATGTTTACTTCTTGTTGAGTTTATTGGGCTCTGATTAATTTTTACCAAATCATGATACAAGATAAAAATGACTCTGGGTTATCTGACAAAGGGTTAATCTCCATAATATATAAAGAACTCACACAACTCAACAACAAAAAATCAAACAACCCAATCAAAAAAATGGTTAGGAGATGTGAACAGACATTTCTCCAAAGATATACAGATGGCCAATAGACACATGAAAAGATGCTCATCATCACTGATCATCAGGGAAATGCAAATCAAAACTACACTAAGATATCACCTTACACCCATTAGAATGGCAAAAATAACCAAAACAAAAAGTAACAAATGTTAGAGAGGTTGTAGAGAAAAAGGAATACTCATACATTGCTGGTGGGAATGCAAACTGGTGCAGCCACTGTGGAAAACAGTATGGAGATTTCTCAAAAAATTAAAAATAGGAATACCATATGACCCAGCCATCCCACCATGGGGTATCTATCCAAAGAACTTGAAATCGGCAATTCCAAAAGTCCCATGCAGCCCTATATTCATTGCAGCATTATTTATAATAGCCAAGACATGGAAGCAACCTAAGTGCCCATCAACTGATAATTGGATAAAGAAGATATGGTATATATACCCAATGGACTACTACTCAGCCATAAAAAAGAATAAAATCATCCCATTCACAACAACATGGATGGACCTTGAGGGAATTATGTTAAGTGAAATAAGCCAGATAGAGAAGGACAATCTCTGTATGACTCCACTCATATGAGGAATTTAAACATGGAGACAAAGAGAACAGATTCGTGGCTACCAGGGGAAAGGGTGGGTAGCAGGTGGACAGAAAGGGTGAAGGGGTGCACCTACAACACGACTGACAAAATGTACAACTGAAATTTCACAAGATTGTAAACTATCATAAACTCAATAAAAATCAACTTTTAGGAAAAAAAAATGACTCTGGGTAACAGTTGACCCCTCAGTGATGGATAGATGGGAAGCCTCTCTCACTCTGCTCTATCCGCTCACCCTGACATGGTAATGCTATGTTGGAAACCCTATCCCAGCACAGAAGGGGTAGAAAGAAGACGTGGATAAAGGAGGTGGGGTAGAAACAGCAGTCTAAGATTCAAGGTGATGGTAGCAGCTTTAGAATTGCCATCCAAGGGGAACCCCTTCAGTTCACACTGTGGATGGTGGTTCTTTGGGGAGAAGTGAAGGTTCAGTGTCACTACCCTTTGATGAAGGACTGTGATATTGAGGCTCCACGCAAGTTCTCCTTCAGCTTCTTTACGTTATCATTTATTTGTTCAATTGGCAGATTTTGATCATCTACTGTGTACCAGGAATTTAGCTAGATGGGGATTAAAAAAATGAACTAGACTGCTCTCAGAGGATTCACAGTTTAGAAAGGAAGGACACATATAGAGCCGTAAATGCTCTGGGAAAGTGATGGAGGTCTCTTAAGGAACAAATCCTCAAAGCTGAGACTACCGACAGAGTGTGTGTCCGTATATCATAGACTAGACACTAAAACTAGAGATAAACAAATATTTAGTAGGAGCTTTGGTTTTCTATAGTTATTAGATCACTGGCTTTCCAAACAATTTTTATGACTCTGAAAGCAAGTTTTAAAGGCATTCTAGCTAGTATATCTGGTTTAATTCTCGGCTCATTTGCTTCCTGACTCCTCAGATAAGCATAAGCAATATTGCATTCACACTTAGCTAAGTAAATATAATTTGCAGAAATCCAGGTCTCTTTACGTGAGAAGTGCTCATGATTATGTCAGTGCTTCTTTTTGGTTTATTTGTATGTTTATTTGGGGCCCTTTCCCCTTCATAAACAGAACTATTTGCTTTGCTGCCATTGCAATGTTTCAGGGGATATTTTTTGTTTTGCTTCCAGCTGTTTATCAGCAGGCAGGTGCCTGCACAGAGTAAACCATCCCCTGTAGTCCCATATAACTGCTTAGCTCCGGAATCTTAAACAACATTTATAACTCCTTTGCACCCGGTGTAATTTTTCAGGCAAATGAAAGGGATGATTTCTCAGTCCTTATTTTGCTTTAGATCCATATTCTAGGCGCAGTTCATGGTTTATCATTCTGCTTATCTGACTTTTTATAAGGGCAAATGCCAATACCCGAACCGATAAAGTTTAAATTCACACTGAAGAAACCTTCTTCTTAGAGGAATCGGGAACTTTTTCTAGGCCTGTGAAGTGGGGATGGTAACACTGAGGAAATATCTGGTAGCGACAGCTGTGAACTCGACTGCAAGCTCCTACAGACAGGGCCCCGTGTGACCAGCCTGCACCCTGTGCACCTCACCCCACAAGTGGCATGTGATATAAATGCCAGTGTGTGGTGAACCAAACGTAATCTTCAATTTCTTTTTAATATATTTCAGAGTGGTGAATCAGAGTGGAAAGAATTTTAAAGCATTTGTTTTATTATTTCAGATTAAAATGCTTAGACTATTTACTTGCTTTTCAGTTTCTGTAGTAAGAAGAGCTAGGCTTTAGTATATCCAAGTGTACATTTCTGGAGTCATCTTATAATGCAAACCTGGTGCTTTTAGTAAGCATTATATTCCTAAAGTATTTCTTTGAACCAGGATATTGAGGAAAAGCTAAAAGAAAAAATTCATCTATGAGCTATCTATTAGTTCTCTGTTACTGAATAACTTGGTAACTTAAGACAAGAAATCTTATCTCACAGCTTCTGTGGGTCAGGAATCCAGGCCCAGTTCATCTGGTTGCCTCTGGCGCAGGGTCTCTCACTAGCTAAAGTCAAGCTGTGGGCTGAGCCTTTAGCCATCTCAAGGCTTGAGTGGGGGAGGACTAGCTTCCAAGCTCACCTAGAGGGCCTCAGATCCTCACTGGCTGTTGGCGGAAGACATCAGTTCCTTACCACGTGGGCCTCTCCATAGGGCAGCTCACAACATGGCAGCTGGCTTCCTTCAGAGGGAAATATTTATACATACACACACATATATATGCCCACACACACGCACACAGAGGTTAAATTTAAATATCCTCCAAAACAAGATCCTGCCTCTGATAAGAGAAGATGATTCCTGTTGCTTCATCAGTCTGTTTTATGTCATCAAACACATTCTTGACAGACAGGTCAATGTTTTCGGGAAGACTTTCTGCTGTGGGATATTTCTCAAGTTTGGAAATAAAACATTTACTTCTGCATACTGAAGGAAACAGGCAATCGATAATTTTAGTTTTAGCTCCTGGGAAAGGTAAATGCAGCCATCAAATCTGGGCTAATTTTCTCAAAGGCTCATCAGTGGGTTTTAAAATTAATAATTAAAAAATCTTCCTTCGGAATTAACCTTTACACTTAACGAAATAAGCTATTGTTGAGCCAAGCCTGATGGCCTGGTGGTTAAAGTTTGGCACTTACTGCTTCAGTGGCCCGGGTTCACTTCCCAGTCTGGGAATCAGGCCACTCGTCTGTCAGTTGTCATGCTGTGGCAGCAGCTCACATAAAAGAAACAGAAGGACTTAAAATAGAATATACAACTATGTGCTGGGGCTCTGGGAGCAAACAGAAAAAAGTGGAAGACTGGCAACAGACATTAGCTCAGGGCAAATCTTTCCCTGCAAAAATATAAAAATAAATAAATAAATAGAAATAAGCTATTGTTGAGAAGCACTTAATGTTAATAAAAATAATCATAATAGTACTGAATAGAGAAGGCAGAGAGAGTGCTGGAATGGAGTTTATTCAAATACCTTCTCTAAACCAGACATCCCAAGTTTCACTTCTCGTGAGTGTTAAAGTTCTCCAGAATCAAGGAGGCGTCAAATGATGGTCATGAAATGGAACAATTTTCAAGGTTGCTACTGGTTACAGATATCCACCTATGACCACGCCAGGTGCAAAGAAGGGTGAATGGGACAGAGCTGAGGAAGAAAACTGTGGTGGCCTTGTCTGGTTCTTTGGACTGCACACCTTCAAGACTCGTTGACTGGTCCTTCCCATGGCCTCACAGGTCCCGCCACCCACGAGCTGGCTCTGAGCCATCTCTCTGACTCCTCTGCCTGTCCCCCTCACTCCGGTCGCGCTCACCTTCTCTGCTCCAAAGTTCATGTGCGTGCCTGCTTCCCAGCCTGGGTTTGCTGATCGCTCCACGTGGAACTCTTCCTGTGGGTATCCCCGGGGCTTGTCTCCTGTTCTTCACCCAGGCCTCCTCCCAAAGGCCATTTCCCCAGAGAAGACTTTCCTGTCAAAAAAAGAGAGAAGCTTTCCCTCTGACAAAAATAGCATCCCTGTCACTGTCCAGCCCTTAGTCTGCTTTATTTTTCTTCACAGCGCATTGCTCCAGATGCACCATGTCTTACAAGTTTAGCATCTGTCTTCCCCAGCTAGACTGTGGGCTTTCTGAGAACAGGAAGTTTGCTGTTTCATTCACTGCCAAAACCCCAGAAGATGGATCAGCACATGGCACATAGTGGGTACTCAGTCAACTTGTGTAGAATAAATGAGTGGATTGAACGCTTACTCTGTGCCAGACATAGCAACCAGCGGGTCCATACATTATCTTCTGTAACCCTCACAAGTACTGCCAGGAATGATCCTATCATCATTCTCCCTATTTTAGGGTTGAAGAACTCAAAGTTAATGAATTATCTGAGACTGCCTAGCGAGTAGGTGAGTAATGCGGGCGTGAGCCTAGCACTGTCTTAGTCTGTGCTCTTAACCAACTGACCTCTTTAAATGAAATGATTATACCCACACAGTCAGCCTTGAGTTAGTAACAGAAATCCTTGTCAAATTGTATACATCACTAGGACTGTGTCTGGTCCCTGCTGGTGAAAATGCCACCTAAATAAGATAGAAAACCACATCCAACTGGTATTGGCAGATTCTGCCAGGGCTGTAACTGGTTCCTTTCCTCCCTGGAGGCCCATCCCCTCTCTTTTTCAGGAAGAGAGTAATCAAGGAAAAGTTTTGGTGAATTTTCTTTAATTTGAAAATAAAGGGCAGGAAAGCAAACGCTCTTGGCAATTGCCAGAGGATTGAAGGAAGGGCTATTTAAAATAACAAGTTTGTTTCTGACGCCAGGAGAAGACTGATGAGTTCCAGCATTACCAAGGGCAGGGCAGGTGATTGGCACTGGGGGTGGAATGCCCCGCAATCAGATCCTCATTCAAAAGCCTGCCAATGCCTACTCCGCAGAAGGAGTTTAGGAGATTAGAGAGCCTGTGCCGGTCTTGGGAACAGAACGGCTTTTTGCTTTTTTTGTTCTAGCGACTCTTTATTGCTTGCTTTTCTGAGTGGGGGGCACGATGCCATGCACAGTACAGGCCATCTCTCCTTAAATCCTCAGTGAGAGCAGGGGTTTGAGGATTGATATGTTCATCATTTAGAAACACCAGCATTTGCTCAAAATATTAGAAAAGGAATGTGTAGTGGTCACTGAATGCCATCTATTTGGAGTTATAGGCCAAGAGACGCTGGGTTTCTTCCCTAGAGAATGTATTCTTAAACATTCGGCTACCTTGGCGTATTTAGAGCACAAAGCCTAGGATGGAGTCCAGCGAGGTCGTGTGTGCTCGGATTGGTTCTCCCACGTGACTTCAGCAGCACTGAGACCTAGGGACTCCCACCCTAAAGACAGCTCTTTCTATGCTCATGCACCTGTCACTCTGTCATTCACCAGCTCACCCAGGGCTATGCCTGGGTTACAGTCCTCACCGAGTGAGTTTTTCTCAGTTGAGGGAGATGGGGAAGAGCATGCTCGAATCTTAGCGGAGGGCTCCAGGAGAATCAGAGGAAACCCTAAGACTGGGTCCACCCCTCTGGGCAGGGTCCCAAGGTTTTCAAAGACAAAGGATGACGTTTTAGTAATGAAAGACTTAAGGACACAAGGGTGCCCATCTGAAAAAAAAAAAAAAAAATGAGGGCGGTGGGAAGTAATCAAGAGCTGCTGAGAGAAAGTCTAGCTAAAGATACCAGCATGCGTAAACTGCCAGAGCCCCCTTTCAGTTCTCCTAGAAGCCGGCAGACGGCGCTGTTGTCACGCACATGTGATCGCTCACGTCCAGCCTGTCAAAGTTTCGAGTCAGTCTTCCTAGAAAGGGACTTGATACAGGCAGGACAGTTTAGGTTAAGCTAAAAAGCAATAGACTCAGAATCAGGAGATTTACATTTCAACCCCAGCCCTGCCCCTTGGCAAGTCGCTCTCTCTGAATCAGTTTGGGGTCTATCAAATGAGGGAGTGGACTGGACTAGCAAAAAATAACATTTTCCATTTACTGAGTACTTCCTGCATGCCAGACCCCACGCTACTCTTCCGTCAGCAGGGGTTCAAATCCTGCCTCTGCAACACATTTAGCATCTGTGTGATATGGGGCAAGTTACTTAATCTCTTTAAACCTCAGTTTCCCTAACTACAAGTTAGAGATAACAAATCCTCCTAGGCTTATTCTGAGGATTAAGTTAAGTAAATGTATATAAAGCCCTTAGCAAAGCATCTGGCACATACATGTCAATAAATGGCAGCTATCATCATTTCCTAATCTCATTGCATCTTCACAGCAGCCCTGCACGGTAGTTAGTACATTTTCTCTATTACATAAATGAGGAAATTGAGGCTCAGAGAGGTTCAGAGTATAGCTGTGGTGACCCAGCTCAAAAGGAGCATCACCTGGGTCTAAATCCAGCTGTGATCTTTCCACTATGCTATGCCAAGCGTTCTTAGATATTATACACTGTATTTTGACTGGTCCATCTTTTGCTCTATAATTTAGCATAATTTAGCAATAGAGATAACTCAGATGGGAAGTGGAGACAGACTGGCAGTCACAGGATTTTTGCAGCTCAGCAAGCTTCCCCTAGGATCAGAACAAGCTGGCAGTGAAAGGGGGAGTAGAGTCAGTCAGCTCTGAAACTTGCAGTTAGGTACCAGCTGCTGTAAACTTAGCTCTTAGCAGCTTTTTCTTGTTTCCGCTCACTTTCTTTCACCCTTCAAAGTATATGTTGAAATTAACTCTCTAAGAGAGGATATGAGCCACTTTTTATCTAAAGATCTCTAACAGAGCAGTGTTAAATCAAGGGTTATTGAATAAAGTCTGACCAAATGCCATTCAGGAAGTTTCTGTTCCACTAACGTATTTGCCATTCTTGTTCTCATTCATCAAGGAGATGGAACCTCCTTTACGGGCAGGAGACTGCCCACTGCTCCACTGAGTCCTGCCTCAGTTCCCACTTTAGGAATTGTTACAGCCACCATTGACGTCTGCCTCTGTGTTCCAATCTCTGTGCTCAGCACCCAATACATGTCATTTTCGATTCTCCCAACAACCCTGCAATGTTGTATTTTCATCCCCAGTTGAGGAAACAGAATCCTGGAAGAGTGGTGAGCACCATAAGTAAGTGACTGAATTGGAGGTTTGAACTGAAGATTGTTGGACTCCAAAATCCACTGCCCTTCCACCCTTCAATTTCCCTTCCTGACTTGACTTTACAGGTGGACTCTATTCTGTACCTCGAACCACCCCATTTCTCTGGAAAGTCATTGGGCTGTATTTTGGTTCAGTTTGGTTTGGTTTTTGTAACCAGCATTCATTCTCACTCCCCTTTTTACTCTCTCTACTAGGAGAAGCCTGGGATACGTTTCTTTGTATTCCCTTGCTCCTGGGTTCTGGATAAAATTTGCACTCTGGATGCAGTGAGATCCACTGCATCGGATTTGGAAAGTGGAAGTCATTCTTCTCCCCCAGCAGTGGTGGCAGAGGCCTGGGCTTCACAGAGAAGAGTTTCTGCAGCGGCCTCTGTGCCCCCCTACCAATCACCACCTCAATGCTCACACGGATCTGTGAGGTTGCAAACAGGTTTCAGCAGATCCCTGCCCTCTGGGTGGAGGCAGCAGCTCTCTGACTCTGTACCACAACTACGGCAGTGAACCTGGAAGCTGGGGGCAGATGCCTAGTCTTTCTGATAATTTTGTAAGCACCTAAATCTCTGCTTGAAATATTTCAAGTTATTTCTAGTTTTCTGTCTGAATCCTGACTAATTTTGCTCTTAGTTTCTTCTGCATGCTTCTTTTCCTCTAAATGTTCCTTACATATAAGTATGCTCTTGGGTTCCAGATCCACCCTTCTTGTCTTCTTACTTAAGACACTCCCTGGGATACCACTTATATCTATGGCTTCAGTTATAATCTATATGCCAGCGACTCCCAATTCAACGTTTCCAGCCCAGACTTCTACTGTGAGCTTCAGTACACACAGCCAAGTCTGCACTGGACACGTTCACACAAATATCTCACGTGCATCCTGTTCCGGGTACTACTGCTATATAGCAAACTACCCCAACATGTACTGGTGTAAAACAACCATTTTACTATGATCACAGATTCTGTGGGCCAGGAGTCCAGAGAGGACACAACAAGGATGGTTGATCTGTAATGCACTATGTCAGGGACCTCAACTGGGAAGATTCTAGGTTGGGACAACTTGACAGTTTGGATCTAGAATCATCTGGATATACCTTCACTCACATGGCTGGTGATTGATGTTCCTGTTGGCTGGGACCTCAGCTGGGCTGTTGGCTGGAAGACTTGCACAGGGCCTCTCCTTGTAGTCTCTTCACCTGGTGCCAGTTTGGACTTCTTGAAAATATGGCAGTTGTGTTCTGAGAGTAAGCATCCCAAGAGAGCAAGGTAGAAGTGTGTGGAATTTTTATGAGATAGACTTAGAAGTCATATAGCATCAATTCCATCATATGCTGTTTGTCATAGCCATCACGAAAGCCCACCCAGGTTGAAGGGAAGGAAGATAGACCCCCATCTCTCAGTGGTAGATATACGAAAGTCACATTGTAACAAGAGCACTTGGTATGCAAGATAAGGTTGGGACCATCTCTGGAAAATACGATCTACCACACGTCTGAAACTTCGCATGCTCAAAACCAAAACTGTTGTCTTTCGTGCCCTCCAAATCTGCCGTCTCTTTATCCTTTGCCTTAGTGAATAACACCATTTATCCCTCAGTTATTTGAGCCAAAAACTTGGGAGTCAATCTAAAATCCCACCCCAGCCCATCACACAAGACCCTCACCCAAGCCCAGTTAATTTGTTATCCAATTCTTCCAGTTTTGCCTTTTAAATAAATCTGGACCTCATCTCCTCCTTTTATCCCCATAGCCTCAGTTCAGGCCATCAAATTAGGCCCCTATCTTTCTCCTCATTCCGGCTTCCCCCTCTTAAGCAACCCCCAACTTCAAACCCATTCCCTAAGCTGCTGTCAGAGTCATTTTCTAAAAGTCAAATCTGATCAAGTTACCCCTGTGCCAAAAACCCTTCACTGGTTCCCCAAATTCCTGAAGTTGCTGTGCCGAGCCATCTCCATCAGCTGCTTCTCCACCTCCACTCTCGGTTCATCACTCTGACAGACCTATCTCCACTTTCCAACTATCTCGAGCCATTTCCAGTTCCCCAAACTCACCAAGGACTCTTATACTGCTGCAGGGCCCTTCTGCATGGGGCTCCTCTGCTCTCTTTTGTCCACCTCCTCCTTGTCCTACAAGACTCAGCTAAGTAATTCCCTCCCCTAGGAAGCCTCCACAGTGTCTCTTCCCCAGGCTAAGTAGGTGGGCTTCTCTTTGTTTTTTGCTCACTTTTTCTTTATATTTGGTAAAACCATTAGCTTATTTTGATTTTAGCTACCTTCCAATTCTGATTGCTTTAAGGAAATTATGTTATATAGAGCAATAAAACTGGAAGGAACCTCAGCAATCATGTAATTTGAGTCTCTTAGCCACCTACTCCTCCTCCAAAGCAAGCATCTCAGAGTGTATACCCTTAGCACCTCAGTGCCTGCTATGTCATAAGTGTTTAGAATGCTGTTTAATTGAATAAATGTCCAAAGCTTTACAGCCAAATTTGGATGTTATAGTTTTGGAAACCATAACAATTGTCAACCTGGTGTGAGTAAACAATCTGAAGAAGGCGGGTTGAGAACTTTCCCTCAGACCTTTAGGAAGACATACCTCATTCTGCCAGGAATAAAGAAGAGAAACAGACTTTTTGACTTTTAAAAGATCTTCAGTTTTCTTTTACTGATTTCTCCAATGAAAACATCATTCATGAATGACTCAGGCATTGTTGAATCCGCTTAAATTTTTTCTTTCCAATTTTGCTTATTTTATGTCTTCTGCCTGAAATGGAAAAAATCACAGGATTCACGGTATCAAAGAAGCGTCTTCAAACATCCAGACCAAGTGAGATCTTATTTTCTCTTTTCTCAAGAGTATTTAATTCCTTCTTATAATGTTGCTGAAGGCAGTATTTTATATGATCCAAGAAAACCACAGCATATCTTGAAGGCAAATGTAGATGTTCTCATATTTTTTGAACTAGCCATCCACATCCCTGATAAATAAAACTTTCATAAGCTTTTAAATTCCACATCTAACTCTTTAATCTGAAAGCTTTCTTAACAAAGGCAAGATGTTTTAATAGCAAAGTAAAGTTTTTGCTCCCCAGAATGAACAAGAGATTAAATGTCAAAAATAGAAGAAGGTAGTAACAAGGAAGCTGCTGTTTTCTTCCCTCTTATATATGAGAAAAAAGCAAAGATCGTCTCTATTGTGACCCCCAGAATTAATCAAATTTGCCTGCTGTCACTACAATGATGTATAGGGTTCTAAAAAGGAGAACCCCAGGAAACTGCTTAGATCACTTGCTGTGGTAGAATGAAGTAAGGGGGACATCTTTTCCTATGGTGAGTTCCAACTATGCTTTAAATATGTGTAGAAAAATATTTAATTCTTGTGAGAAGGGAAGGAAAGGCCCAGAAGGCTAATCATAGCTTTTAAAAAATTGTAATAACTTAACCTTCTTTGTAATACAAAAATAATACTTACTGCAGAAATTTTAGAAAATATTAGTAACAACAAACAAAATAAAATCTCCTATAATCCCACCACTCAGAGATAATTATTGTTAATATTTTAGTGCACATCCTACTGGTTTCTCTCTCTCTCCATCCTCCTAATGTGTGTTTCTGTGTGTGTGTGTGTGTGTATGCATACGTGTGTATAAACAGGGACTCAAATACATGTATTAACAAAATGAGATCATACGCTATATATTGTTTCATAACCTGAGTTTTAACTCATTTTTAGGTAAATATTTTTCTGTAATTATATTTAATGAAAGCATAGTATGTCAGTGTTGAAGAGATAGAGAATTTAACCAATTCTCTGTTGTTGGGCAGCAATGGCATTTTAATGAGACAATTTTTGGCATCAGTGACTGGCCAAGAAGGAAGCTACTTTCGATGGGAGTTGGGAGGAGATTGAGCAACTCCGTAGTACAAAACCCTGCCATTTCTATCCAGGGTGGACTCTTCTAATGGGCACTCTTTGTTTAGAGCTCCTGATTGTGCTGGCAGAGACTTTGTCAGGTCAGCATCACTGTCCGCTCTCCCCAGGCCAACCCTGCTTCTTTCCGTTTCCTTTCACAACTCTTGCTGTTCAGTAAAACTCTTGCCCTCCTAACTCTGCCTCAGCACCTACGTCCTTGAGAACTCACTGACATATTCCCTCTTTTAAATCCTGAGAGAGTTCATTTTCTCATTTGGCTTATGAGTAAGACTGCCAAATAAAATATAGGACACCCGGTAAATTTGAATTTCAGATAAACAACAAATAACTTTTTAAGTTTCAGTATGTCCCATGCAACATGTGGGACATACATATACTAAAGAAAATAATTCATTGTTTATCTGAAATTTACATTTAACTGGAAATCTTGTATTTTTATTGGCTAAATCTAGCAACTTACTTCTTGGGTGATCTTTGTGCCTATGTAACTTGTCTCATCAACTAGCTCATAAGGTCCTTGAGAAGACAGGCCCCAGGTCCTAGAACTCTTTATTTTCCCAGAGGCTCTTCAAGGAGCAGTATTTTCTAACTGAAGGGTCCTTGAACAGTTCCTGCAAGCCCACAAACCTCCCAGAAAGTAAAAGCAATGTTTTGTCTCATGTAGATGAAAATTCACGGATACAATTGTTTATAACTATCTCAGTATTCCTTGGTCCTCACAAAACTCTGTGAAGTAAGCCTCCTCAAAACAAAAGGAAAGATCATTGCTGTTTCCATTTTACAGGTGAATATTAGACATAAATATGCACAAGATTGTACAAAAAGATGGACCAAGTATTTAAGCCATGTTCTCAGGCATTGAAATCCTGCAGTCTTTCTTTCTGTGGGAAGCACATAATATAATTTTCTCAATTGAAAGATGCCTTCAAGTTAGCTTTTGTGTAGAAACAAGCCTGTTGTTAAGAGGAAATGACAGCAGCTGGCCCGGTGGTGCAGCAGTTAAGTGTGCATGTTCTGCTTCGGTGGCCCGGGCTCCACAGGTTCAGATCCCAGGTGCAGACATGGCACCGCTTGGCACACCATGCTGTGGTAGGCGTCCCACATGTAAAGTAGAGGAAGATGGGCATGGATGTTAGCTCAAGGCCAGCCTTCCTCAGCAAAAAGAGGAGAATTGGCAGCAGATGTTAGCCCACGGCTAATCTTCCTCAAAAAAAAATTTAAAAATTAAAAATTATAAAAAACAGAGATGACAGACAATAGTGTTCCTTTGTGTGGTAAGCCCCCATGGGCGCTTCTAAACTGAATGTGGAAGAACGGTGAGGGTTGTGGACTGAATGTTTGCATCCCCCTAAAATCCATATGTTAAATCCCTAATCTCCAATGTAATGGTATCAGGAGGTTGTATTGGGAGGCAACTAGGTTTAGATGAGGTTATAAGGCTGGGCCCCCATGACGGGATTAGTGCCATTATAAGAAGAAGAAGAGACTCCAGTGCTCTTTCTTTCCACCATGCAAAGATAGAGCAAGAAAGTGGCCATCTGCAAGCCAGGAAAAGGGCCCTCACCAAGAACTGAATCTGCCAGCACCTTGATCTTGGACTTCCCAGGTTCCAGAACTGTGAGATAAAAATGTTTGCTATTTAAGTCACCCGGTCTGTGGTATTTTGTTACAGCAGCCTGAGCTGACTAAGACAGTGAGTTTCTGACTGTTTCTGAATCTTGACCATCACAGCATTGTCGCATGGGACCTTTGTGGGGAATCAAAATAAAGACTAAATAACTAAATTTAGGATAAGTTTCCTTTAAGATGAGCCCTGTACTGACTGGTTACTTGCCAAAAGTCTACTTGCAGGCCAGCTTTGTCCCAGCATCATTGGGTTTTTGACCAGTTACACTGCATTTTCCAGATGATGAGAAGAAGTCAGAGGAAGAAGTCCTGCTAACCCACCTTTGCCAGAGTTTCTGTCCTACTCCCTAGGACTTGACCTGGTCTAATCTGAGCAGACTGTCTAACTCTGTTGTCAGCATTACTCTAGAAAAAGAGAACTTCCTCCTTCCTTATAAATAGAAATTGCCCTATTAAAAATAAATCTAATAGACCAAAGCATGAACTCATAAAACATAAAGTGGGAGGTGACTATTCACATTACAAAAAGATCCTTTGTTCAAATCACTCTCTTTTGAAAAATATTCCAAATGCTCCTTGATCTTGATATAAAACTCCTTAATATGGCACTAGGGCCTTTACAATCAGGATTTTTACCAGCTACTCCCATCTTCCAGTGCCCAGTACCCTATATTCAAATTGCAGTCAATTACTAGCTTTTTCTTTAGAAATGCCACAAGCAGCTGTGCCTGTGGTCATGCTGTTCTCCACGTCTTGGATGCCCTTTTCTCTCTTTCCTTTGCTCCAATGGGAACAATCCACTTACCCTTTAAATGCAGTTTGGTGTGTGTTGTAAAGATTTAGCCTTGCCCAAAAAGAAGGTCTGGCCTTTGCCCTCAGCTTCTGGGAGGCAATCTCTGGGACCTTGTAAGTGTCATACCTGGTAGGAGCGTCTTCATTTGCCTAAGGCCTAAGTCATGCCAGAGAGTCTAACACTGTGATTTAGGATGGCAGCTGTCCACACCAGGCAGTATTTAGAATGAGGACTGAGTGGAAAGACCAACAATATAAGGTAAAGTGGAGGCTTTGAGTAAAGTGGTATCAGTTGACTTGGAAACTGAGATCAATCATATAAGCAATCAATCAATCAGTCATGCATATGTGATGGAGCCCCAGTAAAAACTCTGCCAAGGCTCAGGTGAGCATCCCTATTTGGCAATGCTCTTTGCCATACATCAGTATGCCACACATCAATGCTGGGAAAGTGAGGCTGCCCATGAATCAACAGGGAGAGAACAATGGAACTTCTGCATTTGGTACTTCCCCAGACTCTGCCTTATATACTTCTGCCATTGGCTGATTTTAATCTATATCCTTTCCCTTTAATAAAATGCAACCATAAGTATAACAGCTCTCGGTGAGTTCTGTGCATCCTTCCAGAGAATTATTAAAACAGAGTGGTTTTGGGAACTCCTTGAACTTACAATTGGTGTCAGAAGTGAGAGCGGTCTTATGTGGATGATGCTCCCTCTAACTTCATGGTTGACTAGCTCTCACAGAGTGGCCTCCTCTGAAGAGACTCTCCTGACTCCTTGGGGCCCCTCCTCTGGGGCCCCATATTTTTTCACACCATATAATAACACTTCACACATTATATCAGGTTCCTGCTTGTATTAGTTGCCTATTGCTGGTGTAACAAATTAGCACCAATTTAGTAGCTTAAAGCAACACACATTTATTATCTTACAGTTCTGGAGGTCAGAATTCCAAAGTGAGTTTCACTGGGCTAAAATCAAGGTGTCAGCAGGGCTGTGTTTCTCTCAGAGGCTGTGGAGGAGAATCTGTTCCTTTGCCTTTTCCTGCTGCTAGAGTTTACCTGCATTCCTCACCTGTGACCTCTTCCTCTAGCAGCATAGCATCTTCCAGTGTCTCTCCTATTCTGACACTCCTGTCACCCTCTTATAAGGACTCTTGTGATTTGGGGGGCCCAGCTAGATAGTCCAGGATACTTTTCCTATCTCAAGATCCTTAACCTAACACATCTACAATGTCCCTTTTGCCACATAAGGTAACATAGTCACAGGCTTTGGGAATTAGGACATGGATGTCTTTGGGGGGGGGGGGAGGCATTATTCTGCCTACCATAATGTTTAATTTGTTTTATTCAAAATTCATCTCAGAGTTTATTTAACTTTCATAGCCCTCTATTTACATTAAAGTAACTAACAAGAATTATAATGATTTACTTCAGAATTATCACTGGAATCCCTTAATCTATTGATAATGGCAGATATATTTATTGGTGATAATAACTCTAGGGTTACTGAAAAGATCAGCTGGGGTAATTCATATAAATCATTTAGAACAGTGTCTGGTGCATAGAAACTACATAAATAATGTTAGTTTATTGTTACTATTATTGCTATTATATACATATATATGCTATGTAGTGGTGGAACAAAGTATGGTAAAAGTCAAACTGTCTTCCTGAAAGAGAAAAAATATCAAATGTTTATTAAAGATTATAAGCGGATATAAGAATAAATAAGGAACTATGAGAAGGGAATTCTAATAATTCCAATAAGTTGGAATTATTTTATTCAGTTAAGAATCTCACCTTTGAATATTTATCCATAGCCAATGTGTATGGATTATTCAGAGCAGTTTGAAACCAACACCAAAGGAAAACAGAAGGTGGAGGAATAAAGAACAATTTTCTTTGTCCGTAGTGGATCTCAGGCTGATCAAGGAGGAACACGCCCCCTGTGTGAGCTGATAACAAAGACAATTCCCACAGAGCTTTTTCAGAAGCTCACCCAGGACCGCCAGTTACTGTCTACCTCACTTTCTGTTCGAAGTCTAGGAGCAGAGTGAATAAGGATAATGATGTGAAAGTAAATACAACATGCTGGTAATTACTTCTAGGTTCTGCCCTTTCATAAAATCTAATAAAATTGGTCTTTAAATGTCTATCTTCATAATGCAGCTGTGAAATGTTTGTTCTGGTATTACTTTTTTGTCTGTCTTGAATTAAAAAAGGTGCATTTCATTGGAAAGCAGTACATTTTTTATTTTAAGTGGAATAGAAAAAAATTGATTTTTTTTTCTAAGCCCTAATTGCAAACATGTCAAATAACATGTCACATTTAAAGGCTGTCATGGGAGCCAAACAGTGTAATTGTATATGGACAGTGCTATCTAATTTAGCTGGGTTAGTATGATTTACTAGGATGTTTTGCTATTGGTTGCATTATTTAGATCTTTGATAATCTTATTTTCCATAGTAATCTAAATCTGGAAAGTTTTTGCTTCTTTTGCATCAGGAGGTCATTTTTGCCAATCAAATTATCTGGATGCAATAGGAACTGAGCCCAAAAAAGAGGTATAGAAAGGAAAGTCCCAGAGGTTAACAGTTTATAAGCAAGAACTGGTGTTACGGGTACAGGATAAATGGGCTAGACAGGGCTTCCAGGGGTTTGTTTGCATATGTTTTGTGGAACTCTGTGATTGTTGGAAAAAGTCATGGCCAAAAATTTTTTCCTTACAAAGCCCTTTTATCCTAATATTTCTAACCAAAATACAAATTCAGGTCAAAGCACTGATTTGCCAAAATTGGACGGAGTTGTGCCATTTTCAACACAACTTGTTTTCAATAAGAATTCAGAATACGCTATTTCCAAGTCACATCTGTATAGCACACTAGATAAGTTTTAAAATCTTTGAACTTGGTTTGTGTGATGGGACACTGCATTAATGGGCCTACTACCCTGTTAAGAATCATCTAGGCTTATAAAACAACACTACCCTTTGCCATAGCTGAGGTGCTCATCAAATGCAATGCATTGATGGCTGTGGCTTCAGACTCTTCACGTGAGGCCATCTACATCTGTTTCATCAATTCCAGGCTTCAAGCCACATCGAGGATAGGTGTGAACCTCCATATCTACTGTCCGTGGAAAAAGCAGCAACTTAGTCGAAAGCAGCTGGTGCTTCATGAAAAGCTCTGGGAAAAACATCTCATAAATAATTGCATTATGATATGTACTCTAGCAACTAACACCCTTTCCTTCATCTTAATTTGTAGTGGACATTCTATCTGGAAATTGTCATGATATCAACAAATCTTCTCATGAGTGATTCATAAACTGGAAAATAGCTCAAGGTAGCTAAGTTTGTCATTACATGCAACAACCTGAAAAGGTGCTTTTCTTCTGAGAGAGAGTAAAAACGGTTTCTGAAAGGAAATCCTTTAGGAAATTAGGTAATACAGCTCTGGACATCATGTACTATCATACTCTTTGCTGACACATATTCTTTGGAAAGTACAGAAAAGTCTAGTTCTAAACCACAAGTGAGGCTATCAATGGGTATCATTCGATGATAAACAACTCTTGAAAAGGAAGAGAAGTAGAATAGTTGGAATTACAATTAATTGAAAAAGTGGGTTAAAGCAGTGAGTCAGAAACACATACTTATCTTCATTAAATATATTTTAAGACATATAAATGTGCATTCATTTGCCAATCTTTTTGCTTAATGCTATTCATTTACTTTGAGTGTGTATGTACTAATTGCAATTCTTTTTTGACTTTATTTCTCAAACCAGAATGCATCATCTGTGATTTCTATCTCCAGTTTCTTTAAAATGGAGTGAGAACTTTAAGAACTTGTGATGTAACTTTAGTGCAAGATGCATCTAAATTTTTATGAAATATTTGTGAATATTTCATAATTATCTTGCCCATACTACATTTGAAGGAAGTTTTTTATGAAACAACTTTGTGTACAAAGACTGCAAAACTTTGACTGCTCTTTTATTCGGGTCATTACTCAAGGTTGTTTATGCAGCAACTTTGGGAGATGAGGTAATATCGCTCCGTGGACAAAGAGTAGGCTTACAGCTTGTTATGAAAGAGGTAGATTCTCCAAGTGCAATGTTCCTCAAATGAAATGCAAACTGACTGCACGCGTAGCATCCATTTTGGCCTGACATATGGGAAGTTCCACTTGGAAGCAAGGGGAACTAATGCAAATATGCCAATGCTCCTGTTGCTTGCTATGCTATAAGTAATAAAGTCTTTTGTCTCTGACCTAGGAGTCTTGTATCTTCTGCCTGCATCCAGGAAATAATAAAGGGCTAATTTATTAGCTTGTAAGTAGGATAAAAATCAAATCTCAGACTCAACAGCCCTCATTAAGCATACAGCTCAGCTGGAAGTTCTGGAAATGCACAAAGGTAATGGAACATAACCTGTTAACTACATGCGTTCAATGTGCAATGGACTTCAATCAGAATGTTCGTTTTTCAGTGGAAAGGAGACATGATTATTCTGGTTAAGTTGGTTATGATACAGTCAATTAAGACAGAGAATATGATGTGAATAAAGGGCAATACTTATCTAGCTTTAATAAAACTAAATGAGTTAAAGCTGATCGCATAATATAATAATGACCATCATGAAAAGGAGTAATAGCCACATAGTTGATACCTAAAATAAAAGTTAGTAAATAGAAAAAGGGATATGCTTCTCTATTCCTAGATTAGTCACCTAATAATAGGTGATTCTTTATATTTTCCTGGGCAACTAAGCAGCTCTTCAATATGATTTTTACGAGTGTTAGGAATCCAACCATGCCACGGTCATTTTCTTGTCAAGTCTCAGTTTGATTCCTACTAGATATCTCACACACACATATGTGCACGTGCACACACACACACAGACTTTTAACAATGTGTATGCAGAAGTCAACCAGTAACATTCCTTCCACTTAAAGTCATCAGTTTTCCATTAAATATAATCAAATTAAACTGAGAGGAAAATATAAAGGTATTTTTTTCTTCTTCCCAACTATTTACAACATTTTATGTGCATAAAATGTTTTCTCTTTCTATTAAAAGTATCCGCTTCTTTTGGATCTACCAACACTTTACACCATCAAACTATACACATTTAATTTGATTTTTATAATATCAAAATTATAAATTTTTGTGTTAATTACAAATGTTATAGGTATGTATTATAAAAAATGAAGACTATCCAGAAAAACTCAAGGAAGGAAATTAAAATTATCAATGATCTCCACCAAATAGAATTAGTCATTGCAACTTTGTTAGGTTTTAAGGCTGTTTCCAATTTTTTGCCATTAGAAAATATGTTATATATTAAGGTAACACTATAGCAGATAAACCCCTGAAATCTCAACAGATTTTACACAGCAGGGCTTATTTATTGCTCATATGCAGTCCAAACCAATGTTTCTGATCACCAGGTAGCTTTCCTTCAGAAGGTGATTCAAAGATGCAAGATCCTTCTGTATTATCGCTCCACCGTCTTTAACATGTGGCTTCCAAGGTCATCACGGAAAGGGAAAGAGCATAAACAATTACCAGTGAGACTAGAAGTGACACACATCACACACCACTTCTGCTCACATTCCATTGGATAGAACTTAACTAAGTGGCCACCTCTAACTACAAGGTAGGCTGGGAAATATGCATTAGCTGTATGCCCTGGAAGATGAGGAAATGGGTTTGGCAATTAGTTAATAGCTCCTGCTATATATTGATTTAGATAATCTTTGTGGGTAAATCTTCTCACATTCATGATTACTTCTTTAAGAGAAATTTCCAGACATGGAGTATAATTTTATTCTTTTATAAGTATTCTGAACATGTCAGACTTCTAACTTTTCATCACAGCCCTAAGAAATAGATTGAATATGTTAGTATTCTTATCAAAGACCCTAACTTACTTGAACTTGTTGGGAAAAATTATGGATCCACAGACTCTCTGTCCTATGACCATTTCCCTAGTGATACGCCATTCAAGAAAAGCTAGACTTCTTTATATAAATGCATGTGTGTGCACATAGATATGTATGTATATGCTAGAGCATAGTTACGTATAATGTTTAAATATGTTTCAGTTACTTTTAGAGACATATTCATGTTTCTACACCACAAAAGGACAATTTACAAAATTTGAGATGGTAAAGAATCACTTCTTTACATTTCTTTTGAAAACCATCCAAATTTTTAATCTGTCTAGGATAGCTTAAAAATGCAAATAATATACTTTTTTTTTAAAGATTTTATTTTTTTCCTTTTTCTCCCCAAAGCCCTCCAGTACATAGTTGTATATTCTTCGTTGTGAGTCCTTCTGGTTGTGGCATGTGGGATGCTGCCTCAGCATGGCTTGATGAGCAGTGCCATGTCCACGCCCAGGACTTGAACTAACAAAACACTGGGCCGCCAGCAGCGGAGCACGCAAACTTAACCACTCGGCCACGGGGCCAGCCTCACAAATAATATACTTTTGAATTTTATAGTTTCTTATTCATACAGACCAAAAGTTACCCTGAAATTATTTTCTATTCACTACTTATTTCTCTACCATTCATAATTAACAAAAAAATAACCAATATATAAGGGAAATTCCAACAAGGTGAATATAATTCTGTGGAATCTAAAATATAAATTGATGTTAGCAGTGCTTAATATGTATTTGCTCGCTCGTTTCCTCTACTATACCATGGAATCAATTCACTCCCTATGGAATTTTTCATTTACCACTTCATAAAGGTGATCTGCATTGACTCCTGCATATCTTCTCAATTGTTCCAAATTTGATTATTACATTTGCTTGTTTTTGACAATTTTTTATGCCTTTTCTTTGAATGATTGTGTGTTTACTTAAATTACTTATAAATTGGCTATATTTCACACAGTTTACTTCATGCTTTTCTTATTTATGCTCAGTACTAACTATGGCATTAACTTCCCTTCTGTATTTTCTCTTTAAAGTGATGGTTAACACTTAACAATAATCCTGTCTTGAAATAGAAAATATGGTTCAGAGACTTGAACCAAATGAAATATCGATTCAGGTTGGAGAATATTTTGATGTTTTAGTCTTGTTACAGTTCAGTTGTTTTAGAAAATATGTAGGTTTGGATTTAGTTCAGACTGGTTCACTGGGTTTTTTGTTTTTAATAGATTTGATTTATAGTTCTGCAAAAAGTTTAATATTGGGTTTAGGTCAGAGAGGACACATTCAGCAAAATAGTTGTTTGTTTCCAATTTGGGTTCATGGGTCGTTACAAGGCCATGGTGTTGTAGCTGTTTCCAGAGCCACAGCATTGAATTTTGCGCTTCACCATGGAGTCTTCCTCCAAGAGGACAATAGATGCCATTCACTTCCAGCAGAATTGTGACTTGTGACCACTCACAGTAGACCTGACATTATTATATACACCCTATGTGAGATACAGTGATATCAAAAAGCTGTATGTTGGGGTATTATTTGAGTTTTCAACTGTGACAAGATTTTCTTTTTATTTTTCTACATATGAGTAGGAGAGATCTGTAATTTCAAATTTTAAATCTTTTCACCCTAAATTTTAAGCTTATTTCTTCTTTCAGATTTATTTAGCCGTGCTATCAAATGGGCTTCGCTTTCAGAATTATTGCAAACTTTCAACTGAAAGGCAGGTGCTCTAATCAATTACATCTTTTCACAATATTTTAATAGCTAAATGTGGTGAAGGATTATCAAGTTATTGAGTATAGTTTTGGTAAAACTTTTCCAGCTTAGGAATGTTTTAAACTATAAAGTTTAAACTGCACTTTAAAATATTGTTGGGGTTGTCATTGGGTATAACAATACTTAAAGTGAAGAAAGGAGCAAAATCCACTCACTAGAAAAACTCTTTAAAGCTTGGATAAATAGTAAGGAGTGTGTTTAATACAACTAATTTATAGATAAATGTGGTGCCAACCTAGAATACATTAACAAGGTAAAGCTTCGGGGTCTTGAGGTAAGATAATATATTGCTTTCATTAAAAAGCAATCTGCATGGACGATATCCACCACCACTGGAAACTCTGCAGCTGTCACCTTTATCAGGGGAACAAGAGCAAGCCACTACATTTTAATCACTGGGGTTTGTCAGGAACGAAAAACAGCCAGCTTCCCACAAATCAACAGACATGGATCCTGATAAGGAAAGTGCATTGGAAAAGGACAGCTACATACCACATGACACCACCTATTCTCGGGTGATCAAAGCCCAGTAATTGTTGAAGATAAATCTACTGAATTGGGCTTTAGGATGAAACAGTTGTCTTTGAACAAAGCAGACACATATGAATTATCCACGACTTAGAACATGTTTAGGTCTGAGTATATTTTGCAACGTGGGAAGGAATGGACAATAGAATGGCAAAGCATGAGGCACAGGCATCCTCACATGGCACTTTTTCCACTAACTCATTTCTGGCTATGTCATGCTTTGATTAAATTGAGAAGCCATCAGGAAAAACAAAATGGAATAAGAGTCATTCAGGACAAGCATATCTGAGTAGAAACAAAAAACCTGGACAAATGAGACAGGAATGGGAATATTTCCTACAAGCTCCCATCTCTCCTGCTTGCTCTTAGGGAAACAGAGAGACTCCCCACACCCAGCTGCTGCCATTCCAACCCTGTTCCAGTTCAACTGAATGTACGGTCCTCACAGTGGGTCTCTTTAGTCAAGATGTCTTGAGAGAATCTCTGTGCTTTCAACATAAGAACTTAACTTGAAAGAAATAATAATTTACACAAAGGTTACAAACAAGCAAAAATAAACAAAAAGTGGATGTGTATAAATACTGCAATTTTTTTTTAAGGATTGAAGCATCACAATGAAAAGCTGACTATGACATAGAAATGTAGAACTAATCAAACAGGGATGGTTATAAATAAGATTTATAAGTAGAGGATTTATAAAATGAGTGTCTCGAAATCAATGACATCTTAATGATTACTGAAGTGTAGGAAGATGAAACATACGAAAATAAAACATAGTGACCAAAAGGGGACCACTTGCTCACAGAGGGAGAAAACTGAGAAGAAACTGAACACCAGCTTGGAAAGTCATCGAGGGTCACAACCTAGGGCATTGTGATCTATTTCCAAAGCCAAATAGGACAATGGTCTCTGGTTTAAATTACAGCTGTCGAATGCTGACTGCCCAAATATCATTAGAACAACCTGTTAATTACAACCTGGTAAAAACTGAGTATATTGCTTTCAAGATAAGAAAGAATATTAACTCTATAGACTAAAAAAGCTTTTGCTTAATTGAGGTGAAATTCATATAAAGTCAACCATTTTAAAGTGTAAATTTAGTAGCATTTAGTAAATTCATAATGTTGTGCAAACATCATGTCTATCTAGTTCCAAAGCATTTTTATCACCCCTAAGGGAAATCCCACAACTATTAGGCAGTCACTCCCCATTCTTCCACAACTACCCTAACCCCCTGGCAACCACTAATCCACTTTCTGTATCTATGGATTCACCTATTCTGGATATTTCATATAAGTGGAACCATACAATATGTGACCTTTTGTGTCTAGCTTCTTTCACTTAGCGTAGTTTTTAAGGTTCATTTATGTTGTAGCATGTATCAATACTTTGATCTTTTTTTTTTTATGGCTGAGTAGCATTTCATTGCATAAATATACCACATTTTGTTTATCCATTCTTCCACTGATAAACATTTGGATTTTCATTGTTTCATCTTTTGGCTATGGTGAATACCACAGATGAGGGAAGAGCAAGGTCTGATTTATTGGAATTTTGAAGTCTAGGTTCAAGGGTGGTCTTTCAAAGCTGAGACTTGAGTAGGACTGAGAAAGGATCATGATATAATGGTTTAGGATTGGTAGAAATGGCAAGCATTTTGAGGGAAGGGCTCAAAGAGGCTTGGGATTTGAACTACTTGATATTTTCAATTAAAGAGTAGATGGATCTTTCAGGAAATTTCTATAATAAACAATCTAGTTATTTACTTGGGCAAGAGACTTGAAATTGTAAAGTTGTGCTATTGACAACAATGAAATAGTAAAGTCATACTAATATAGACAGTAAGGTGTGTGGTGTGGTTCTCACACCAGAAGAGATGAAGACATATAAAAAGGATGTATTTTCTGGCAATGTTGGGCAGAACTGCTCCTGAACCATTCCAATTACAAAATTCTGTAAAGTAAGCTAACCAACATCTATCTGTATAGTGTTTCTAATGAATGGTAAGATCTTCTGGGGCAAGGACCATATCTGCTGGCCCTTTTTATCACAGCAACACGGTAAATGATCCAGCACACAATAGCAGCTTCCTAAAATCTTTGACAGTAATAATCATATGATATACTGGCAGTGATGACTAAGCAAGCATTCATCTCAAGATAGTATATATTTTGTCAATAAAAACGAGCACCACTTGGGGCTGGCCTGGTGACGCAGTCGTTAAGTTCGCACGTTCTGCTTTGGCGGCCCAGGGTTCACTGGTTCGAATCCCAGCTACAGACATAGCACTGCTTGACAGGCCATGCTGTGGTAAGTATCCCACATATAAAGTAGAGGAAGATGGGCACGGATGTTAGCTCAGGGCCAGTCTTCCTCAGCAAAGAGAGGAGGATTGGCAGCAGATGTCAGCTCGAGGCTAATCTTCCTCAAAAAAAAAAAAAAAAAAGAGCACCACTTTAAATATCTTAAATTAGTTGCTTCATATCGTATATGTTCATGGGACGTTTTCTGTCATTTAATCAATAATGATCCTTTGTGGTCTGGCCATTACCCAGTCTCTAAAAGGATATGGGAGAAGGTGGAATGTCCTTGCAAGGTAGGAGCTGTAAAGACTGAAATAAACTTGGCAGCCAGGCTAGGTATTCAATAGACGATGTGGCCTGATAATACAGAGCATATTTATAATGAGAGTTTCCTGTAATTAAAAAAAAACTAACTGTAAAGGAGTAGAAAGAAGAAATATTTCATTCCTGCTGCCTTGATCGATCAGAAAGAGTATTGGAAAAATAAAAACTTGGCTATTTATTTCAAATAGAAACAATCAAAGCAAATATTGTACTGCACAAAGGAAAAAACATTTTGGCTCTACAGAGTGTATACTTCTGAAATCCTCAATACTTTTTCTAAGCTAGGAAGAGTGCAGTAGTTTACGTGCCTCTAGACTCTGCCCATGGGGAAGAAAGTGGAATCACCTCCAGACTACTGTCTTTGAAAAACAGTTGCTTGTTTTGGAAACAAAAAAGTATTACCTTTGCTGAAAATAATGAATATTATTTAAGAGAGATTTTTTTTGAAGCGGATACTGAACTATAAGGGCTATTTAATTTTTTCATTTCACAAATTTCCCCTAGTACTCTTTTTTTCTTAATTTTAGTAAAATACACATAACGTAAAATTTACCATTTTAACCATGTTTAAGTATACAGTTCTGTGGCATTAACACATTCATATTGCTGTGCAGCCATCACCACCATCCATCTCCAGAACTTTTTATCTTTCCCAGCTGAAACACTGTACCCATGAAACAACTCCCCATTCTCCCATCCCTCCAGCCCCTGGCAATCACTATCCTATGGTCTGTCTCTATGAATTTGGCTATGAATTTGACTACTCTAGGAACATCATATAAATGGAATCACACAGTGTCTTTTTGTGACTAGGTTATTTCATTTAGCATAACGTCTTCAAAGTTCATCCATATTATAGCATGTATCAGAATTTCCTTCCTTTTTAAGGCTAAATAATATTCCACTGGTTGCACATATCACATTGGTTTTATCCACTCATCCATCAAAGGTCATTTGGGTTATCTCCATGTGTTGACTATTGTGAATAATGCCACTATAACAATAGGTTCACAAATATCTGTCCAAGTCCCTGCTTTCACTTCCTTTGAGTATATCCCCAGAAGTGGATTTACTAGATCATATCATAATTACTATGTTTACTTTTTTAAGAATCACCATAAAATTTTATAGTTTTCCACAGATGTTAGACCATTTTAAATTCTCACCAACAGTGCACAAGGGTTCTAATTTCTCCACATCTTTGCTAACACTTATTTCCTATTTTTTTAATAATAGCCACCCAAATGGATGTGCAGTGGTCCCCAGTACTATCAAGTTAAACATCTCTTGTCTTCTGTCCTCCTCTTTCCGCATTTCACCTCTTTTCTTATTTGGTTTTCTCAACACTCCTTTCCCATTTCTCCTACTTTCTTTAGTCAAATGAGGAAATAAACCTTTCAAATACAATGAGTATATTTTGTTCTACAGGAAAAAAAAAGGTACATGGTAATTAATAAGACTCTCAGTCTTGCTAAGGGGAATGACGATGGCCAATGTTGAGTGTTCAGAATACTTGCACATATACTTGAGGGAATAGCTTTAAGTTTGATCTTGATCTTTCTAGGCAAGGTTAAGTTTGTGTCTTCTTAAGAGAGGAGGCCAAAGAATACATTAGTTTCTAACAGGGCTCACAGATTGTTTTAAAGAACACAGTAAAATGCCCTATTTTCTTGTTTACACTGATTTTGAGTAATCAGGGAGTGTCACTGCATTTTCCTAGGAGTCTGGTCACTAGGGCTCCATCCTGGCTTTGTCACAAACTTTCTCAGTGGTCTTGGGCAAGTACTTTCAAAGGTTTAATTTCTGGATTTGTAAAATGAGGACGTTAGAGTTTCTTACCTCTGAAGTCACTTCCAGGCTTAGGATCCCCTTTAGCATGTAATAATCCTCAGTAGTTATCTACGGGGATAACATTTTAGGAGTAAACAGTTAGGCAGCAATCTTGTAAGCAAAAGCAATGCAGAACTGGATGACTCCATTCATTAAAAAAGTTTTTCCATTTTATGAAGCTTTCTGTGGCTTGGGAGACAGATTACATAAAATATACATCAGAACATAGTCCATGGTTTGCTCTGGTACAAAACTACAAAACTGTTTTGTGACAATATGGACAGTCATGGAAAAATCCAAATTTTATCATCCCTAATCTAGCCATCTGTCATCTAAAACCCTATTTGTCAGTAGAAGTTATGGAGTTGTAGTGATTGCTGTGTTATCTGGAATTCTTGGTTAATGAACATACTAGGAACTGTGGATAATTATAGGAAAATTATGAAAACTTAAAGACAGGGGTGCAATTCATTCCCGAAATATCCAGGCATTGATTCTTCTTTAACTATGAACACAAGGCTGTTCCCAGCTAAATAGAGTCCATTGAATAAAAATTATGATCTTCTAATAAGATTAAAATCTGTAGTTGAAATAGTTCAGAAATATCTAAATCACCAATTAATAGGAGAATTTTCCACTAATTTTCATTTTAATTCACTAAATCATGAAATCCAACATCCTTTTCCTTGAGCTATTTTCATGATGGACTAAAACACACTGTTCACAAACTAGAAGTTGGAATGAGTTGGATAACTCTAGCTCTACAAGCTACTTTGTGCCCTTGGACAAGCCATTTAGCCTTTCTAAACTTGTCTCAGTATCCGGACTAAAATAAACAGTGAATATTTGTGGAATGAATGCATGTTTTGTCCCTTATAGACCCTTCATATTCTCCACATGGTCATCACTAATAAATGGTTCTGGGCAGGAGTTGGTTTCAGTTGGGCCATGTTTGCTTTGCAGGATGTCACTTGCACACATGCCATGTAACCTCTTTCCAGGCTTCTGTTTTCCATTCAAAGACCCTTCTAGATGGCACATACCTTGAGGGTAGGAACCTTGTGCTTACGAGCACATCCACTAGATATACTCCCTATCTTAGGTTGCAGACTTATTTTTTAAAGTATTCAACTAAATTTCGACTGGGCCTTTTATGGTTAAAGGAAAGAGAAGCTCTGTCCAAACCCCATGCTAATCAAGGATTCATTTCCCATGATCATGCCCACCAAAAACATATGTGAGTTCTTGTGTGGTCCTATTTGTTAGTTCAAATCCTTTCCTTGACACCACAAACTCGGGATATTTTCTAGAATATGAAGAAATACTTTTACTAAAGTCTAAGAAAGTCAATAAAGAGAAATTGTGTGTTATAAACCAATATTTAAGAGTAGTGTTATACTCTGATATCCTGAATAGAACAAGAATTAAATGGTTTTCTTTGACTATCATTTTCTCTTGGGCTAAAAATCTCTGTAATCCATCATCCAGAAAACTACTTAAATAACATCACCAGTCGTCTGTTGGCCCAGGAAAGAAGCCACATTGTCTTTTTTTTTTTTTTTTGTACTTTTCAAGAGAGAATCTGAGTATTTCATGTTGATTGCTTGATTGGCTGCAGAGGGACTCTTTAAAAATACTAAAAAAAATCAGGAATCCAGTACAAATCAAACATAAGCTGCTATCAATCATGTGCTCGGGGCATTATGTGAGGTTTTTACTCAGAAAGATGTCATTAAAAGTTGCAGAAATTAATTGGTGCCATTGAATGTAATGGCCTTTCCTGCCGTAGTTTCTCAAATGTAAAGAAAAATTATGGATAACGTAAATTCCTCGTGGGATTCTTATAGATGTCTGCTTTGTTCTGTTATTGTTTATTGCAAATGTTATTACTGTGATCTATGGCCCTATCATGCTTTGTCTATACTGCACTGCTATTCTGCAGCCCAAGACAACGGAGGGCTTTACTCATAAGCTAAGACTGTGTTTATTTGGAAATTCTTTGCTTTTATATATTCCAAAAGTGTCTCAAGGTGTTCATTTTGTGTGTTTAAATTTTTATACAAAAACAGATTTGTTCTGATTGATTAAATATTGACTTACACCATTTTTATAACAACTCTGAATCTTATTTAAGTTCAGGGTTTGTGTTCTGCTTTCCCAGAAGGGTTGAATTCAGTGTAATAATGGCTATTACTTTGTGTGAATCAATGGATCGAGATCTGCAATATTTCTTGATAACAACATTGATTTAATTAGTAGTGGTTTAAAAATTTGACTCTTAGTTAAGCAGCAATTTTATATCTCTGAAAAAAGTTTGAGGAAAAGGAACTTCTTTTTTGCATATTAAATACTATCTTATACTGCATAATCTGTAACTCCATTTCTAAGTTATATTAAATTTTTATCTAATACCACTAAAGGTTAATCTTTTCTTTAGATATTTTGAAAGCATTTGTAGATGCTTCATTATTCTTTTCTGATTCCACGGTACAAGATTCTAGAAATTCATGAAAAGGAGCAGGATGCTCCTTGGAAAATGTAATGAATTAAACTTACCATTCTAGTTTTCTTATCTTTTGGTTGTGTTTTGTAAAATTTAGGAGTATTTCTTGGTTAAACTGTTTAAGACATATCTTGAGAATTTTAATTAGTTGATATTTTGTCAAATGCTGAAAGATTTATTATAAAAAGTTAAACTAACCAAGGTCAAGATGGCTCTTTATGTTCACACACTCTCTTGTCCCTGACATATAGAAATGGTAGGGAGAAGATTTAACAGTTTACTATTACTATAAAAATTAGCCAAAACAAATTTTAGCATATATAAAAATAGTAAAACTAAAGCTCTAGAGGAAGACAGCAATGTTTTGTTTGGGATTGTTTGATAGTATTTAAAACCTAAGTCCCATGACACATTTGGGAAGAGGATATAAATGCTGAATAACTTTATGTTTTGTTACTAAAAGCATAAATAAATATTGATATAAAATAATAATGACCACTAAAAAAAATGTAGATGCATTGTATAGATTTCAAGCCAGCAAAGGAAAATAGCAGGAGAAATTTTGAAAATTTTTAATAATCCAATAAAATGCAGAAAAAGAGGGGAGAAAAACAAAAAAATAAATGTAAACAGAAAGCATAAAATTAGATGATGTAAATAGGTACAAATATATCACTAATCACAAAAATTTCAATAGGTTATTGACTCTATTAAAAGACAGTTTATTAAAGGATATATACATTTTAAAATGCAGCTGTATCTTGCTTAAAAGAAATATCTTAAAACTAATTTGTTTTTAGGAAGTTTTGTAGACTAAGACATGTTTATGAAAAATGAGGCCAAGTTAGTCATTGGGCAACTCTCTCAGTCAAAGTTCAACCAGAAAAGCAGAACTAATAGGAAATATACATTAAGAGATTTATTGCAAGGAGTTGGTTCATGCCATTGTTCAGAGGTGGCTAGGCAAGTCCGAAATCCATAAGGCAGGCCCTCAGAAAGGGCGCTCGTGGGCATGGGCTGTCCAAAGGAGGAATCTCTTCTACTTCAGGAGAGCTTCAGCTCTGCTCTCCTTTTTTTTTTAACATTGGCACCTGAGCTAACAACTGCTGCCAATCTTTTTTTTTTCTGCTTTTTCTCCCCAAATCCCCCTAGTACGTAGCTGTGTATTTTAGTTGTGGGTCCTTCTAGTTGTGCTATGTGGGACGCCACCTCAGCATGGCCTGATGAGTGGTGCCATGTCCACACCCAGGATCTGAACCAACGAAACCCTGGGCCGCCGAAGCGGAGGGCATCAACTTAACTGCCCAGCCACGGGGCCAGGCCCTCGGCTCTGCTTTTAAGACCTTCCAACTGATTGACTCAGGCTCACCCGGATTAACTAGGATAATCTCCCTTATGGTCAACTGATTATGAACTTTAATCACATCTACAAAACACCTTCAGAGCAACATCTAGATTAATATTTGATTGAATAACTGGGGTCTGTAGCCTAGCCAACGTGATACATCAAAAAGACCATCAGAGTGACCAAGATCTAACACTATTGGAGATCAAAGCAGGTGTCTCCTTGTCTGTAATGCTGGAGTCCATTTCTCCCCTTTAGCCCCTGAATTGGATATTATCCTTGTGCTCAGACATGAACACCATAATTAGATTCTACTAAAAGCTCCTTGGGTGACAAGTCAACTGCAGATTCTAAGAGCACAAAGATTTGATTTACCATCATCTCTATTCTTATACATCATTACTATTAGTGGCTGGCTACTAGGCAATGCTGAGCCAGTCTTTGTGAACATTTTGTGTTTTCCATCTCTCTTGAGACTACCCTACCAGTGCATGGTGACCAATCTTTCTGCAGGCTGTGGTGAGCAGAGGAGATTAAATACCCCTAATGAAATAAAAAATAGACAAAATATTTAAACATCCAGTTTACCAAAAAAGGTAACTATAACAAATAAGGTCATAAAAAGTTGCTCAGCATGCTTTGTCATCAGGAAATGCAAATTAGAACCACAAAGAGATGTCACTACACACATGTTACAACGGTAAATGTTCCAAAAAAAAACAACAAAAGAATTTTTATGATGTGCCAGGCACTAGTCTGAGTATTTTGCAGGTGTTATTTAATTCTCAAAAAAATTCTATGAGATAGATATTATAATTTTTTTGCATTTTACAGAGAGGATGAGTGGTAGAGCTGGGATTAGAATCAGGCACTCTGATTTCCGATTTCCATGCTTTTAACTATTCTGCCACACTGCATAAGACTCTTCCTTTTAGACTTCCATTTCACGCAACAGGTTTTCTTTCCAGGAGATTATACATATACCCATACAAAAGGCACTACAAAACTCAGGCTAGTTTTCCAATTTTTGTACAAAGTTTAAGATTGATAATTATAGACAGATTTTTTTAGTGCTTTGCTTTTTCTTTCCATAAATAGGTTATTTTTCCTTTAAAATTTTTTTAGAATTAGTCAATTTCCATATCATGAATAATAGTCTTTGTATTTCAGAGTTCAAAGAAATGTTCTGTGTTAATTTGGCAATTTGCTACATTCAGAGGTCTAAATAAAAATCAGAGGGGATAAAATAAGATATGACCCTTACTGACTATTAGAAAGATTTTGTCTGGATCTTGTTAGAGCAGAAAGAAATGTATGAAAACTTGTAACCAAGATTGGAGTTTGAAATGATAACACCTAAATTATATAGAGAATAAACTAATACAGCTATTTATATTGCAGCTTAGTTTTGCTTGTAAAGCAGATAAAATTGATGATGTTGAGCTTTAAATAGCTTTTCAAATAAATGCATCAGTTATTTCATAGTAGTCCACAGTAATCTTAAAAAGTATCCTTCTCTCAGGCAAGGCCCTCACAATGGATACCTGTGAGTGTCCTTAAGACCAGAAGCCAAAGCATATAAAATAAGACCATATTTTCCTCCATAAAGAGAAGCCTTTTAGAACACACTACAAGCACTCTGACTTTCTGGCTGGAACTAAAGCAAAGGGATTACAAGTTATCCAACTGTGAAATCAGCCCTTTTTGTAAGCATGGAATTTCTGCAAGAACTGAATGCAAATCTCTTCTGATCCTTTAGGGCTCTCTTCCAACATTGCCCACGAGCTACTAGGCTTGGGAGAGTAAACGTTTCCTGGCTGTGGCTGAATCAGGTTTGGTATATCTGAGTCTCTAGGTTTTGTATGTGTCCCAGGGCAAACTAGAAACCCAACCCTCATGTTTAGTAGAGGCTTCTTTCTTGCCAAAACAAGCACCCCATGCTTTCCTATCACCAGGTCACGAGCTCTCCATGCCAGCTACTGCTTCTCTGACTTCTGATACTCAGCTCTTCCCATCTCAAGAGGGAAGGAGCAGACCTCAGCATGGGCTCTATACAGAATCATTTCTCTTTCTGTCCTTTCTTTACTGCCTCATTTCTCTATCCATATACAGTAAAATTTCCCTTCTAAAATAATATGAGCCACTCTTCAGAATTAGTACCATCACAAATTATGTCTGTCTACTGCAGACAATGCGGATCAAGTTCACATCTCCCCCAAGCGCCCGAAGGGATGCTGCTCTCCTTGGGCTCTTCCTAGTGACATTATATATCATGTGGATGATATGCTCATCTACATCTTCAAAGAGGAATGAGTTTCCAAGGGCCTACCTATTCTTACATATTACCATTTTAAGTTAAAATATTTTTAGAGTTTTATAAATCTTAAAGATAAATTTCAGAAGACTTTTAAGAGCATTTAGTCTATGTTACCTATGACTAAGATTTATAGCTCAGTCATGCATCAAGAAAAGATCCATACATCTTAGTAGTGTTTTTTCTGGTTAGCCTTAATATAACAGAAATTTTTGTGAAAAATTCAAATCTCTGGATCTTCTTGGAAATCTGAAAGATCTAGTAACACCAGACACGAATTCCATCATAACTGTCCCCTAGAGCTGAGTCATGGCTGCCCCCTGGCACATGCTCCACAGTTTTTCATAACCTCCCAAGAGAAAGGGTGTTGTCTTTACCATCTTATAGCTTGGCCTTCTGTAAGCTGCCTGGCCCCGTAGGCATCTGAGTTTGCAAACTTTGGCTGTAATTATTCATACTCAGATGGAACCAAACCTCATAAGTGCAGTTCAGAAAGGGGGCTGCTTATCTGGCTTGTCCACACTCAGAACCAAACCATTGGTGCCCATAACAAGGAAGTATCTGTCCTATATCGTATAACAATGTGGGAAACTTAGAAGAGGCTTTGAATTCAAGACTATGAAAATTAAGACAATAAAAGATTTGTTGAGACTGACTTATTGAGTTATGGCTAATCCACCCTGCATAAGAACAACGTACCTACATGTACACACTAAGTATTAAAGCAGTGGTGACTCTTTTTTGGGACACACTTGAAATCTGTTTCCTCAGAAAAGATGCACATTTATGCAACATCACAAATTTTTCAAACAACTTTAAAGGTTCCCTGGGACCATCGGAGAAACCCCAGAGTTCACAGGTCTCAGGTGTGGACTCTGTGCTCTAAAATACATACAGAGGAGTTGATGTAAGATACCCTTTCCCCTCCACTAAAGAACCTGCAAATGAGCCTTTACCTAGTGTGAGTAGTGGATAGTCCTGGGTTAGTCTGATTCAATCTGGATCCTTCTTCATGTGCAAGGTTTGGTCTCCCTGCCTTTTGTTTCATACTATGCATCTTGCTTGTGTACTTAGTCAAGACATAATATCAGCTCCTCCGGGACTTGTCCACAGAAGGTTACACTTCCTTTCAGCGGACGCTGCAAATGCAGCTGTACTGCGCGTGCAGCTACCAATCTCCAGCACTCATCTATGATGAGGCTGTGCCTGCCATCACTCACTGCAGGATGTGAGGTCGCCCACAGGCCAGTGTGAAGAGAGAAGAGTGTATAATCTCTGCTTGGAGCCAAAGCTAAGGCTAGATCTGTGGGCACCATTGTGCTTCCTGAGTGATGCTGCAGAACATTCCCTTGGTAGCAACAGCTCAAATGTGGTTGCTGAATTGCTCTCTACTTGCGTACATCTGGATTATACACAATAGCCTTAGATAAGTGCTCCCTGCTATAAAAGCTGAGAATCCCAGCTACTTAGTCTATCAGTTTCTGTGAAATGCATTGACACTAGGACAGGTTTGGGGCTCTGAAATTTTATTATGAAGTCTTCAGTGATGCCATGTTGAATCCTACCGTCCAATTCCCCACTCCCTCCTCATTCTGATGTTTTTGAATTTTATCATTGTGGCTAAGCAGATAGGCTATGAGATTCTGGATAAAATGACACTGTGGGAGACTGGGATTGGCCACCCCAACATATGTCTCTTTGACATGAGGACTATTTGGGGCTGATTACTTTTAATAAACTGCAGACAGGAAAGCAACTGAAAAGTAGAATTTACTTACCCTTTGTTAAGAGACATTTACATTGTAAAGGAAATCTCCATCTGTAAAGGTGTCTCCCTCTCTGTACCAGGAAGAAGGGGGGATGACTTATCTCCAGAAACTCTTAATCAATGCCAAAGGAAAAGACTTAAATCTGCATCTTGTTTACTGTACTTGTGTGGTAATCTCCCATGATCTATTCCCCCCACCCCCAACATCCTCCTTTGTCTTTAGCTGAAGATGACATTTAAGGTGGTGGCTTCAGCCATTTGGGCGAGTTGCTCAGCTTGCCTGGGCCTCTCCCATGTATACATGTTATAAAGCTTTGTTTAATTTTCTCCTGTTATTCTATCTTACGTGAATTTAATTCATTCTCTGGCCAGAAGAACCCACAATGGGTAGAGGAAATGTCTTCCTCCCCTAAAGCACAAATAAATAATTCTTTAAATTTTTGACAATATATTTTTCCCTTAAGCTTTTCCTTCAGAAAACTGCTGCTGAGCAATTCTGCATAAAGTCAATTGCAGAGAACAATCATGAAAAGAACTCAGAGAAGAGAGGAAATTTATCTCTTTAAAAAAAAAATGTAGCTTCTCCTGTTTTCCCTGTAACATCAAGTGTTTAATCTTTAGCATTAGAACCTCTTGCCATGTGAGAGAGTTGACATGGCTTCTGTTTGATGATAATGACTTTTGAAGGGTCATGCCCAACATCGTGGTTTCCTCAAGGGCTAGAGATTGCTTGTGCTTTTTGATGTTTTACCTCTCGCAGCCCTGATGAGCAGATAGACGACTATGACAAACGTGTATCACGGGAAAGTGATAAGCATTCTGAGGTTTGGCATGACTTACATCCTCACTCATACAGAAGTGAAGATTCTCTTATCTTTATTCTTTAATTTCTTATTTGCAAAAAAAAAATCCTATCTAAACAGAGAGTTCACAAAACATTTTTTGGCTTGTCTGATAATCAAATACTTTACTCTTAAATCCTTTTCTTGTTCAAGTTGTTCTGTTCATTTTGTTGTTGTTGATAGGGTTTTTAATAAAAGATAGCATTCCCTATTAAATATTGAAGTTGTTTTCCTTTAATAGAAACACTTTATTACTGAAGTAGCAAACAAGCCAAAACTGCCACCTAATGTGGGCCTCTGGAACATATATTGCATCTGAAAGACTCCAGGCACCTCCCGCCCTTGCCTCCCTCTAACCCAGCCCAATTGCATCTTATGTTCATTGCCTCAGGCCTCACTGCCAGAGTCCTCAACTTGCACACAAATGTGGATTCTAACTCAAATCTGCCCCCTTGTGCTTCCCTCCTGCTCGAGCTTGCAGAAGGAAAAGGTTCAAATCCACCTTTACTCACCATTAGTCTTGGGTAGCAAATGCTCCTCTGGCACGGGGAAAGATGGAAGACAGGGACACGGTCAGTCTTAGTGTCTACGCCTCTGAGTACCACACTCTCCCCTCATCCCTTCTTTCTTCTGGCCGCTGACTGCCAAAATCATACTCCCGTCTGTTCCCTCTTTCGTGAAAGGTCGTCCCTTCTCTTGGGTTGAAATTATTCATTTCTTTCTCTAGTCTCAAAAGCATCGTGCTTTAGTAACGGGACGAAGGCAAAGAGTATAGACCGGGGTCTTCAGATCTGGTTAAAATTCTGGCTCTGCCATTTATTAGCTGTGTGATCTTGGGCACATTCCTTAAAGTCTCTAAAATCCAACTTTTGCGTCTGTAAAATGGAGATGGTAACAATTATTTATAGGACTGCTGTGACGAGGATATGAGAAAAAAAAACATTAGAGTGCCTGTGACAGTGCCTGCCACATAGCAGTATTTGACCAGTGTGAGGTCCTCCATAAACACTGCCCTGGCAGGGACGTGCGTCAACCTGCAAAGAAGTCCCACAAAAGAGAAACAGGATAACACTATTACGTGTATGTTAAATTGGCCTCTTAAATTGTAAAACATAAGAAAGCAGTGAGTCTGTTTGTTTCTTGTCTATACGAATTGCACATTCTTTTCTTTTCTTTTTTTCTGCTTTATTTCCCCAAATCCCCCCGGAACATAGCTGTACATCACAGTTTCAGGTCCTTCTAGTTGTGGCATGTGGGACGCGGCCTCAACATGGCCTGACGAGAGGTGCCGTGTCCGCTCCCAGGATCCAAACCGGCAAAACCCTGGGCCGCTGCAGCGGAGCATGCAAACTTAACCACTCGGCCACAGGACCGGCCCAATTCTTTTCTGTTTTAAGTAGAAAAACAGAGAAAGGCAAGCACTTGTATGCCTTGACTGACTGTCACTTGTCATAACTGCATCACCTCAATCTGGATGTGTTATTCACTAAGATATAAAGCATTAATTTTTTCTTCCTGCACAGTTACAATCCACTAATGAAGAGAAATTTTATGTCCAAGCAATCCATTCTTTCACAATATTTCTTTAGCTACGAGTAACCCCTGGTTATCCCTTTGATTTATCTGACTTCGCACGGCAGCTGGTCATTCGCACATCCATCTCATCCACTAGTACATGAGCTTCCTGAGGTCATGCCGTGGTCTTCTCTGTTTTCCCCCAACTTCCTAGCACAGCTCTTTGTACACAGCGGTTAAGTAATCACTCTGTCACTCCTCTACAAGAGAAGACTCAAACAAGCATGTCAGTCGTCCAAGTCAGCGTGTGTTGGCATAGAAGTGACCCTTCTAACCGGGAAAGAGTAAAGCTTGCTTTCACGTTTCAAGGCTTCTCTTTCTTCAAATGTGCTTCTTTAGTTTGTTTCATTCTTATTCCATCCTAAGGGTGAATCTAGAGATTCTAGAGTCATTCCTCCTGGTTTTGTAGGACCCAGGTCCCTGTCCCAGCTCTCTACTTTATTTCCCATATGACATTAAGAAAGCCCCTTATCTGTTCTAGACTGCTGTATCTCCTATACACCAAGTCTCTCGTTTTAGAGATGGTTTCTAAGATCCCTTGGTTCTAATACTTCATGACAAGCATGAAAATCCATCTTGCAGATTTGAGGGATGGTGCTGAGCTTGGCCTGACAAGGGACCCACACCTGAAGCTCCTACGGAGTTCCATCAGACTCTTATGTGGTGGTAAGCAAGTGAATGCTGTGACTTCCACAGACCACCAAGGGCTTTAGACACTTTCTCCGTCTTATACACGTGAGGCGCTGCTGCAATCTACTGATTTCTAGCCCTCTGTTGTTGATAAGGCCACCCAGCTTGTCTTTGGCATCACGTAACAGCTCAGATTCAAAATCTCCTTCCTAATAGATTTACCGAGAAGTCAGAGAAGTCAGGTTTGTTCCGTGTTCAGAGAAAAAACAATTAAAAGACTTTAATCATAATCACCCTGATTTGATATGATTTCTAACATGGAAATGATATTCTGTGACTCTTCAATAAAATCACAAAGAGACTTAATACAAGCCAATTTCCCTGGATTTCCTAGTTTCCCTAAGTCACAGGTAACGTCACCAGAACCTAGCTCAGTTTTTGGCACATAGTAACCTCACTATAAAGTTCTGCTGTTGAAACAAAGAAGACACTCTCTTAACCTGGTTCTCATCACCTAAAAGCTTACATGCTTCAAAGTCTTCTTCTTGTAGCCAGAGGTTTTATCTCCGTTTTATGCTGGAATCTTTATTATCCCTATAAAAGTCACTTCTCAACATTTCTTTTTTCAGTGTAGAATATTGCCAGATTTTTTCTTTAAAAAGTCTATACCTTTTACTTTTATATTGAACAGGTCCTTAACTGTGTGAATATAAATACTGCATGCAATTCTTGATTCTAATTTGGAAATAGGACACATTTTCAAAGACAATAAGGAAAAGAAAGAGGTAAAAGTGGAGAGATGAACAACCTGTGTATAAATGGTATCTTTAGACATACAAAAAGAGAGCATTTTGCACCATAATTATTCAGATTTCTTTAGTCTCCTTTCAAACCAAGATTTGTTTACTAGAGGTATTACAATTTAGTGAGACAAATTAGACTAAACTTTTTTATCTCGGGTGGTTTGCACATACACTGATTGAACTAGTATTTCTTCCAAAGATTGCCTGGGAAGATAAATGAACAGGAGGAGCAATTAGAGTAAGGAAAAACTAAAGATTGGCTGACATGATTTAAGTTTACCACTAAGGCAGTTTGTCATTTTGTCTCTATAATCTCTATCAGAATTGACTAAAACCGTAAACATAAATCATTATACTAATTTATTTCACTACACTGTGGTCTGGGAAAAGATTTCATTTTTTTCTGAGAGACTTTGGGGATTCAAGCAGTCACTTTGAAGTTATTTTCATTTATATATTGGGGGGAGGGAAATGAGAGAATCAAAGATGAGCACCTCAGGTTCCTTAAGACGATGTTTTTTGGTGGCAAGCCAAGTTATTTTTATTACATTATACTAAAATAACTATGGGTTGTGCATTAAAAGCAGCTCAACATTGATTGTATTTTTAAAAAAGCAAAACAATTCTTAAGGTAGAGATGTAATCAAATGTACTGCCGAAAGTGATTTTTCAAATAGTAGTTAATAAGCCTTTAAGTTTTCTCTCTGAAGAAGCCTCTGTAATCACAGAGAGTCAGAATACCATGAACTGGGACTTCTTATGAAACATCAACACTCTTGATAATTAGGATGCAAGTGTATCCTCTGAATATAGAATGCAGCATTGTTGACTCACCAAAACGAAAGCACCATCTCTGGGCCCTTGGACATACAATCCAACTGGCTGCTTGAACAAAAACGGGACCACTGATTAACTGTTGGAGGCAGGGTATTGTTTTTGGGTTTTTTCTTTATTTCTTAGGTTAAAATTTTTCTTTGAAAGATAAGCCTAATTGTGAACCTACTATAGATGAATAATTACTTCTGAAATTTTCATGTAGTTTTGATATTTTCGTAGATCTGTATATATACTTACAGATATATACATACATGTGTATATATACATGCATATTTCCAGCTATAAAAAATAAGAAATTAAGGTTGCTATTAGAAGTATGATCATCACAATTTTCTTTAGGGTTTCAAGGAATTTCAAAGCTGGGAGCAATGCATACAAACTTATTATAAAAATATTTTGTTGTGCATGCTCTCCATTAAATCCTTTTAAGAGGGGAATAGTCAAATGGGTTTTAAAATGTAAAACTTCTTGTCCTCAGGGAAATTACAATCTAGGATAGAAAGTAAGATGTAAACGAAAATGACTATAGTATAACACAGAATTTCAAGTGCCCTTGGGTTGAATATTAGCAGGCTGCTGGAGACAGGGGTGGAGATCCCATTTGCCTGCAGTAATTGGGTGATAATCTACGAATGGGGTATAAGCTGAAGTGGGTCTCACAGGATGGGTATCATTTCAGCAGCTCTTTCAAGGCAGAAACACTAGGAGTAATGGCACAAGGATGAAAATTTTGAGACCGTTCTAGAGGATGAAGGAGAAGACTGCCTATTCCGGGACTCAAAGGATTGGTCATGCCTGGGAGCTACCAAGAGCATGAGGGTAAGATTGGTTGAGATTGGATGAGAATTCCTACCCCAGTTTAACCAGTTCATACTGGGGGGAGGGGTATCCCTATAAGATTTAGAAACTTGGAAAAATTGGGACCACTGCTTAAAAACAAAACACAAACACACACACACACACAGAGACATGCACACAAATAAGTTTGATAACCACTGAGTGAGACATTGGAGAATATTAACTCTGAAAACAGTGTTGGGTCACACTTGTCAAGAGCCTTGAATGCCAACCTAAAAAGGAGTTCTGAACTTTTTTCAGGAGAGGTTAGAGAGCAACAGAAGAGTTTTACATAAGGGAATGAGAATTTCAAATTATACTTTAGGAAAATTAATCTAGCAACAGGGCTTGAAATTAAAGTAGATAGGAATCTATTTGCAGTAGCCTTGAAAAAGGGCTATAAAGTTCTAATCTAGGATGGTGACTGCAGGAGGTAAAATAGTAGATGGATGCAAGATATTTTGCAAGTTTAGAATCAGGACCAAATTACCCAATGGGGTTAAGGAAAATCACACTCCAGAAGAAGGCTTCCATGATTACTAGAAACAAAACTTCGGGTAAAGACAACAATTTAGGGAGGATGCTGAACCTGAGGCACTGTTCAGGTACCCAGATAGAGATGTCTAGCAGAAAGTAAAAAATACCAGATAATGAGAGGGTATATGAAATTTGGGACTGGACATTTTTGTGCTTATTGACTTTATTTAAGGTCTGCCTCTTTCTGTAAAGAAGAAGAGAGGGAAGAACTAATATTGTGAGCTCCAATTCAGTGCCTACATCAAGCTAAACATATTATATGTTATCTTATTCAATTTTGATGACAACCCACCAACATGTATCATTAGCCATATTTTACACGGAAAACATTGCTCAGTGGCAGAGGTAGACTTTGTCTGGCTCCAAAACTCTTTCTAAGACAATGTGCTCCCTCTTAAAAGATGCAGAGGAGTTGCTTACAAAGATGTTTTCAGGTCATCTGTTAAAAAGGTGAAAATGGGAGCACATGAAAATGTCAAGGCGAAGAGTGTAGATAGAGAATGAACGAAGGGTTTGAAACTTTGGGGAAGACATGCCAAAATCAGGATGAGTTACCATCAAGAAGAGGTGGCCAACACCTTGGTGTACTACAGAGAGGTTAAGAAAGATGAAAACTAAGATATGGCCATTGTATTTGGTCTACAAAGATTTATTAATGACCTTTGAGAGTGAAGTTTGTTTATAACAGTGAGAACAGAAGCTAGATTACAAGCAGCATAATGAGATGGGAGGAAAAATTAGGTTTAGCAACTGTGTAACATTCTTCCAAAACATTTAACAAGGAAGAGAAATAAACAGCCATTATCTTTTAAGGGAGTAGCAGGGTTAAGGAAAGGAATATTTGTTTTTGTCTTTTGTTTGTTTGTTTTCTCATATCAAAGGAGGCCTTAGCATGTTTTCATTCAGATGGGAAAGCAGCAAAGAAGGAGAGATCAAAGATCAGAGGGTACATTAGGCCCTCTGTGTCCACCAGTTCTGCAAGAAACAGAGGGCCGACTCAGGGACTTGCGCATCCGCGGATTTTGGTATCCAAAGGAGGTCCTGGAACCCAGCCCCCACAGATATTAAGGTACAACTGTAACTTACGGAGCAAGATCCCAGAACAGCAGAAAGAACTGGATTTAGAAATAATGGTAGTAAGTCAGCCTTTCAGAGTAAGAGCACATCTTCCTCTGAAAACAAAGGACAAGGACCTCTGAAGGTCCCAAGTAATGGTGACATAATGAGTAAGAAAGCCATCAAGGTATACAGGAGGAGCAATCTCTGACTAAGAGAAGCAGAGAGGAAGGTCATACCTTAATGATACATCTCTGCTCCAATGGAAGATAAAACATAAACAGAAAAAATAAGCAAAACTAGCCAGATTAAAAAATAACATTAATAACTCCATGGACCAAAAACAGAGCATTGAGCAGGGTTGATGTTGCAGCATGCTGGTGTTCAAATCCAAAATCAGACCGAGGCGGCTGGAAGTTCAGCTCCCATGAGGTACTGGGAGCTTAAAGTTGTCCATGCGATCAAAACTAGGCTTACTCCTTAAAATCAAGGGCTAAGATGAGGCTCACCTGAAGAGGCAAAGGAAGCTGAAAAAGCTACTGAAGTGCCTGTCTGGAGCTGCAACTAAGGGGTTGAGAGGACAAAGACCTGGTCCAAGACATAGGAATTGCTGGATAGGTGACAGTATCTTTGATAGTTTCAATGTCACCATGGAAAAGGAATCCTGAGACACTACCTGTTTCTAGAATAAGAGCCTTCGAGGTTTGGAAGGAGTAATCATAAATCGAATAGAGGTAGGTAGGAATATTTAACAAGGAGAGAGAGATATCCCATTCAAGATAGCCTGCAACAAGAGCAAAGACAGACAAGTGGGACTACATCTGCACTTGTGGATTGTTTCTGCAAAGGAAACAATCAACAGAGTGAAAAGACAGTCCATAGAGTGGGGGATAATATTTGCAAATCATGCATCTGATAAGAAGTTAATATCTAAAATACATAAGGAACTCCTACAACTCAATAACAAAAAACAAATAACTTGATTTAAAAATGGTCAATGGACTTAAGTAGACATTTCTTAAAAGAAGTCACATAAATGGCCAACAGGTTTATGAAAAAATGTTCCACACCACTAATCATCGGTGAAATGCAAACCAAAACCACAGTGAGATATTATCTCATACCTGTTAGGATGACCATTATCAAAAAGAAAAAAGATAAGTTATGACAAGTCTGTGGAGATACTGGAACCCTTGTACATAGTTGATGGAAATAAAAAATGGTGTGGCTGCACTGGAAAACAGTATGGAATCTCCTCAAAACACTAAAAATAGAATTACTAAATGATCCAGCAATCTCACTTCGGGGTACTTATCCAAAAGAATTGAAATCAGAATCTCAAAGAGACATATGTACTCCCATGTTCATTGCAGCATTACTCACAATAGCCAAGAAACAACCTAAATGTGCATTGATGGATTAATGGATAAATAAAATGTGGTATATACATACAATGGAATATTATTCAGCCATAAAAAAGAAAGGAATTCTGCCATATGTGACAACATGAATGAACCTTAAGAATATTTTGCTAAGTGAAATAAGGCAGTCACAGAAGGACGAATACTGCATGATTCCACTTATACGAGGTATCCTAAACAGTCAAAGACATAGAAGCGGAAAGTAGAATAGTGATTGCCAGGGGCTGAGGGAAGAGGGAAATGGGGAGTTGCTGTTCAACAGGTATAAAGTTTCAGTTATGTAAGATGAATAAGTTCTAGAGATCTACTGGACAACGTTGCACTTATAGTTAACAACACTATACTACACACTTAAAAAATTGTTAAGAGGGTAGATCTCAAGTTATCTGTTCTTACCACAATAAAAAAAAAAACTGGACTGCGGTATTTAGAATTGAACAATAATCACATACTACACATCAAAACTTGCAAGATGCAGCTAATATGGGATCAAGAGGGAAATTTATAGTCCTAAAAACATTGATTAAAGAATATAGTTCTGATAAAGGATGATTAATGGTAAAATTCTCATCATTTTCAGATAAATTCATTGGGTCTGCAAAACACCTAAGAAAATAAATGTATAACATTTAGAGCTTACAGAGTTCATCAAGACAGTTAGATATTGGAGTAATACGCAAAAATAAAAGTCCATAGCTTACCTATAATTCACTAATAATCCACTACTGAATCTATTTTCTAAAATGCAATAGAAAAAAATAATTACATTCACCACACAAAAAACACAAAATGTCTAATAGCAAACCTGCAAAGACTCAGATAAAACCTATACAACGTTACTGAGGCCCTTAAAATAAGACCTGAAAAAATGGAATAACAAAGTGTCTTTCCGGATGAGAAGACTAAATATTGTAAAGGTATTAATGTCACTAGGGAACTCATTTCTAACCCCAAAGTAATTACATCAAAATCTCAAAGGACTTGTGAAAAAGAAAAAAGAAAGAAGAAAAGAAAGCCACAAACAAAACAATACTTCTTTAGCTACATGTAAATGTATCTGGGCATATTAAAAACAAAAAATAGTAAAGATCGTAAACTAAATGAGCAACATTGGTTATTTCTGAGAAGACTGGATAACTGGGAGTAAAAGATGAACAGAGGAACTTTAGATTTATCTGTAGTCTTTTATGTGGGTGAACGTATGTCTGTACTACTTGTACAATTAAAGATAAATTTATTTTATCTTTATTTAAATTCATTTTAATTTTAAAAACAATAAAATTTTGCCAACATTCCTGTGATAGGCAGAATAATGACACCCCCAACCCCCAAATATCTGTATGTCCTGATCCCTAGAATCTGTAAATATTACCAAATCTGGCAAAAGGGATTTTGATTAAATTAAAGGTTTTGAGATGGAGAGATTACCCTGGAATTTCCAGGTGGGCTCAGTGTAATTACTTGGGTCCTTAAAAGTGAAAGAGAGAGGTAAGGTAGTCTGTGTCAGAGATGTGAAGATGCTATGCTGCGGGCTTTGAGGATGGAGGAGGGAGCCATGAGCCAACAAATCAGGAAACCTCTAGAAGATTGAAAAGACAACGGAACAGATCCTCCTTTAGATCCTTCAGAAGGAATGGCAGCCCTGCCTACACCTTGATTTTAGCCAAGTGAAGGCTATTTCAGACTTCTGCCTCCCAGAATTGTAAAATAAATTTGTGTTGTTTTAAGCCACCAAAGTTGTGGTAATTTGTTTTTTGTTTTTTTTTTTTAAGGATTGGCACCTGGGCTAACAATTGTTGCCTTTTTTCTTTTTCTGCTTTGTTTCCCAAACCCCACCCCCCGTACATAGTTGTATATCTTAGTTGCAGGTCCTTGAGTTGTGGGATGTGGGACGCCACCTCAACGTGGCCTGATGAGCGGTGCCACTTCCGTGCCCAGGATCCGAACCCTGGGCCGCCGCAGCGGAGTGCGCGAACTTAACCACTTGGCCACGGAGCCAGCACCTGTGGTAATATGTTAACAGCAGCAATACGAAACTAATATAACTCCTTCATAACTAGTAGGTTACTTAGGAATTTCTAATAGCTCAGCCAGGTTTACAGTGGCAGATTTTCTACCACAAATGCAGGTAACACCTGACGATTTATTCCCAGTCTGTGGGTTACTATAGGATAGATAGTTGTAAGCCCCAGATATTTTGATTCAGCCCAGGGTAAAATTGTATGTAAAACCATATTCCCCAAGCCACGACAGCATTTAAAGAGCAACTTTTGAAGACAAATATTTGAACAATGCAAAGCACTAGGCTAGTCATTAACATATTTTGCAAATATAAGACCAAAGGTTAGTGACCATTTATAAAATCAGTTACCATAAAAGCATAAAGGTTAAAGATCACTAGCCAGGTGGGAAGAACGTCCTTTTTAAGTTATATCTAAATATATTCTATATTTTGGCACCAAAGGGACTTCAAATTTGGTCTTCAGTAAAGTCTGTTTGCTGAGAAGGATGAGAAACTTTCTTGTGTGTTCTGCTTCTTTATTTATTTATTGGTGAGGAAGATTGACCCTGAGCTAACATCTGTTGCTAATCTTCCTCTATGTTGTATCTGGGACGCTGCCACAGCATGGCTTGATGAGTGGTGTGAAGGTCTGTGCCTGGGATCTGAACCTGCAAACCCTGGGCTGCTGAAGCAAAGCGCAGGAACCTACCCACTATGTCACCAGGCCAGGCTCTCTGCTTTTTTAAGAAGAAAAAGTTAATCTTATCTACTATGAAGAGTAACCTTAAACTCAGACCTATATTATTCTTTGAGGCATGAAATTATATTATTGCATTACATGTTTTTGTAGGAAATTGTATTTGTTTTAACATGCTTCTAGAAGGAAACTGAATTTAGTTATCTAAGCTTTAATAAAACCTTCAGCACCATGATGATTATGTTACTACATGCTCACTAATTGTATTCTACGAATCTACCAGTACATAAGTGATACAAACTCATTGTGTCTTTATTTTTTCATTACAGATCCTTAAAAAAAATCACAAAATTTTGTGACTCAAATAAATTCATTTTTGAAACATGACACAAAGCCTGTTTATTTAACAATAGTCAGAACCTTCTTCTGTATTTGTCAGTAAATATTGAGGCCTACCACGTGGCTCTAAGAGATGAAAAGCAGAATGACACTCACCTGGGGCAGGATTGACCCCCAGCCAGAAGCGAAAAAAATGTGGTTTATTTAAAATTTTGGAGCTAAAACATTCAGTTTGTTTATTGCTCTATATGTTTGTAGCTCTTGAATACACTTATTAAGAATATATCGGCTATTATAAAGAGTCTGGTAAAGCACACATTTGGCTAAATACCATTTTTCAACCTTACCTTCGTGGTAAATAATGAACAAAGAAATTCTTCAGAAATGCTACAGTTAAAACTATGAAATGAAAAAGGCTTCATAAAAATTAAAAATTGATGTCAATTTTAATGAAAAAATCATTTAAAAAGTTGTATATTCATATATTGTACTTATTCTTGTTTTCATAGCTATTCAATTCACACATAGGTGATACATATACATACAGATATGTGCAAGTGCTGTTTTTTCCCCCCTTCTTTTTTTTAAGTCACATTTTCCATAGTGGTTCTCAGCCTTCTTTTATTTTCCTAGAATGTCTACTCTTCACTCGCTAAAGAGGGAGGCCCTGCAGCGGAAGAGAGGTGCAACACATCAGATTCCTATGAGCTAGAAAAAGAAGTCTCAGCAAAACTGATTTGATCCTGAATTAATACAGTGTCAGGGTGCCCCACAAATTGTTGTGTAGAGGTTTGGCCCCATGTCATCAGCCATCAGATGACCGCTTCATGCTGCCATTCTTTGCTGTGCACTGTAACACATCAATCTTTGGAACCCCTCATGTCTATGAGCAGGAACTTGGCTGCCATGAAGATGGGTAACCTGTACAAGGGCCAAGCCGTGGAATTCTAGTTTCAGCTCTGTCCCTGTCTCATCATGTAAGTGGATCACCAGTATTTATTGTCCAGATCACGCTTAGCTGCTATCTAATTAATCCTACTCATATCTAAGATTAACACCGGTCAGAGATATTAGTCTATGCATCAAAGACATAATTAATCCATATTCTAGGCCTAATTCCTATGGCACCAAATTCTCATTGCTTGTTTCATCAGCAAGGCCAAATGCTGCCCATGCACAACAGTAATAAGCACAGTGACTCTTCATTTATGGAAATGGTTTGAAAACGTTAGTCCTAGTATGTGGTACATAGATTAGAGACCGATAAAAATTCTCAGAGTTTTGAGTTCCAAATGATTTCAAATGAGACTCTGAAATAGTTAATAATTTGACAGGCTTCTGAGGGTCTGATTTTCCTAATATGTACCAACACCTACCCAGATGCCAGTGAGAGTCTGTGCAAATCCCAATCTAAACATGAGTAATACTAAACCTTGTCATGAACTGAAACTTCCAAAACCACGAGAAACCTTGGTATATGGCCGATATGGAGTCACCAACTAATCTCTACAGTTCTTTGCTCTGAGTCATGGAAACGCCGCAGCTAATTCTCACTCATTAATTTCTTGTTTTGGCTTAATGAGATTGTTACCAAGGACTTCCTGTGAAATTTTATTTTCTAAGTCTGCGCTGTACTTTGTTTTTTACACTATCAACATCTTCTTCTACTACTAATAAACTAAGCCTCTGAATTTTAATTATGGTTGTCCTAATCTTACCCTGTCAAAGCTGTGGCTTTATACAAATTTCCAAATTGACCTGTAAAACAATAAATCTTTACTTTTTGAAAGTTACAAACCCTGTGAGAACCTGACAAAAGCCAAAGACCCAAGTCCTAGGAAAATACATGCACAAGTCTGTATTTATTAGCCATATAACAGAACAGTTCAAAGCTTAGGCTTTAGAGATTTGAATTTCAAGTTCCATCCTTTACAAGCCATAATGCCATCATTTGCTAAATCAGGATATTAAGCTTGTAAAAATCTACATGGGCCCATGAGTTGGTTATATTTTTTATAAATAAGATCTTTTGCATTATATTTGCCTCCTGTAAGAGTATGTTTTAGAGTCAAAAAATCCTCATGAATAAGAACAAATCCTGGAGTGAGGTAAGAGGGAATAGGTATTTTTCTGTGTAAGCTGGTTGTGAATGTTTTACTAAATAATTTCTTCATGATTTTTCTATAATTCCAGTGTAATTTCTTCTATATAATTCTAGCCAAAATTTTAGAAGCATCTATCAATCTAGTCTCTACACACTGATTATCTCTAATGAGGGATGGAATTATCGGATGCCTAATTTAATGCAATCCCTCAACATGATGAAGATTGTTATCCATCCTTGGCCAGGGAAGTTAGTGATATGTCACCTTCTACACAACACATTATTATGTTTTTGAAACGCATTTATGCCACAGAGTTTTCTTTATTTTGCTGCTGGACTTTCCTTGTGGGCTTTGTCTGTGTCTGTACATACACAGCTACAAAACTCACTATCTTAAAGTTTAAACAAATATGAATTTTTGGTAATTCTCTTTTCAAACATAGTTTAGATCATAACAAAACAAATACGGTTCTAATAACAAACTCACTAAAACAAAAACATTACCAAGTCTCAGCTAATGGCCCAGTTAAGGTGACTTCATTATTAAAAATTTCAGTCTTTACCCAAATAGTGTTCAATCTTTACCCAAATAGTTGGGCAGTGACTTTCAACCTAACTGCACCCCCAACATGTCTGAGGACTATGACACGCCCGGATCACAGCAGTGGATCCCATCTGGCCGGAAGATGGTGGAGACTAGAGGGGGTACCACAGGTGAGAATCACTACTCTGCAATAAAATGAGATTTTCTTGTGGTCCGTATGGTGCTTAAAGAAGGAACTTGAGGTATTGGTTAATCATGGAAGGAATTTCAATCTACCACCATGCCAAAAAGAGAAACGAGTCAGAGCATTGCGTCCTTTATAGTAGGCCATAATATATATGTGATAGGAAGATTAAAATGTTTCTTTCTCAAAAAAAAAAAATCTGTGGTTTACAAATCAGAAAGTTTAGTTGATCATACTTAACCTAAGAATACACCATGTCTTTATAATTCTTATTAAGTAGTTTATTAGAATCAGTACACAGGGCTCCATTTCCAAGTAGGATACTCCTTACAGAGTTTGGAAATAAGCTTAAGAAACACACACTGTCTGAACGGAAGTAAGGATTAACTCATCCATGTGGGGAAGGATCTTCCCTAGGAGATGATATGTAAATCTGTACCTGGAAAAAAGGTAGTCTTCCAATCCAATCCAACGTCTGAAACCAGGATATAACTTAATTACTCAGTTATTTGGTAACATGTCAGGCATGAGGCGATGATAAATGGGAGCTGGAGAAGAAGGATCGATCAGGTTTTTTTCTCCATCCTGTCTGCTGAAAAGTTCAGGCTCAAATTTACAACCCACCTCTGTCAAGCATTAGGATTTCACAGACCTTATTTTTCATGCAAACGTCAAGTTATTTACCCTCCTTTTTTTTCTTCTTGGATCCCATTTTCTATTTAAAATGATAAAAAATCTTATAGTTTATTGTATGTATTAATACAAACAGTCTAAAGTCACACATTAAAGTTATAAATATTTGCGTTCTCCAGCTCTGTGCAGGAGGAGGTGTTCTCTAAGGAGTTGACATGAGTGCTTCCGTAAGGTGACTCTCCCAGTACCTGACACTATTTACATCCCTGGAGGACTTGAGCACTCAAAGCTCGATTCCAAGGGTATTAAGACCATGCAACTGCCTACCTGGGGTCTGTATTCCTAAGCAGTCTTTGGTCACTAATTCACGTTTCTCCATAGGAGAGATTGTGCTGACTAGTAGACATGAGTATTCTGGTATGCTTGGCCTAATTCCCTTTTATATTTTAAAGTTGGCATTCCAGTCCATTAATTGGTCTCTTCTGAGGTCGATTTGCATAAGTCAGTCCTCTAAAATCTTGCCCATTTAGTGATCTGGTAGCATTTTGTTGCTGATCACGTGCAGGTGATGAAGAGCCCCTGAAGCCTTTGTTCTGCACCCAAAGCCCTGCCCCCTATGGGGCTCCCGGAGCACCCAGGAAACCACACTTTGGTCCCATTCCATTTGAAAAGAAAAAAACTTCATGACACCCTTATATTCACTATTAACATATTTTGAAATGCTCTTAAACTTGACTGTTTCTCAGCACCAAATCTACTACTATGCCATGGTGAGGAAAATGGTGGGACTTACCCCAGACACCAAAAATACAAAGCAGCTATGTTTAGGTCTGAAATCTACCAAGGTAGGCCAATCTCTGGCATTGTCTTTCCTTTACAAAAAGCTTCATTTTTGAGTTCTTCTTGAATAATCAATCATACAGCTTTGAGTAGTAGGCTTGTCTGTTTGTTCCTTCATCTAACAAGCATTTACTGAGTACCTACTGTGTGTTAAATGCCATGCTAGGTGTTAGACCTTGCCTTATGGAACAAAAAGTCTAGTGAGGAATCCAGATGTTTTTCAAGTACGTAAATAAATATGTTCTCACAAGTTGTGATAAGACACATGAGAAAAAATAACTGGATGCTAAAGTAGAAAATAACAAGGGGGCATATAGTGTTAGATGGTAGAGTCAGACCACATACCCCTTCCCACCAAGAGATGCCTTTTAACTGGGTGAACAGATGTGCCCATTTGATTGGGACACTCCCAGTTAATGCCAGTTGTCCCAGTACAATTATTAATAGAGCCTCCTTTCCCACTATATGTATTCTGGCTAAGATAATAGATTATATGGTCATGCTAATTTTAAACAAAGTGGGAACTTAGTAAACTGCTAGGTCCTATAAGGGATAACGACTTCTAAGTGCGTTGGAAAACATCCTGAGGTGAAGATAAGCATTAGCAGTGTAATGGGCTGAGATTAACTTCATTCCTGGCTTGATTCCAGGGAAAAATCACAGCTTCAAATGTAATGTATTTAAGGGCATGAAATCAATGTTGAGTGAAGAGAAATGAAGAAGGGACTTTTCAGTAAATAAAACTTGAACCCCTTTCAACATTATGAAGACAGGATTCCCAGAAGAGAAAAATTCTAGGCCTTCAGGGCCATGGAACCTAGAAACTTTTTTATGTGAAAGTAGACAGCAGAAGTTAGTCACAAACATGTAAACTGAAGGAACCTTGAAAATCAGCTCATACAGATCCCCCGTCTTAGAGAAAATGATGCCACGGGACATACATGTGAATCGTACACTTGGAGGCTGAGAGTCACTGAATCGTATAATGCAAAATACAAATGATGTGGACACAGGCCCCCGTGTTAGAATCACGGTTTCTTAGGCACACCACTTATTTCCACTGCACCTCAGTTTCTTCAAATGGAATCCCAGAATCAAAATACTCTCCCTACTATCTCCCAGGGTTGTTGTGAAGATTAAATAAAATCATATAAGCTACCAAGGGCTTCACAGATTTAGTTATTGTTAGTAACACATTCATTAGCCTAGCCCATGCTCTAAGCAAAAAGGTCTAATGTTACCATGAAGCTGTGGTAAGAAATTTCCACACGCTTTAGGGTTGAGTAAAGTGGATCCTGATTTGGGTTTTGTAGCTCTCATACTCCTTCCTTCTCTGACTCCTCAACATTCACCCAATCACAAACAAACAAAAGATGGTAATTAGGCAGTTGACAAAAATGAAGGCTTTACTCACACTCTGGTTTGGGCTGAGGAGGCCACATCTGTAAAAGATAATACGCGTCATGGTTATACAAATGTCTTCCCTTTCAGGATTGGATCACCACAAACCTAAACAAGTTCAGCAGCAGTTGTTCAGAAACAACTCAACACATTTGAAACGAAGAATATAAAGCTGAGAGTGAAATTCAATCTTTTAAAATGAGCATAATTATACCGAATAGATAGCCCAGACTGAGTACTGTGAACAGCACTGAAATGGTAAGAACGGGAGGCTTGAAAAGTCCTCCCACACAGATGGGCCAGTGCATTTTTTTAAGCTACACAAAATATTCTTGAGTAAATACTAGAGATCTGTTATGGGTTGGCCCGGTGGCGCAGTGGTTAAATGCGCATGTTCTGCTTTGGCGGCCCAAGGTTCGCTGGTTCGGATCCTGGGTGCGGACATGGCACGGCTTGTTGAGCCATGCTGTGGTAGGCATCCCACATATAAAGCAGAGGTAGATGGGCACGGATGTGAGCTGGGGGCCAGTCTTCCTCAGAAGAAAGAGGAGGATTGGCAGCAGTTAGCTCAGGGCTAATCTTCCACAAAAAAAAAAAAAAAGAGAGAGATCTGTTAAAACCTTTATAAGGAGTTAAGTGAATCTGGTGAACATATTGAAGGAGTTCAGGTAAGTTAGGCCACAGAAACAAAAATGTGTAAGGACAAATATAAGAGAAATTTTTCTCTTGCTGGTGGAAGAATCCAAGTAGATGCTCCCGGTTGGTGCGATTCTGCACACGGAGGCTCAGGGCCTCCCCTCTGTGGCTCTGCCTCTCCAGGGCCTCCCCATCAGCTGCATGCAGCCCATCCAGACACTGAAAATGGGAAAAGACTGGAAGAAGCACAGGTTCTTCTTAAAAAGCCATGGCCCAGACATAGCACAGCTTGTCCTCTAATTGGACTATCTAGAATTCAAGCTCTTGGCTACACCCAACTCCAAAAGAGTCTGGGATTGGGTTTAGTTGGGAAGAAAAAAAGAGTGTGAATTCTGATAAACAGTTAGCATTTTCTGCTACAGATAAAATTTTTAGTTACATAAATTCTGTGCCGGGATGGAGAGTAGAGTGGAAGTAAGACTAAGAAGGGAAATAGGCTATGAAATGACCCACCTTCCATTTGCAGCTTTCTCCACCCTGCATTGCGCACAGAGTCCCTGGCTCCTTACAAAGCTGACTAAGTACGACCAAGTGGCAGTTACTGAGAGTTACTCCTCTGTGGCAAATCCTTTATGTCTAATACTTTACTAATAGCAAAAGAGGTCAGTTTAGGGGCTGACCCTGTGGCCGAGTGGTTAAGTTCACGCGCTCTGCTGCAGCCGGCCCAGTGTTTCGTTGGTTTGAATCCTGGGCGCAGACATGGCACTGCTCATCAAACCACGCTGAGGCGGCGTCCCACATGCCACAACCAGAAGGATCCACAACGAGGAATATACAACTATGTACCGGGGGGCTTTGGGGAGAAAAAGGAAAAAATAAAATGTTTAAAAAAAATTAAAAAAATAAAAAAAGGGGTCAGTTTAAGGCATACTGGCCTTGTGATAGCATTAGAGAAAATTCTTTGGCCAGAACATGGGCAGATCCATTCCTTATAACCTTTACAATACCCTGGAATCCACAGGCTTCCTAGAATTTTTCATTTGAAAACTTTTATACACCTTGGCAATGATTTACAAAGAGCACAGTTTTCAACCACAGAGAGTTTAGGAACTCTAGACATTGAGACCTTTGGGCCCAAAACCAACTTAAGTTGTGCTCCTACTTCTCTCATCATTCTGGAAGGTGATCCCTAACTTAGCCACAAACTACTTTGAAAGTGGAGAAACCGTTGGGAAAGAAGAAAGCAAGGCTTGGCTGCAGAGCTTGGTGTTTCAATGAAAGGCGATACCTCAGGAAATTGTGAAACCACCCGTTGTTAAGTAGATGGTGTGAAAATGGAGAATATTATCTAAAAATACAAGAGTCTGGCAGAAAAAGCTACTTTTCAGCTACCATTTGTGTCTCCAATTGTCTGTCTGCCTATTTTTCTCTTTCTCAAATGAGGGAGAAATTGGATTCCTGGATTTAATCTTTCCTTAGCTGGGTAATAACAGATTTATCATTTTGATCAAATTATATTTTTAATGCAAAGGACAAGGGTATTTTCAAGAGAATTAATATAATGATGTACCTTAGAATTTAAACAGAACAAGAAGGGAAGTGAAGCCTGGGGGCGGTTTAGGATAGAACGCGGCAGGACGTGAGGGGATGTCAACAGGCTGGTTGTTTTTGTTGTAGTCACTGAGGTGCCAGTGTTAACCCTTCCCCTACAGGGGAACCAGACCCGGAAATAAACCTCAAATATCAGAAAGATTTCTGATGAAGCTGGTTGGGAAACACAGCTTGGATCTACAGCCACTGTGAGATTGCTTAAAACTATGCACACCCTGATTGGGACTGACTTGCCCATCCACTTGTAAGGTGGCTGGTCTGAGAGGGAGTTAGTTCCCAAGAGCATCCTGGAAGAGTTTGAAGGGAGGGGAGGAGAGGGAAGTGGGTATATGGAGAAGGAGGGCAGACAAGTGCGAGGTTGAGAGTATGGGAAACAACAGAAGACCTGAGATACTTGCAATCAGCTGTGGAAACAGAGATCAGAGGTATGGATTTGGTCCTGATTTTGACAAAACTTAGAGCTTTACACACAAATCTGATTGGTCCAGCTGAGGGTGAGCAGAAGTGTATTACCCCTGGCTGGTTTACAGTCCCACGTTGAGAAGGGTAAGTAATAGTCCACAGCAGAGAGCAATTAACCAGGAGCATGTGATTTCCACTGGGGGCCATGGAATTGGCAGCAGCTTCTGGCCGGGCTGAGTTGCCCTTCTTCACTGTTCGCAGTGTTAAAGAAAAATTATTCACGACACTTGTTAAAGAATAGTAAGGCAGACTTTATTCACAGAAACTATGGTTGTAGGTGTAGAGATCACTGCAGTGCGGTCTTGCAATAGGACAGGGAGATTCAGCTCAATTCCGAATACAACAAGGAAAAGTGGGAATATATAGTCAAGGAGTAGGATGGGGGTCAGTAGATGGAAAATTACTCAGAGGAAACATCAGGGGTAAGGAAGGGTTCTGGCTAAATCGACCTCATAGGATTCTCGCTGAAGGCAGGCCATGGTGATCAGGCGTTACCTGGGGGGTGGGGAACGATGAGGAACCCGATCAGACATCCAGGGTGATGAGATATTGAAGGGGTGAGGTTCTGCCTAACCTGACTTAGCAGGATTCTTGCTAAAATTGGACAATGAAGACACAAACACGGAAGTCCAAAAGTTGAGACCTAGTTGAAAAAGAGTTCAAAGGAGCCTGATTAGAGTTCAATCAAGGAGAGAATCTTTGTCAAGTAGACACACCTTCAACAGTCTCAGAATCGGGGGCACTGGAACTGCAAAAACCCCCACCTCTTCCAGCTGAGGAGATTGTCTGCTGCTGTCTCTCAGCGAGAATTTGCCTCCAAATTCATTCTTCAAATTATTTGAGGCTGTCAATATACATAAACTTTATTAGGTTGAACTATATAAATGCCAGTTTTGAAGCTAAAAATCTGTCAAAATCAACAATTTCATATGATTCAACTTCATACCAATGAAGAACATGTTCCTTGGGTACTTCGCATTTTCAGCGTCATACAGTAAAGACTTCAGCGTTGGGGAACCCCCAGGGTGCTCCCAAAGGCCTTAGGGTTTAGAGTGTCCTCAGAGGACCCAGAATAATCCTGGTGCAATGGTCACTGAAATCCTCACTAACTCCATGTTACCATGGTGACAGAACACTTTCCTGGTGTGATTAATTCAGTGACCTAGTCAGATTTTTAAACCCTGAAATAAGAACCCAAACTCCACCTGCCTCACTCTTAATAAATGACCTCGCCACCTACATCTCAGACAAGAGGCTATCGGGTAGGAATTTCCACAAACTCCCACCCAGACACGTTCTATTTGTCTATAGCTGAGTTCAGATAGATTATCTGGATGTCTTTGGGTTTATTACTGAAGAATCAGCTAGGAAACACTCATTCAGATTATATTATATTCAGCTACAATACAAATGCATGGCAATTCACAGATACGTAATTATCAGGTTCTTATAGCAGAGACCGACATCACCAACCCATCCTCCATACTGCCACCAGGGTGATCTTACTAAAATACAAATCTACACGTGTCATTCTTGTGGGTTTGGCTGGAACCCACTGCCGCAGGATCCCACTGCTCCCTACTTCTCCCATGTTCCCTCACAGGCAGCCTTTCCTTCGCCATCCTCGATTACTTTGCTTCCTGGAATGCATTGTGCATTTCACGCTTCTGTGTTTTCCACATGCTGATTCTTCAGCCTGTAAGTTTTCTTCCTTTCAAGACTTGCCTTGCTTTAAGTTTTCTCTCCTCTAAGAAATGTTTGAGTAAGATGCCCCTTCTCAACATCCCATGTCCTTCTGCACATACCTCTCCTGGTTTTTATCCCACTAGAGATTTCATCTTCGTTCACTAACCTAGCTCACTCACAGGGTATTATATTAGGTGGACACAATGCATTTTGAGTAGGAACTACACGAAATAACACTTGCTCAAAGTATGAATTAAGAATGAATAATTGTTGGGGCCGGCCGGTGGCCGAGTGTTTAAGTTCGCCTGTTCCGCTTCTGCAGCCCAGGGTTTCACTGGTTCAAATCCTGGGCGCAGACGTGGCACTGCTCATCAGGCTGTGCTGAGGCGGCATCCCACATAGCAGAGCCAGAAGGATCTACAACTGGAATATACAACTATGTACTGGGGGGCTTTGGGAAGAAGAAGAAAAAAATACGAAAGAGTGAATAATTGTCTACAAGTGTACAACTTAGCTCCCTAGATCCTAAAAATTTAAGAATATATCTAATTTTTGCATAGTTACATTTTATAATACTGATAAAGTTCAAAATTTAAGTCAATCTTTTGCTAATTATTTTTGTGCCTTGAAGCAATTCTTTTAAATAGCTTTGATAATAGCTAACAATTACTGAGTACCTATTCTGAGCCAGGCACCATGCTAAGTTTTAAATAGACCTAGCTTAATCCTTGAAACTACTCTTAGAGTTCTCATTTTAAAGACGAGAAAACAGAGTAGAGGTTCCCTTCAATTTATTTGATTGATAAATATGGATTTTATGTATCCTGTTTGTTTTAAATAGCTTTCACCTGAATTCCAACTGAGGAACTAAAATGTAATATCTGAAACACCCCACGTTTTTGGATAAAAGCAGAAAATCTCAATCTTCTAGTACTTCAACTTCTGTCTACTTCTTTTTCTTGCCCCAACTACTATTTCAATCTACTTCAATAAGCATCTGGTAACATTTCTCCTAATTCTCCAGTCCCTCTTTGAATCTTCCTTTTCCTTCCATTTTATTAAGAGTCTCAGAACTTGGAATCACTGAATATCAATTGGATCTACGGTACTATACAGATCACTCAAAAGGTATATCCCTGCCTGGTGGATTTTCGATTGAAATAAAATAAGATGACATGAAAACACAGAGAAGATGAATGGCATGAGCTGATGGGCAGCATTTAGAATTGGGTTTTGGTTTCTTCGAGAACTGCAGTGTCATTTTTCTTTGTCTCATCCTGTCTTTGCTGATTGTGTCTAGAGGATGTCTTTTAACGTGAAAAATTGAGTAATAGCTTCATAAGAAGTCCTGAGAAAATGCCTCCTGGATCCCAACTTATCCTCAGTTCACATAACCTGCTCCCACAGAGTAATGGGCTTTTTTTATTCAGTTAGGCCTCAATTATGACCCAGGAAATCAGTCTCTGGACTAAATGGGAGTAAGTAGCAGGTAAGAAACAAACAAGATGTATTAGGCTCTTGCCTTGGACTTCTTTGGATCAGTGGTTTCTTCTGTAAAGAGTTCTGGTGAGGTAAGTTCTGTTTTCAGAATGTTCACTTAAGCTTTAAATCAGAAGCTTCCAGTATCTTTTTGTGAGGACTCGAAACTGAACACAGGTAAGGTTATAACAGGCACATACACACACACACCAACCAAGGGCTAAGGGAAATCAAAACAGGCAATACTGATTCTTAAAACCCAATAAAATCCAGTGTTACAATAATTATTTTGCAGGCATTAAATGGTCATGTGCATAAAGTAAAATTACAAGATAAACACTACGGCACTGAGCTTCTCTTCACTCTCTTGTCCCCGCCCTTCTTTCCCAGCACAGTGACCAAGGCATCAGCGCTAAGCGTCTCCTCTCAGGTGGGCCTTAGCTGGCTCAATCTGGCTGTTGATAGGAGTTATGTGTGGAGCTATAGACATGAACATTCTCCCCTACATAGTCTGTTTCCTGGTCTAGGGGAATCTATATTTTTGAAAAGCTCCACATATGCTGCATCCTACTGGCAAAAACACAGATAGAACCTGCAGCAAGTTCTCTCTTCTACCAACCTCTACTCTGAACATCAAGCAAAGATTCCAGGACCCTGAGCAAGTCTAGAATTGGCAGGGGTCTGTTTTACTGAGGATTCTTAGCAATCCTTCTCTGACTTTCTGATAAATAAATAAATCAGGTTTCCGCAACCTGCAGCATCTATCTTCTTGCTCCTCAAAGGAGCACTGGCATCAGCTGCATTGTCGGTAGCTTATTAGAAATACAGAACCTCAAGCCCCACCCATTCCTGAATCAGAATCTGCCTTTTAACCAGATCCCCACAGTATTTATATGTACATTAAAGTTTGGGAATCTCTGGTCTCTCTTCATTTTTGATAACCTCCAAGTTGGTTTTTATAAGTCGGTTCTAGCCATGTTCTGGGCTATCGTCTTTGCCTGAAAATCTGTACAATTCTGAATTCCTCTGGGATCAGGTCCTGCCCAATTCTTTTACCAAGAAAGGATGGAGCTTAGACCTTAAATTTGAGCTCTGGCTTTGGGCCCTGCTGCCTGCCTGCAAAAATCCCTGATGGCAAGGTGGACTTCCTCCACACTGTCTCCAACAGGATCATTTACAGCTGGGTTTCACTGGCCTTGCAGCGGGAATACTATTAAATATGCAGAACATTTATGAGGACAGCCACGTGTTTATAATTCCATCTGTTAGCTGCTCTCCCTTTTGTGAAATGGAAGACGTGATCACAAGTCATTCAAGAAAGGCATGCAAGTTGATACGAGCTTGGTCATTGTGCATTGCAGCTCATAGTCCAATGTGAACCAATAACCCGTCTATACTTATACATACGATGCAGAGAACCATAGCACCAAAAATTATTAATGTTGAGACTAAATCAAAATTCCAAATGAATAACATGCTTGATTAACTAACAGTTTCCTGTAAGAATTTACTCAAATAGTACCTTTAATCTATGGAGGAGTGAAGTACTTGTGGTTGAAATATTTGAAATACTGATAGAGGACAAATATCAAAAAATTGAAATTTGAGGTATTAAAAGTTGCCCACTATGTCTCTGTGATTGCAGAGTCAACTCAGTTCCAAGTTTAATTAAAAGACTTGTCTGCCTGTCAGTCAAATATTAACTGAGAACTTACTGCGTGCTTGTTGCTCCAGCTTTGGAGAATGACGATTTTTCAGTCAATATTTACTGAAAACCTACTATGTGTCAGATATGGTGTACTCAAGATACAAAGATGAACAAGACATTGTCCCTGCCCTCAGAGTTTAAACCCACAAGAACAAGGCGTGTAAATAAAAGGAACATGATAAAATGCTATGGAGCACTTCGGGGCTCCAGGAGTGCTCTCGGGGAAGAGGATCAGCTCTGTCTCGGGGAGGCTGCCATTTCATAGAGGCAATATGTAAAGAATTCTCCAGGCAGAGGGAGTAGAACAGCAAAGGACCGGAAGCATGACACAGCATGTCACGCTCACAGACCTATGGGAAGTTTAATGTGCTTGGAGTTTAGTTTCGTGAGAAGAGATAGGCAAATGGCGCTGGAGGGGTAGACTCAGGCTAGACCACGTGTGTCAGTGTTTTGGGACTTCTTTTCTGTAGGTGAATGAGAAGCCATTAAGTATTTCTGAGCAGGGAAATGTATCCGTTTCTGGGTTAAACCCATTACATAAATTAATTTCTTGATTCTCAAAACGACTCCATGGGATAAGTATTATCCCAGTTTTCAGGCTGAGGAAACAGGTTCAATGGTTCACAGCTAACAAGTGGCAGAGTATGGATTCAAACACAGATCTGTTTGACTCCACAGTCTATGCTTTTATATAAAAGAACAAAATATGATTCCTGATATCCATAAATTAACAAGCTAACTAGAGATTCAGGGCTACTATAGATTAAGCAAATAGAGAGTAACCAAGCTCACAGTATATGATGTTGACTATAAGAGCAGGAGGAGGTGGTGGGAATCTTTTCAGCTTCGAGCAACCGGAGAGGTCTACGTGGCAGGCACGGGACTGAAGTTGGGAAGCGAAGGCAGCTTGAGAAAATGAAATCTCAAGACAGCTGAATCCCTTCAGCTGACCATGCTGCCCGACTCAGTTTAATCTGCATATTTGCCCCCCTCTTCCCTCATTGTTGCACTCTCTTATCTCACACGTCTCCCCCTCTCCCACCCAAAGCAAGAGGAGGGAAACTCAGCTTCCTCTCTTGGCCAATTTTCTCTTTCTCCCACAGTTTCTCCAACTCGAGAGAGAGAGATGGAAAGAGAAACTTTTCCTTGTCTTCTCCTATGGATACTATCACAGGATCATGGGAGGTAGGAATCTTCTCTAAACTGCCAGAGAACTCTCTGAACTGGGTCCTCCTGGTGTTTGATGTGCTAAAGAAGAAACGAAAGAATCTGTAAAATACCATCCCAACCTGGTTTATATAGTTATTCTTCCTGCTGTAAAATTCTATTGTACATGTCAGGAGCTGAAGAATATGTTATTTCTACTGGCTTGCTTTCTGTAAGCAAATCTTAATTTTCCTCTAGGCAGATGGATTCCTCAAGTGGATTAGGGCAAAGTTAATGTGCTCACAGAGGCAACAGAGAAAGCATATTAATAATAAAATATTGCCTCCATACATATCATGTGCAGTGTCTTCAAGAAATATTTTAGGATCATGGGAAAATGTTGCGACTCCAGAATGATGTAAACTTACTTACGAATGTGATTTTTACCCAAATTCCAGTTACCCTTTGCCTGAAATAGAGCTGCAAATTTAGGAGTGTTTGCGAAATGTTATGTCTTCCCGTTAAAATGAAAACATCTCCACAGTCACCATATACTCAGGCACACATTCCTAATAGGATACACGTTAGTGCCCACTCCCCTCAGCCCCAATTCTATATATAGCTTTACTCTGCAAATACAAGGAGATATATATATATATTATTAAACCCTCATCTGAGTCTATGTCTAAATCTATCAAAAAGTACTTTTTTTCATTTATCTTGCTCATTGTCTTTATTCGATATTAAGATAAATTAATCATGAGCAATTCTAATGCGGTTAGTATGTTTGAGCTTTAAATTATAGCTTTTTTGGTCTCATCGATGGATTTGAGTGATTTTCCTTCATGAGCTGTTAATTAAAATTTCTGGCCCATTTATTTGTAAGACCTGCTACTTAAACAGCTCCTTTGCCAAATCTGTGCCTGTTTAACTTATTTAGGAACAAGAGCGTATACGTTCATTTCCTGTTCTGCTGCCAAGTTAATCACCTGTAGTTTTCAAAAATGTGAGTCTCTGTATAGTGACAACACAAAGGCATAACATAAAAAAGAGAGAAGGGTTCTGCTTCTCCTAGGCCATTATTAAAACTGTTGGCACCAAAGATAGTCCAGACTCAGGTTTTATGTTGGCCCATGGGGAGTTTTGCATGTGCATGCGTGCAAGGTGATAAGTGCAAAAAAGTATGAAGTTGGAAAGTGCACATTGAAATTAGGAAAAAGGAAAAAAATACGCACCCAACAAAACGTGCCGTTGTTAGGAGACGTGCCATAACTTTCGCCCACACTGCCGGCTGGCAGAGCCTCAGTCTAGGTAAACGGCGCCCAGCTCTGTGAAGCATTAGGTTTTTAGAAGTGAAGTTAAACTGATAAATTAGACCTCATTTATTGAACAGCAGTTAGAGCCGATTGCCTAGGGAGTCATTTGACACCTTTGAAGACCCTGCTAACTTAATTGGTGATAGTTTGGGGGCTGAAGGAAACATTTAAGCCAGGAGCAGCAGGACACCGTGCCGCATGAAAATGGAGAAGACAAGCATTCTCTCTGACAAGGGGAGTCATATATAGATTTTTGTGTCCATTGTTTTCGCTTATTTGTGTGTGTGCTTTACTCAGTCAATCAAATATAATTGACACCACTGGGTTCTGTTGTTTTGTAGATGACAGGAGCTAATGCAAGGGAAAAAAGCTGCAAGTAAACTTCCCCCTGAAAGGCGGCAAAAAGGTTTTTCCACCGGGCCCGTGACATTTTTTGCTCAATTGTATTAATTGATGTAGTGACAAGGCACTTGGAAAGATGATGGATACTGATCACTACAGCCTTGTTAAGGTTGGGTTATATCTTGCTATTAGCATAAGCACTTGTTAGTACAAGGAGTGAACAGCAGCCAGATAGAACAAAAGGAGAAGAAATAAGGCAGCAGCTTACCTGTGGGATGCACCTGACAGGAGAAGAGCATTGGGTTGGCTGTGTGAGGGTGCCAAGCCCGCGCTGGAAATGGGCGTTTAGTCAGAGACAATCTCCCAACTTTGAACTTAATATCTACTCTCCTAGACCTGGGGTCTTTCAGGAGATTCTGCCTCAATTTTTTAATCATTTGCTCAGAGCAGCAAATAGTTCTACGTGTTGTCTTAAAGTTCTAAGTGCTCAAGTGCCAGGACAGAAGACTGAGGGAACCCTACCGGCATTTGGGCACCCTGGGACCAGTAATGCCAAATTATGCAGGCTAGGGGAGTTCGAGGTTTTAGGATGCTCATTTCTCACAGTCAGTGACAGTGGCAATGATGCGTTAGAGTAAGCCACATGGCTTAGGAAGACAGTGCCAGGCCTGAAATGACTTTGACTACTCGTGGATAGAGCTATTCAGAGAAGACCTTGAATACTTAAAGGAGAGGACGCAGAGGAAGGAGTCCTTTTCTCTTTGCACAAGTTCCCCGAGGGTTGCAAGAATATAATCTGTGGTTCATTCGAGGTACCTGGAGTTGTGCAATATCATCTTGAGTCCTCCTTGGATCGTCCCTGGTGTGTAAATCACCTTGAATTGTTTGAACTTATCCTAAATTCACAGTGCAAATGTGTTTTCAATCACACTAGGAAAATTCCTTTCATTAAAACATTTAATTTCATTGGTTTATAGTGTTCATTCATCAAGTGCTTTCTGTAATTTCTATTGTTTGGCAGTTAAATTTTGAATTGTCTCACTCAATATTATGAAATTTAGAGGGAGGGCTGGGATAAGGATTAAATGAAAATGTTCATTGTCCAAATCCTCCAGGGGAAAATCAGTAGCTAAAAGCACAATTCAAGCAAGGTAGAAGCCCAGACTTCACTTTTGTTCCACAAATATTTCAAGAGAACATTTTTTAAACCTCATCACAGAAGAATTTCCACAATACATCCTGAGCAAAAAGTGAAACTCAGTTTTTCAGAACAAATTCAGCTACCCTTACTATCTCTCAGGCAGCAGTAAATAGTCATGGCAAGTATACAGGAGAAATCTCTAGAAGGTCTCTAGAAATGTAGAGAAATCTCTAGAATCTAGAAATTTCTAGAAGTGGATATCTCATGCTCTTTCTCAGAGAAAAATCCCTGATTCATTCATTAATTCATTCATATATCCATTCATTCAGTGAGTCGACACATATTTATTGGGCACCTGCTATGCGCCAGGCACTGGGGATGTAACAGTGAGAAGAAAAATGGCATCTCTGCCCTCCTGGATCATTCAGTCTAGAATGAGAGACAGGCACTAATCAGATGATAAAGCCAAATAAATTTAAAACATATTTAAAATGTGGTAAGTGCTCTGAATGTGAGGTACATGGTACTATGAGAGCTTATAATTGAGGGTTTGGGGAAAATGTCACTAAAGGAATAAGGACTGAGCTGAGATCTAAAAAAGTGAGTCACTTACACATGACGGGAAGGGAGTGCAGGGAGGAAAAGGAGAACATTCCAGTCATCCGCAAACGGCAAGAGGGACTAGCGCAATTCTAGGAACTCAAGACAGAAGGGCTGACACACAGAAAGTAACAGCTAGTGTGGTAGGAGACAAGCTACAGGTGGGCAGACAGGGGATAGACCAAATGGGGCAAAGAGCTCTGAAATCCAGACACCATGGAGGTATACTGTCCTCCATCAAACTCACCTCTTTATTAATCTTTTGCTATTTTTGTTTTTGAGATCTCTGACTAGTGATAATAGGTTCATCAAAATAACGGCAAAAGTCTGGAGGCTGACTTTTGCACAGATCCAAAAAGACCCTCTGTAGCAAGAGGCAGAGCGAGGAAAGGAGTAGTGCAGGCTCTCTGTGGCCAGGAGAATCCGAGACAGCAATGTATCAGCCCACCCCGTTTCCATCTGGAGCGAAACGATGCCTTATTATTGGACAGCACTGACTCTCTACTAACTTCAATTTGGAAAAAGATTCAGATTACTTGACAATGAAGAAATTTTCCAGAGTGGTGGGATTATACGGCAGTAACATGGAGCTGTCTTGAACTGTGTTTTTAATACCATTAGAGAACAAAACACTTTTTGTTTTTAAAAAATAATGTAAGAAGTTAGACTGTTTCTGGAATCCTTGCTCCCAAGACAGTACCAGAGAGGATCTATTGGAGGAGGAACAGGTCTTGGCCATCACTGATTGCTGGCACCTTGGCCGTAGAAACAGCAGTGACAGGAAAGCAGAGCCGATGCAGTGGACAGTCCCAGTACCGTGGAGAGAAGCAGCACCAGCAGCCCTTTGCCCTCTTTCATCTCTGACTTCCTACAGAAAAGCACAGTGTAAATAAATGCCTGAAAGTCATCTGTGACTTACAATCGGGTCCTGAAAAAAACTGAACCGTGAATGTACTCCTCATGATGGAGACACTTCTGGCACAAAGAACCATGTCTACCTTGGGGAGATAGCATGCTGCACTGGGCCTGAGCTCTTACACAGCCTCCAACCAGAGAGTACAGAACATTAGTCTGCTTGATAAAGCATTTCAGAAGAAGGCTGAATTATCAGAAATTATCAACAGAGATTACCTACAATACACCTTTGGCGAAAAACCGCATGGCTTTATATATGATTGGTCCAAGTTCAATTGTTCCCCTACATACACACAAACACCCTACCTTACTTGCCACTAGGGTGTTCTCCTAAAGCCACCCATTCCAGGGAAGCCTGTCTTGTCGGTGTCCACTACCCACTCCATGCTCTCATTCCCATCTCCACACATTTACATGTGTTTTTCCTCTGCCTGGAATGGCTTACCCCCATACATGCTCCAGCCTAGTTAGATCCTGCATGGCCATTAAGATCCATCCCTGATCCTTTTCCCCTCAGTGTATCCTTTTACTATGCCAGCCCACTCAAAATACTCTCTCACCTTCTGGTCAGAATTACTATTTAACGTATTCATTTGACCTACCCAACAAGACTGTAAGTGTAACGGAGAGTACATATGATTAGTTATCTATCGCTGTGTAACAAACCACCCCGATTTTAGTGGCTTAAACAATAACTTTTTATCATTGCTCACCAGTCTGCAGGTCAGGGGTCTGGTTTGGCTGATCTGGGTCAGACTTGGGTGATCTCAGCTGGACTCATCAGCTATGGGTTAGGTAGACAGATCTAGTGATCTTCGCTGGGCTCTCTCACATCTCTGTGGCCTTGGTTGGGACAACTGGTTGATGGGACTCTGGCTCATGAGGGCTCTCAACCTCCAGCAGGGCTGGAGGGCTTGTTCACCTGGTGAAGGCAGGGGTCTTAAGAGAGCAAGGCTCTTGAGGCCTAGGCTTGGCTTGGACACTGTCACTTCTACTTCAGTGTGTTGGTCACATACATGCGCACATACATATACAAAATGGACACAAATAATAAATAGATATAACAAGGCAGTATGTCAATTCCAAACTTGCTTCACATATGGCTAAGGGAAATGCTGTGAATCCCTTTCTGTCTCTAACTTTGATCCAGATCATCTGCCATCCTCTTCTGTGTTTCAGGCTGGTCCCTGATATGCTGATTTATACTGAGCCACATCAAAATGGTCACTTCTTTATAACAACCAAGAATTTTATACCTTTCTGTTTATAATTAATCAAGGTTGAGACTCTATTACAAGGTCTTCATCTAATTATCCATGACTCCTCACTACTGCTATAAAAATGTATGCTAATGCCAAAAAAAAGGGGGGGATCAGAAGTGTGGCTCCTCCCAATAGATTTTAACAAAAATAAATATGTCTGGCCTGGGAGCTACCCAAAGGCCCTCTCCCATTCAGGGGTCAGTTCTTGACTTGATGCACACTTCAACCTTCAGATACCCATCTCCCCTTCCCCTCTTTCCAGCACCATGGCTAAAACTGCCTACTTGTTTCATTGGGGTTTTGCTGTGTAACCCCTTAATTCCTCTGTATGTTCTGGCAGGAATTGTGTTCTATATGTCCCTTTTGTCCAGTGCTATGAAGCAGTTTGAACTCTCACTAAGTATAAGATTCATTTACAACCAAATCTAAATCTTTGGTAAAGAAAAAGGCTGGGAATCTCCTCCAAACCAGGGAGAACCAACCAGTTTAAAATCATTATTTCATGACAAATATGTCGGGGGGGCACTGGAGTCTAGCTTTGGAGTCTAGTTTCCTCTCATTTTTTTCAGTGCTGTTGTAGACACCAGCAATGTTGAACAAGACACACATGGTACATACCTGTAAAGAGCTTATTCTAAAAGAGGGAGACAAATACACAGAAAAATCAACAAAAAATGGTAGAAAGAAAATCAATGTGAGTGATCTGATGGACACTGCCTGGAGGCTGTTTTAGGTTGTGTGTCCAAAAAGGCTTACTAAGGACATAATATTTAATCTGAGACCCCAGTGATGGAACCAGCTATGCAGAGAGCAGTGAAAAGTATATTTTACAAAAGAAAAACCACTTTTGCAAAAGCTCTAAGTAAACACACTTTCAGAGTGTTTGGGGAACAGCAAGAAAGCCAGGATTGCACGTATGTAATGGTGATTGCTTCGGAACCGTTAACCCAGAAAGGAGATCGAAGACCAAATTAGAAACACAAGAGATTTCCTGGGAAAATGCCTGTGAAATATGGAAGGGAGAAGGAGCAGGTGAAGGCTGCAAGATCCCCTGATCATAATGCAGGGCTGACACCTGGGAAAGGAGAGCAAGAAGAAAGGAGGATTAAGAAGAAAGAGCCTCCCAAGAAAAGACCCCAAATTGCTAAAGCAATTCTAAGAAAAAAGAACAAAGCTGGAGGCATCACAATCCCTGACTTCAAAGCATACTACAAAGCTACAGTAATCAAAACAGCATGGTACTAGTTCAAAAACAGGTGCACAGATCAATGGAACAGAATTGAAAGCCCAGAAATAACACCACACATCTATGGACAGCTAATCTTCGACAAAGGAGCTGAGGGCATACAATGGAGAAAAGAAAGTCTTCAACAAATGGTGCTGGGAAAACTGGAAAGCTACATGTAAAAGAATGAAAATTGACCATTCTTTTTCACCATTCACAAAAATAAACTCAAAATGAATCAAAGACCTAAAGGTAAGACCTAAACCATAAGGCTTCTAGAAGAAAATATAGGCAGTACCTCTTTAACGTCAGTATTAAAAGGATCTTTTCAGACGTCATGTCTTCTCAGACAAGGGAAACAATAGAAAGAATAAACAAATGGGACTTCATCAGACTAAAGAGCTTCTTCAAGGCAAGGGAAAACAGGAGGGAAACAACAAAACCACCCACTAATTTGGAAAAAATATTTGCAAGTCATATATCCAACAAAGGGTTAATCTCCATAATACATAAAGAACTCACACAACTCAACAACAAAAAATCAAACAACCCAATCAAAAAATGGTTAGGAGACATGAACAGACATTTCTCCAAAGAAGATATACGGATGGCCAATAGACACATGAAAAGATGCTCATCATCACTGATCATCAGGGAAATGCAAATCAAAACTACACTAAGATATCACCTTACACCGATTAGAATGGCAAAAATAACCAGAACAAAAAGTAATAAATGTTAGAGAGGTTGTGGAGAAAAAGGAACACTCATACACTGCTGGTGGGAATGCAAACTGGTGCAGCCACTATGGAAAACAATATGGAGATTTCTCAAAAAATTAAAAATAGAAATACCATATGACCCAGTCATCCCACTACTGGGTTTCTATCCAAAGAGCTTGAAGTCATAAATTCCAAAAGTCCCATGCACCCCTACATTCATTGCAGCATTATTCACAATAGCCAAGATGTGGAAGCAACCTAAGTGCCCATCAACTGATGATTGGATAAAGAAGATGTGGTATATATATACACAATGGAATACTACTCAGCCATAAAAAAGGATAAAATTGTCCCATTCACAACAACATGGATGGACCTTGAGGGAATTATGTTAAGTGAAATAAGCCAGATAGAGAAGGACAATCTCTGTATGACTCCACTCATATGAGGAATTTAAACATGTAGACAAAGAGAACAGATTAGTGGCTACCAGGAGAAAGGGGGGGTAGAGGGTGGGCACAAAGGGTGAAGGGGTGCACCTACAACACGACTGATAAACAATAATGTACAACTGAAATTTCTCAAGATTGTAAACTACCATAAACTCAATAAAAATTAACTTAAAAAAAAAAAAAAAGAAAAGAAAGAGCCTCCTACTGCAGTGCAGCTCTGAGGAAATTTCAGCCAGTCCATGGAAGCCCCAGGGTAAAGATGATGGTCCATCCCTGGGGTTCCATGTTGGGTAGAAATGGCCCTGCTCCATTGGCCCTGCTGTTCTGAGTCATTAGCTGGAGCAGCCTGGGGAAAGCATGGCCTCACTGTGACTCCTGTGGCAGTGGGTGACTCCTCCCGGCAGGTGCTCTCTGGAAGGGAAATCGGCCTGGCACACCTCCTTGGCTGACATAATCACTTCAGAACTTCTTTGTGAAAGTGACTCAAGATGCTAATCTGCTGGGGAGAGGGATTGCCACATCTTGCTGGGTGGGGAGAGCATCTAGTGAGCAGAAGACAGATATGCTGCTGAATATCCTACAGTGCGCAGGACAGCCCTCCACAACAAAGAATCATCTGGCTTAAAATGTCAATAATACTGAGGTTGAGGAAATTTCATTTACATCAAATTGAAAAAATATCAACTACACTTATAAAAGAATGCAGGGTGGTGAGCATGGGGAAGCTGATCACACATGTGGCACACCACTGCACATCCAGATAGCATTGAAAACCCAAAATTACACCTTCAAACCTTGCTCATTTCCTACTCCAGTGTGTATTGTCTATGAAATAAACCACATACATGTTGAGAAGATAGTATGAAGGTAGAATGCCACATCCACCCAGGAGTCCTGCTTCATCCACCAGCTCTCGGTATATGAGTGCCATAGATTGTTCTCACTGACTGTAGGATTGAGGAAGGATGATCTTTATGTAAGAAGAGAAGAAAATGGCCCCAAACTATACTTTTATATACAACATGCACAGTGTTCTTCACAGAACTACCATTCTAATTTAAAATGCAATTGTTTAACAAGCTTTGGTTATGGGTAGAGATAACAAAACCCCCATTTTCCTTTCCTATGAAGGAGTGCAAACACTTTCTTCATTATCCCACTCTCCAGGATGAAACTGTAGCTATGAAAATGTACTCTGACCAGTCCGCTGACAGAACACTCTCACAGCCAAAAGTGGAATTTCTCAGAGCAGATATAAGAATAGGAATCTTGGAAATAATTTATTTGAAAATATGAAAGTAGCAGAGAACATGAAGTCACTCTTGGCAGCCTAAAAAAGAAATAGAATTGACTATTGTTCTCATAATGTGCAAAACCTTGATGAGCATTCCAGGAGCTCAGCTGAAGGCCACAGTAAGAAATCAGACAGAAATTTTAAAAGAAAAAAAAGGAAGAAAAATCTATTCGATCCCCTGTGTCTGGCCTACACTGATGCCCACAGGAGAAAGAAGAGTGGATTTTATGGAGGTAAAGTTATTTTAGTGCCAGTTAATAGTTCTGGGGAAAGAGGAGTTGGAAAGAATCAACTAAATTGAGAGGTAGAAGTTATCTCTGGATTTCAAGTGTCTGTTTCACTCTTGTTCCACTTTATAACAAATAATTATTAAGTGACAGGAAGGTTTTTGTAAAAGTGTCTAAAAGAATGAATAAGGACAGTTGGCAGAGTTATAAGATGACTTTTCTTAGTTTATGAAATTGTTTGAAAAACAGATATGGCCTTAGACTTAAGACGGTGTAAAGATCCAACCCAGCTATTACAAGCTGATCATAAAATTATAGGATGCTTCTCTCCTCTATAGATAACGTAGGCTTTACTTACAAGGAAAAAAATTTGTCTCAGTTTCCGATAGGAACTGGCTTCCATTCATGGCAGACATCCAAGGCACAAGGTCTGGGTCTGAGCTTCTTATATGATGTAAGGAAATTCATAGACAGAAGGGTATGCATTGAGTCTCTGGGGGCTGAGACCAAACTAAGAGTTTTTGAACTTACGTGTGCCATTTAAATCTTCATAAGATTCAAGAACAGGATTTGCTTTCTCTTCTTTAAGTCCATAGGAGAAAAAGACCAATTTGGAAAATTTGGACACCATTGTGTTACTGACGCCATGACACTGACAAGTAAGCCCGACATCACTGAGCCTCAGATTTCTTTTCATATACCTGCCTGTCTTGCCTCACTTAACAGGGAATAAATGCAATAACAGAAATAACATCCCTTTGGCTCTTTGAAAAGCAAGATGCCATGGAAGAAAGACTTTTCAGATAATTTCCTCTGCTGTGATGGTCTTAGATCTGGGAGATGGAGGCAAAAACTGCCAATCCCTGTGGTCGTGCGTTCACTGACATTTACCACCCAAGGCTTCCCATTTTGATTGTTCCCCTTGATCAGAAAATGTAGAGTGCAAATGTGCTTCTTAGATGCAGGAAAAACAAACATCCAGGAGCTTCAGAAACACGCATGAGGAGCCTTCAGCTTACAGAGCAACAGCCTCACGTAACAGACCACGATGTTTACATGATTCACTCCAGCTTTTGACACTCTTCACAAATCAAGTCTGATTGGGTTTCTCATTGAAGCGATCTGACAGCCTAACCAGGACACCTCCTGGGGCTGTTCTTTTCTTCTTCTTCTTCTTCTTCTTCTTAGTAATAGATAAAAACAAGCCCAGACAACAGTCTGTTTGGAAGTGGCAGTATCCAAACTTAGTTTTCTTTTTTATTTATTGTCATGCAATTGCTTCTTTAACCCACTCTATTGATCTTGAGTGGGATGCGGAGGGGGTTGGAAGGAAGGGAGCATTGCTCAGAGTCAGGCATCTGTGGTTTGGTCCTGAGGGAAAGAAATAAATAGTTCCAACCTAGAAGACGTGAGGGAGGGTAAAGAAAAAAAAAAAAGAAGATTTGACTGGTTTGCAAAGGATCCCAGTGGATTCCTGCTTACACCAGAGCATCATTTAAGACTATGTTCTTCCATCTACCTTGTTTGCAGTAAATAGCTGCCCATTATATCAGGTCAGGCAAGTGCCGGGGTGTCACGGCTCGATGGCCATGATCTGCCCACAGAGCAGCAAGAAAGGTCCCCCAGAGAGCTAACGCGTGTGTCAAGTTCTGGAGCCATCAAGGTTCTAAGCGACAGCTTATCTTAAGGGTTTAAAACATGCAAGCTGTCCCTGCTTGCTTCTCTCTCCTCCTCCCCCACCCACCACTTGTGCTCTTCTCCTTCCCTCGCCCCCATTTATCCTCCCCCACCGCCCCCAAATCTTTTTTCCTCTTGACAATCTGCTTGAAAGAAGACAGATGCTGGAGCAGTTTTCCTTAAGTCGGCTCTAATTCCGTAAGGTACAATCCACCAAACGCAACTCTGTCCATCTTTTGAAAAGGCTAAGATCCTGAGGCAGCCCCATTTATTATTTGTCTTGACACAGACACAAATATTTTCAGATGGGTTAGAGTCTGTCACTTTACTATCCTTATGTTCTTTGCCCTCAATAAATAAGACACATTAAAGTTCTTAAAGGCAAACAAAGAACTGTATCCTGGGTACCATTTGTCCTGCAGTTGCCATGTTTAATTGAACATTTTATAGCACTCTAATGCCATGTCAGGTTCTTAATGTGACATGTGTTCCTCTCTTACATTATCAGGGGCTAAGAACATCACAGAAACTTCCTTGGATTCGTGAGTATGAGAAATAAGATTTATCCTGTGTACTTCGCTGAATCATTTATGAGTTGCCTTATCTCACCCAGGCAATTTTATAACTCGTAAATGGCCCCTCTGGTCTGCGGTCTGGATTTTGTTTACTGTAAAATCCCAAAATAGTATGACTATTTTCAAGATAGCAAGCTAAATTTTGCTGCAGTATAGAATTACCCTGTATCTGTCCTTTACTTTGTCATTTATTGGTCCCAGATACAAAGCATGGAATCAATTTGACCGGGGGGGAGGAGGGTGCTAACGTCTGGCATCTGGGGATATGTGGTCCTATAGTGTAAAGGTAAGAGCAGGTCTCTGTTAAACCTCATTAAGCAATTATAGCGCTAAGCAATTATCTCTAGAGAATCTGTCCTGGTCAGAGCTGAACAGTGGCAGAACCTCTAGCTGCTTACATTCTGACAAATATCAGCCTTGTCTCAAGAGGCTGCACTCACCAAACCCACATTGAAAAAGTACAGGATGTTGGTTAAACCAATAAGGGATTAACTATGTTTTAAAAAGAGAAAAGCGTACATCAATGTTAAAAGTGGGTAATAAAAAGAGAATTGTGGGAAGTTGTGTTTTGTTGTGTCATTTTCAATGAGGGAAAACTTCATGAAGTAGATGCATGAGCATTGAGTTCTTAAATCGGAGACAGCCGGCTGCCAGGTTACTAAGGCCCTGTGGTGGACAAAGTCCTGTGAGTGGTCAGCCAGACAGCACATTCTAGCCCAGTGCCGACCAAATAATTTAAACATATTTCAGAGATGGCTCACACAGACAATGTGGTTTTCACAGCACACAGCCATAGTGTAATATTTTCCCCTGAGTATTCTGAGTTTTTCTATGTATTTCTGGCAATAAAAGCAACTTAATATTTATTTCCAATGTCTATTTATTTCAGGGAGACCGCCTTAACTTTCAAAAGTTCCATATAATACATAAAATATTTGAGATAGTCTTTGCTTTGAGTCAAAAGCATATATTTAATTTTTCAAAAATTACCTTTAAGGGACCAGCCCGGCAGCATAGGGGTTAAGTTTGCATGCTCTGCTTTGGCTGCCCAGGGTTTGCAGGTTCAGATCCCAGGTGTGGGCCTACACACTGCTCATCAAGCCATGCTGTTGCAGTGTTCCCACATACAAAATATAGAGGAAGACTGGCACAGATATTAGCTCAGGGACAATCTTCTTCAAGCAAAAAAAAGGAAGATTGGCACAGATGTTAGCTCAGGGACACTCTTCCTCACCAAAAAAAAAAAAAAAAAAAAAAACCTTTAAAATTCAATCATAAACCAAACATTGGCAGGGATTTTTAAGTGTTTTTCATAAGAGGCAGTGCAGCACAGTGAATTAGATCTAGATTTCATAGCTGTCTCTGTCATTTTCCTCTCAAGTCTCAGTTTACTCATCTATAAAATGACAATAATGAGATTTGTATTGTAAACCTGTTATAAAGATTAAATATGAAGTGTCTAACCCAGTACCTAGAATATTCGTAGGCACTAAATAAATGCTTGCTATTATTTTTGCTGCTTCCATCATTATCAGATTCATGTAAGTTTGACTCGTGAAACACCAGAAAAGACCATGTATAAAATTTGGCAGATATTATATCACTGTCTTTTCTTTAACTTTCCATCATAGATTATGTAGTGGCAGAATAAGGGTGGGCCAGTCGACTACATTCATTTACTATTTCCACAAATATTTATTGAGTGCCTACCACATAAAGCATTATGAGAAATGACAAGAGAGATGGCAAATACTCCAGTGAAACAATCAACAGGGTTAGAGTTACAACTGAAAACTGCAGTCCTCGGATTCGTACAAAACCTCCTGATAGGTTTTCAAGGCGGGTGGGGAAGTTCTGGATTCTATCAACTATACTGCACCTCTCTTGGGAAATCCTCTAAGTCTAATGTTCCAGACTTTGGGGTCCAAAAGCTTGCTCCATTCCTATAGATTTCTTCAAATTTCCACCTATACTATTTTAACATAAAAACAATGCTGTCTCTTTTCTTAATTGAATTCATCATAAAGGAAGGCTGGCAGACTCATTCTTATCTCTCCATCCTTTCCAGTCATTGTAGAAACCGCTGTTATTAAAATATTTTTTACAGATGGGCAATTCATATCACGCCTATAATAAATCTTTCCATTTTTCCCAGGATGCAAATGTGAGAAACATCAAAGAAATTCAATTATGAAAACCTATTTTCATTCAGTTAAGGACAGGAAAATTTATTATGGGCTGCTATTTGCCATGTTTCACATGGGCATAAATGAATTCAATTTCAATCAAAGTATCAGCTCTATCTTAATAGGTTTTGACTGGACTAAACAGAAGCCTCTTGGCTGGAGAAGATGCAGTTCTACAATTGTGCTTAAGGAAGAAAGACTTTACAGAAAGAAGTTAGATGCATAGACACATTTAGGATTTGGTTCTGGACATATTTATTTCAGCAGAGGACACATGAGACATAGGACAATTAAGATTTTGATGGATGACTTTTGTCCCACTTTAACAGCCCAGTCTCATCTGAGAAAGAAGAATGAGCAGGTGATCACCACCAGTCTACTGGGTACTCGTTTGTTTCTCAAAGACTTCTGCATGGTTTCTCTGCCTCAAGCTGCTGTGGAAGGGCTCTTGAGGTGTGCTCAAGTGTCTAGATTTCTAGGGGCCTTGCCTTCTTTGTAAAGCCCTGGATTTTATATGGGCCAGCAGTATATCCTTTCTCTAACAGGCTTCCTCCCTCTGCTCACTTATTACAGGAAGCAGCACAATGGAGAAGTTTTACTTTTTCTTCTACCCATAGGATCTGAAAAGAGTGTAAAAGTGAAGCTGCTCAAGGGGCCGGCCCCGTGGCCGAGTGGTTAAGTTCGCAAGTTCCGCTGCAGGCAGTCCAGTGTTTCGTTGGTTCGAGTCCTGGGTGCGGATATGGCACTGCTCATCAAACCACACTGAGGCGGCATCCCACATGCCACAACTAGAAGGACCCACAACGAAGAATATACAACTATGTACCGGGGGGCTTTGGAGAGAAAAAGGAAAAAATAAATAAATAAATAAAAACAAAAAAAAAAGTGAAGCTGCTCCAAATGAAGGACAAAGCAGGTTACCACAGCGCCCCCTTACCCCGAGTGGCAAAGTGGGTCTCCAGCTGGAGAGGGTATATGAGTGCAACCTCTTGTAAAGTAATTAGGCATTGTTTTCATACCGTTCAAACTCTGCATGACTCAAGTATATACCCAATTCCACTCCCAAGAATAGACCATAGAGACATTCTTGCCTACGTGTACCCGAAGAACCGTACAAGAATCACCTTCGCGGCCCTGTTTGTAATAAAAAAAACTGGAGATGCTCCGAGTGCCTACTAAGAGGGGAACTAATACGTAAACTGTAGTATTTTCACGCAATGGATTGCTACAAAGCAGTGAAAATGAATAAATCATATCCTCGTGTAATAATATTGAAAACATAATGGGTATGAGAAAATAAGTCATAGAAAATTATATATATGCATATACACATATAATGATACTATTTTTCCAAAACTCAACATCTAAAATAGTATTTACCTCCAGGGGCTGGAGTAGGTGCAAGAGGAGCACCCAAGGAGTAACAGCAGTGGAGTCATTTTTGTGGTCTTCAGATCAGTAGTCGGTGTGCTACTGGTTATTTTATTACTGTGCCTCCCGATTTACATACATTATTTTGTGTGTTTGAAATATCACATGATAAAAAAAAATCCATTTTAAAAAATATTACCTAAAACAAAAGGTCAGTGAACTGCAAACCAAACCAAACGCACATAGGTCTCATCCCGATAGCTCATTTCTGAGCACCTGATGATGGAGAGAGAAACAAGCAGAAGTGATTAGGATACAACACAGAGTACTATTTCAGAGTTCATCTCCAAATCTTGCTTGAAATTTGCCAATGATATTGATAGGCCTTTTTCACGTCTATCAGAGCTCATGAATGAACTTCTAAGGTTCATATTTGCTTGATAAAGCTTCCAGGGGCTCTCTAAAATTGCCGTGCTTAAAATATCAAATGGGTTTGTATATATTCCCATTTGGGATCTGTGTATCGCGTCCTTTATCCTCCTAAGAGATTTGATAGAGTTTTGCATGCAGACACACAGACTAAGGAGACGTTCATGATAACAGTCATACAGTTTATACGCCGATAAATTCCCACAGTAGCTCTCTTTTGAAAAATCTTTGCTATTTTCTTCTACTTCAAAATAGGGTACCATGACCTATCTTTATTTCTCAGTAAGACGAGAAGTTTGTAGAGGTTATCTATGTTTGGAGTTTTAAACCATAGAGAAAGGCACTATTCAAAGTCATGAGGAATTGTAATATGAATGCATCTCCATTCTTCATATTTGTAGTTGAAATACATAAACGTTAAAAAGTAAAAACATATGGGAAAAGAAATACAGGTTAGCAATTTTTAATTATTTTGCAGCTGATAGAATAGTGGGAAATGTTTTATCCCTTTAGCCTGAATGAAAAATTCCAAAATAGAAAGAAAATGTTAAGGTCCAAGTTCTGAAAAAGGTCTTCAAGTTCCTGATGGAGTCCTATTATTGCAACTGTAGTTATTTTCACACAGTGATTAGGAAATGCCGCTATGAGAGAAATTATTAGTTGTAAAACCACGGGAAAATATGTTGACCTAATGGCTATTCCTCAAAGGTAAGTCAAAACCTTCCATGAGCTTCTCTTATTGATTGTTGTTCCCGTGTGCACCTCTGGGAACAGAACAGCAAAGAAATGTTTTGATCGGAGAAACAGTGACCTTTTCCATGGAAGCGTTTTAATGCTGTGATATGCTGAAATAACTAACTGAAAGGATAACAAACGGGGGGAAAAAAACCTTATTATTTTGTAACCCATGGGGAAATGGGCATTTTTATACTTTTCTGCAAAATCAGGGCTCTGGTAAAATTCTTAAGGCTAGCTCTGCAGTGTTGCGCTCTTGATTGGAGTAGGGTTTAAGGTCGCTGCATGACCTATGAAGGAGCACGCGCCAACACTTAAGGGCCCATATGTGTGCTTCTCTGTGCACACGGGGCAGTAGTGAGAGCTGCCATCTCAGATGTGCCCGTCACCTTGACCCACACCATCTCACTCCTCACACCAGCACTCTTCAGTCGCCATTGTTATCCTTGCTTTACAGCTGCAGAATCTAAGGCCCAGACCAGTAAGTAATTTCCTGAAGTCACACAGTGAGTGTGTGGCAGAGGCTGATTCTACGCCATAAGCCGGGTTTCCAACAATGAGAATTACAGGTGGGTAATAAAAGGACCTGTGGTTTATCTTATGGAAGAATTACCAAATGTGAAGTATACCTAATATGAATAATTATGGAATAGCTCCTTAAGAAAATAAGAACCAGTTTCTACATTTTCACTGTTTCAACAGTGGAAACAAAAGACATGGACTCAAGGTTATTCTATCAGCATTTTTCTGCTTGAGTTCAGCATTTTGGTCCAAATCTGGCTTTCTTTTTCCTTGTGTAGGGATTTTATCTTCTCTTAGGATAAGAAGTATTTCTTGATGTTAGAAGTTTTCTCTATTTATCGACAATTTCATTCAATAGATCTCCATATTTAGATCAACAGATGGGGAGGACAAAAATACGACAAGTAGCTCTAGAAAAACAAAATATTTAATGTATAATGAAATAACCTGAGCCTATTTGAGCCTGCTCTCTTCATGAGCAATTTACTAATACTGGCTGTTTGGTATTGGCAGTCAGCATAAGTCATGAAAGAGCATACAATCAAGGACATGCTATTCTAATTTTCTCACTTAAAGAACATATCCAAAATTTGCCCATCCTTGAGAATAGACTTTCTAACCCACGGCCATTAAACAATGGTTTGGTAACTCAAATAGCTGATTAGACCTACAGAAATGGATTGGAAAGAAGATGCTATGCTCCTGAAGGGTAGCAAATAAATGCTTCTCAGAGTTCTTCAAATGTAGGTCTAATCAAAGAACCGAGTATTAGTACATCACAGAGGTAAAGAGTTTGAATTCTGGAGCCAGATTCCCTGGGTTCAAATCTCAGATCTGCTGTTTCTAATCTATATGATCCAACTATATGGGTGATAGTTGGAACTTTTTATGCCTCAGTTTTTTCGTCTGTAAAATAGAAAAAATAATACTGCCTTCCTTACGAGTTTGTTGTGAAGATATATAATTTAATCCATATATAGCCCTTATGTTAGTGTTGGGCACATAATAAGAGATGCATACAAGTTTTGCTGTTATGAATAATGCATCCAAACATGCTATATTTAGAGAAAGAAAACCATGAAACAGTTTTTCATCAAAGTGGTGGCAACTGCAAAGATATCTATACACAAAGCTTCTATTCCATTTTGGTCTGATAAGGGTAGACAGGGTCAATAATTAAGAAAAACATAAAATGAACTTTGTCTTTTGCATTTCTAGTTTTATGGCCTTCTATTCCTCTGCTTTTTCTATACCCCTACCTTATTTTAAGAGGCCACTATTTTCTGAAATCTCATAATAATATGTTCATTCATCTATTCAACCACTATTTACTGAGTACCTATTATGTGCAAAGCATGTTCTAGAGACCAGGAGACAATGGTGACTACAATAATGAAATCCTTGCTCTTCTGGAACTTAATGCTAAATGTGTATGGTGGAGGGTGTAGGGGGCTGTGGGAGCAATATGTAAATAAAAAAAGAAGATGATAGTGGATTGTAACAAGTTTTAGGGTGGAAATGACAGAATGAAGACTAAGAAAGGGCAGGGTAGGCTACTTTAGTTGGGATACATGAGTCTCTCTGGGTGAGTAATATTTAATCTGAAATCTGGAGGAAGGCTCAGCCATTGAAAGGTCTTGGGAAGACTCAAGTGCCAAGGCTCTGGGACAAGAAATAGCTGGAGCTTTGAAGAGCCAGAAACACATTGCAGTGGGAATTGGTACAAGATGAGGCTGGATAGAGAGACAAGGATATTTCTCCCAGGTCTATGTCATCCAGGCTCAAGGGTCTGGTTATTGAGTTTTTCTCTAAATGCAGTGAGAAGCCATTTGAGGGCTTTATGTAGGGAGGTGATGCACTGAGCTATAGATATATATACATATGTGTATGTGTGTATGTGTGTGTGTGTGTGTGTGTGTGTGTTTGATGAGGAAAATTTGCCCTGAGCTGACACCCATTGCCAATCTTCCTCTTTCTTCTTCTTCCTCTTTTTTTTTTTTTTTTTGCTTGAGGAAGATTAGCCCTGAGCTAACATCTGCACCAATCTTACTCTATTTTGTATGTGGGATGCCTCCACAGCATGACTGATAAGTGGAGTATGTTCACACCCAGGATCTGAACTCGCAAACCTGGGACACCAAAGCAGAGCACACGGAGCTTTAATCACTCAGCCATGGGGCCTGCCCCTGAGTTATATTTTTTAAATATTACTTTTGCTGCTCTGTGAAGAATGAGTAAATAACTAATTTTTTTAAAGTCTGAATGAGTTTCAGTATAAACATTAGCACTTCTAGGCATTTACATTGGTCTTAGCCCAAACTCTTTTGAAGGGAATTTCTGGCTTCAGAGAGGAACTGCAGGCAGAAGTTTTGCTCCTGAAATCGCTACCTGGGAACAAAGGAAACTGAACTCTCTTGGGTTCCTTGATGGATGCAGTTTTCTCCCTTGGTTAATGTCTGCTTCCCAGAGAGGAAGGACAGGCAATCTCGCCATTCTGATTCCTTAGACCCATTCCTAGAAACTGCTGGGACCCTGGAATATGTCCTGGAACATTCTCTTCTTCCGCAGCAGGCTCCAAATGGTAGGTCACAAGGACCACTGCCTTTCACCTAGACCACCACTGAGCTTTTCCTTTTCCTTCTTTCTTCTGCTCCAGAACTGCCAGATGCTGAGGGCGTGAGTCCACTTCCACCTCCTCTCTCCCCTACCCCATGCACTGCTACGAAAGGGTGCATGGTGGTTATCACACTGAGAATGGAGGGAAGAGCCCTTCACCATCAGCACCCAGCGAGGAAGGCCATTTGCAGCTCTTTGGCTTGTGATGCAGAGGAAGAAAAATATGTCGCTCTCAGATCCATCAAACTGAGGTCCAGGTGACACTCTCACCGTAACCCACTGCCCTGCAGCACATTTATTCTGTCATTTAAAGGGGGCAAATGTTGTGAATGCCAATACAATTATGTGCAAAAAACAGGTCTTTTCTGAATGAAGAGATGGTCTCTTTAAATTGAGCTTCAGTAGAAAACACAAAGAACAGTGAGAAGAGAAGGGGACACAGTTGCCTGGGTAGCCAAGGGTGAAAATGGTAATAATAGTACTAACTAAATTTGAGCACTTAATTGGTGGTGGCAATTATTTATATTATTGCATTGAATACTCACAACAAACCCATGAATTAAGTACTATTGCTCCTATTTTTACATAAAGAAACCAAGGCTAAGTGATATTAAGTAAGTAGGCCAAGGTCACACAGCTTTTAACAAGAAGAGTCAAGGGTCAACCCCAGGCAGCCTGTCCTCAAAGGCTGTATTCTCACTCACTCCAATTCCTTTTAAAATTATGAAGCTTTACACAAAATTATATGGCACTATTATTAAGAAATAGTGTTGAATGCTTTGTAAAGGTAGAAAACCCAGAAGAAATATCCAAAGGATATAAAAGTTTTGATTATGATCTATGTCTTATTCAACTTTGCATCATCCTTTCCTATCACGGTACTTGTTGAATTTATTGCCCATGCACTACATTTATGACACACCAAAAACACTCGAACCAAAGACAGTCGGAGAGCAGACTAGAAGAAGCAATGCCCGCATTGAGCTTTAAGCGAGATTTAGGACTTAGCCAGGCAAAGCTCTTACAGATTTAAACTTCAGTATCCAGGAATAACACACAAAAGCATTTCTTTATAAAATGAAAACTTAAAAAGTGAAAGGAATAGGGCTGTGTTATATCACAATGACAAGGATCACACTGCTGAACATAGCGGGTCTCAGGGTCTCAGGAAGCAAACTTCGTTGTATAGAAATAAGTATGGCTATTGGGGTCTTCGTATTCTTTGGGCAAATTGACTTCAGTTGACTCTTTAAGAAATAAACAAATAAACAAGTGTAGATAATATCTGTCAGTCTCAGAGTCTTGATAAGATCTAGTCCATGTTGGCTCCTGATAAAATGAGACCCGCATTTTCAAGAGCCACATTCTATTTGCCCTGCCGTGGCACCATGATAAAATCAAGTCCTGCCAGATTACAGAAGATCACTATTTTTTAAAGTCTCAGCACATATGAATATAATAAATCTAGCTCCCCTAGCAGATAAGATTGCATGCTGGTAAGATTCTTTTTTGTTGTTGTTATAATTATTATTATTTACCAAAATGGCAGAATTCTTTTTAAAACTTTCTCTTTTTGTAGACCTTTGGAGACATAAGAAATATGTACCTCTGTGCTTAAAGAAATGCAGTTTTGCTCCGTCCTTGAGAAAACAAGTGTGTACTATATTCGTGCTAGATCTTTTCTAAAGTACATGTACAAAGAATTAGCCTTTGGGCTGTTGCATTGCTTTAAAGAAGCTCCTTGCATCGGGATTTCTTGTGCAGCCACAGAGAGCTAGGACATGGGAAAGCAACCTTTGAAAATTGTAAAGATCTACGAATTGCATTTGGAAATGCCAAAACCAAGGTGCCAAAAATACTTACTAAAACAATTACTGTGCCAAAAATACGCACAAATTAAATTTAAGTTGCAGTGTAACCCAGCAAGACGCTTAAAGTAGAGTTTCCAGTGGCTTACGGGTCTCAGATAACAGGCAGGCAGTAATGTGAGACTGGACATATTTTCTTTTCTACTTTTCTGCTCAACACTGCTCTTTTATGAGTCCAGTAATAAGTACTTGGGGCTATAAAAAATTTGGTGATAATGAAATGAGAAAATAAAGTATGTGAGAACTCCAATGGCTTGTTTTATACAAAGATCTTACACAAGGCCAGCAGTGGTAGAAGTTAGATAAAATACCCCTCAGAAACTCCACATCGGTAAGCTATCATGACTACTATTGCCACCTTAGCCACCCAGCTGTGACAAAAGACCTAGCACATATTTAAAGATGACCTTCACTCTCTTGCTCACTTTCATGTCCTCTTCTGAGGTCACTGTGGAGAGCCATGTTCCTGCTGCTCTGCCTCAGTCCCTGTTTTTTCTGCATTCCACACCCCACACACAGACTCCGGGGAGACCATCACTTTTCCAGGCAGTCTTCTTAAACAAGAGGTAAAGGAGCTTTAGTCTAGTCGTCTTTCCACCTGGCCCAAATCTGGTCCTTAAGAAAGTTCAGGCGTTCTTGCCACCCACCACTGGTAGGAGTGTGCGCAGTTTCTCTCCTTCTGCCACCTCAGGCACTAGTCACAGGCTCTGCCCTTAGCGTCCTCAAGCTTGTGTCACGCAACAGTCCACTGTGCCCTCTCAGCTCCTAGGGACACATGTTAAGCTCTCAGGGGCTTCCTTAAACCCCTCTCACCAGACTGAAGGTGGGAGGTGGCGGGGGCAGTCTCCACACTTCCTAGGAATTGTAGCTCAACTCTCCCCAAGCATCACAGCACAGCTCTCCCAATTCTCAATCTCCCTGTCTGTTTCATACCCTCCCCCGGAATGTAGCACCGATTGTAGCTTGGTATTTCATTTATATGTTCCCATTTAACAATTTACCATAGTAAGAACCCTCGAGTTGCTGTGAGAAGTGAATAAGATAATCCAGGCAAAGCATTTAGCACAGTATTAAGCCCTTTAAGAATAACCATGTTAATCACTGCTGATGCGGAGACTATTGCTTTGAAATATAGATCAGCTCAAGCACCTGTCCTTTTTAGCTTTCTTTGTTATATATTTTCATTTCCTTTATGGAAGTATACCTTCCTGATATACGTGAAAGAAGAACACTTGCTAACTTAAAAGGGACACAGTTCCATTTCAAACTTTCAGCTGTCAATTTAGAAATGTGTTGACATTTGGATCCTTTTGTATTTTCCCTCACATCCACTGAGGTGAAATGCATCAAGTTCCCATTTTCAATCCAAGGTCCCATCCGAGGTGGTAGTTCTTCATTTCACATTTCTCTGTCTCACAAAGGGTCCAAAACTCTTCTCTTGACAGGAAAATTCCTTTCTTCTGATTAGTGTCTATAGCCCATGTTTAAATGTTGATGTTAACATTTGCTAGCACCCAAGCGTTTTAAAGGATGTGGAATTTATTTCATTTATATGTATAGTGAGAACTCATTCAGTCTGACCCCAATAATTCAGAATTCAGCCTAAATCAATGTTTGCACACAAGACAATGTGTTTTAGTGGAGGGGAAGGGGGAGAGGTTGGGGCAATATAGCAGAGAAGCCTCTCCACTAAAAGAACATAGAAATTCTGCTTAGAGTAGAACAGAAAACATTTTTTCATAGATATCTGACATTGACAAAAAGGGAAATCTAGTGTACTAGAAATGAAAAGGGAACACAGTGATTTTCACTGATCTCAGACTGGAAGAGGACCCTAGTGGGACCTACGGCTTTGGGGCTCAGAGTGGAAGCTAGAATTTCAACAACCACAAAAGGCTGGGCGGGATGGTATGCAGTCCACGTAAAGCAGATAGCAGGTGATGAGATCCTCATTCTTGGCAAAAGTACATGGAACATTTACTAATTTTGACCATAAACTAACCCATTAAACAACTCTCAGTGAATTTCAAAATATGTAAATCTTACAGAATATTTGTGTGAATACAGCAAAATTGATGTAGAAATCTATGACCAAAAACGAATGCTCTATGGAATCCCCATACTTTTCAATAATAAGAAAAATAACTTCTAAGTTACCAATAGGTGAAAGAGGAAATCCCAAAGGAAATTAGCCAATATCTTCAAATGAATGGTAATAAAATACTACATATCAAAATTTGTAGATGCAGCTAATACTTGCTTAGAAAGAAATTTGTATCCTTTAACTTAGAATATTAAAAGTAGAAAAGCTAAAAATCAAATAGCTAAGGATTCATCTCAAGAAGTTAAAAAAAAACAGCAGGAAATTAAATCCAAAAACAAGAAAAGGAAGGAAATAATGAAGAAATAATAAATAAATAAATATACAATAGAGAGAATCATCAAAGCCAAAAGTCAGTTCTTTGAAAAGACACAAAATTGAAAAAAAATTTCTATCAAAGCTATCAAAAAAAAAAGAAAGCAATAACAAATAACCAATATCAAGGATGAAGAGGACATTATTACATATCCTGCAGATGTTTAAAAAATTAGAAGTATATAGAATGTCTCTTGATATGATGTGATGAGAATGGCACTTCACTTCTCTGATCTTCCTCCCAAAAACATAAAACCCCAGTTTCACCATCAAAGAACGTTAGAAAACCAAAATTGAGGGATATTCTACAAAATATCACCAATACTCCTCAAAATGGTCAAGGTCATCAAAAACAAGGTAAGTCTAAGAAAGTAGAATATGACAACTAAAGGTAATATGATACTCTGGATGAAATCCTAGAACAGATAAAAAAGGCATCAGAGAAAAACTAATGAAACCTGAACAAAGTATGAAGTTTAGTTAATAATAATATATCAATATTGGTTCATTAGTTGTGACAAATGTACTATAATAATGTTAGATATTAGCAATAGGGGAAGTTGATGTGAGATATGAAAATTCTTTCTACTAACTTTGCAACATTTTTGTAAATCTAAAACTATTCTAAAATTAAAATTTTATTTAAGAAAAAAATGTAAGGGGATATTATGAACAATGCCAATTAATTATAAACTTAGATTAAATAGGCAAGTTCCTAAAAAAGCACAACTTATACAAACTCACATAAGGAGAAATAGAATATATAAATAGTCCTATAATTATTTAAAAATTAGATTTGTAATTTAAAATCTTCCTACTAAAAGCTTGGGCCAGAGAACTTCATTGGTGAATTGTACCAAATATTTAAAAAATAAATAATACCATTTTTGCACAAACTCTTCCGGAGAATTAAAATAGAGGGAATACTTTCTAATTTGTTTTTATTCTATAAAACTTGACAAGAACCTTATAAGAAAGGATCATTGTAGGCCCATCTCACTAATAACATAGACACAAAAATCTTAAAATATTAGCAAACTGAATCTGATGATATATAAAAAGATTAATACAATACAACACAGCCAAGTTGAGTTTATTTCAGGAATGCAAAGTTGCTTTAAAATTTGAAAATTGACCTGTGTAATTCATGACATTAATAGAATAGTGGACACAAATAATATAAGCATCTAAATAGATGCAGGAAAGTCCCTGTTTATCATAAAAATTATTAGAGAAACTAGAAATAGAAGGGAGCTCCTTAATCTAACATAATTGTAAATACAAAAAATAAAAAGAAATCTATAGAAAAATGTTAGAATTAATAAGTAAGTTTGTAAGGCCACTGGATACAAGGTAAATATATGACATGTAATTTTATTTCTCTAAGCCGGAAACAAGCAGTCAGGAAATAAAAAAAAAATTTTAAGATACCATATATAATAGCATCAAAAATTCCTAGATACCTAGAAATAGACATATTGAAAGATATAAAAATCCTGCAAACAAAAATCTATAAAATATTGGGGCTGGCCTAGTGGCATAGCAGAAACACCACACTTCAGCAGCCTGGGGTTCAAAGTTTTGGATCCTGGGCATGGACCTACACACCACTCATCAAGCCATGCTGTGTCAGCATCCCATATACAAAACAGAGAAAGACTAGCATAGATGTTAGCTCAGCAACAATCTTCCTCAAGCAAAAAGAGGAAGATTGGCAACAGATGTTAGCTTGGGGCCAATCTTCCTCACCAAAAAAAAAAAGCTATAGGGGTTGGCTCTGTGGCTGAGTGGTTAAGTTTGCGCACTCCGCTGTGGCAGCAGCATCCCATGAGCCACAACTAGAAGGACCTGCAACTAAGATATACAACTAAGTGCGGGGGAGGGGAGTTGGGGAGATAAAGCAGAAAGGAAAAAAAAGATTGGCAACAGTTGTTAGCTCAGATGCCAATCTTTAAAAAAAAAAAAGAAGAAGATTGGCAACAGTTGTTAGCCCAGGTGCCAATCTTTAAAAAAACAAAAAAAGAAAAAATTTTTTAAAAAAGCTATAAAATATTATTGAAGGAAGTCAAAGACACTTTCTTGAATCCATCTGGAATTAATTTAGCATAGAATGTGAGGTAAAGATTTAACGTAATTTTTTTCCAATTAGTGAAGCAACTGTTTCAGCACATTAACTGAATATTACTTTGCTGATTTAAAATGTCACATTTCTCATATACTAAAATTTTATTCATGCTTGGGGCAATTTCTGGACTTGTTCTGTTCATTAGTCTAATCTTATACTAATACTAAATAATTTCAGTGTGATAGCTCATAGACAATTCCATCATTGCTGCATGTTTTAGTTCCCTGACCTTCTGTATGCTTACTCTTTGAGATGAGCTTTAGAATTTCTTTGTTGGTTCCCCCTCAAAATACCAATAAGAATTTTTACTGAAATTGTAAAAAAACCCCATTGGTTAACCAGAAGAGGGGAGGAATTGAGGCTTGTTTATGATGTTGAATCTTCTCACCCAGTAATATACAGTGTAACCCACTATTCTTGGCAGCCCTGTGTGAGCCACAATAAAACGTGACATTGAAATTGCTAAATCTTTCTTTACAACAAAAATATTTACTAATTTATGCAGGATTTTGTTTTAGAATGTCTAGGTTCAAATCCCACCTCCGTCTCTTTCTAGCTATGCAACCATGGAACATACAATTAATCTCTCTGAGCTGCAACTTCCTCATAGAAAATCCTTTTTATAGGGTTTGTCTGAGACTGGAAAGAGACTATATATAAAGTACTCAGCACATTGCCTATCCCATGGTTCACATTCACCTTATACTAGTTGTCCTCCTTGTTGCTGCTGTCGTTACTATTATTCTCTATAGCGCCTAGTTCACCTTCTTTTCATGAAGGTACTCAACAGCTATTTGTTGAATGAATGCATATGCATATGTTTCAAACAGTGACATTTGAAATAAGGAATTAAAATTCTCTTTAATCCACTTGTGATTATACTGGAAATAACACAGGGAGGGAACCGTGTGATTGCTCCAGAGTCTAAAGGAAAATGTGCTGCCGCTCAGCCAATCTCCTCTCCCAGGTGTATTTCCAGGTACCTAAGTGGAGCTTAAGGCAGACAACAATAAATTCTCACCTTAAAAAAGCGTGAAATATGTCCCTTACCTTTTCTAAGAACAAATTTCCATAAAGAAAGCTACAGGAAAAGTATTTCCTACTGGACTATTTTGGAGAAAAACAATTCACTCGTTTCAAACAATGACTAACACTTATCAAGAGAGATCCATTTATTTTTACCTAGATGCTCGTAGTTAAAACCTACCTGCTACCACACATACAGAAATCCCAGACACTGAAAAATGCATGAAGAAGATCTGAGGAGGTTCAAGTAACAGCAGTGTAATTGGGAAAATTGCCCTTGGCTAGTCTTAATTCCCTCAGCTCCTCCTCACAGAGCTTGCTTCTTGCATTGCAAGTGAAGGGAGAGAATGGTATCTTCAGATTTAACAACAACAACAAAAACCCTCAGGTTCATTCTGTATTCAAGGTGAGCTGCTGTAGAACAATTTGTTTCACAACCAAAAGTTGACAGAACAAATCCAAAACATTTCTGTGTACATGTTTACATGCGCAGCGATTGGCATCTGCAGTGGGTCTGAAGGTGTGCCTGAAGTCCCTTATGCTTTTTGTAACATTTTCAAATTCATTGCTGTCTTCCAGATGACAGGAAATTCAGGTCTGCCTTCCTCCTGGGAGATCTTTATTCACAGACAAGTCAAAAACCCTTGACAAAAGGCAACCAAGGGAACTTGTTGACCTTTTAGCTGTCTGGCTAACATCAGTGCAAGTATTGTTCCCTGATAAAACAAGAAATTCAATTTAAGGGGAAATTTAGAAGGCATTTGAGGCACTCTCATTTTATTTTACCTCTTGGGCTGTCTTTCAAACTGAGAACAAATGTAAATAAACAAGAACTCTGCTCTGATTCCACGGCTTCAATAACACATATCTGGTCTCACAGCTGGATGCAAATGAGACATTGTCTGTCTCCTTATTTATTGCTCCTTTCAGCCATTTGTTGAATTTTTTTCTCATCCTTTCACAACACACACACACACACACACACACAATTATTAAGCTAAAGCTTCACTTCTTTGGTTAGATCATTTGTTTTCTTTTTCCCATATCATTTGTTATATCTTAAAAAGCTATATTCTTTTATAAATGGAGAAAAAAGAACAAATCACACCCCAAAAATGCACTCTCAAATATTCATTACTTGTGTGATGTGTCCAAAGTGAAGATATTCGAGGGAAGAGCTTGCTAATCTGATTACATAGTGGCTTATTTAGTTTGTAATAATTTTTATTTTAACAGACCTTGTGTAATCAAACTATTTTTTTCTATTGGAGTTGATGAACCATTCATTCATCAAATAATTATTAAGAGTCAGGCATGTGCTGGGAGTATAAAGTCAAATAAGACAGAGGTGCTGCCTTCAGGAAGGAAGAGCCTGAAGGAGAACCAATGCACACGGGATCCAGAAGTTCACCAAAGTGCATGAATTGCATTCAGCGCTACTCAGGGAAATGCCACTACACAAGAGGCTCACAAGTATTGTATTTCTGCTTAATAGCATCTCATATTCCCATAGTTTCTACAGGGACTTCACATTTTAACTACTCCAGCTCAACTCAGCGCTTTCGAGTAGTAAAATAGTTCAATATGCTCCTCTGTGGGTGCCTTGGAAGATGGTGGAAGAAAGAGAAAGAAGTCTTTTTCAGATCAAATCTCACTTTATTAAAGCAGATTTGAAGTGCCTACAAGACACAGTATAAGAAAGTGTAATAATGGGAGAGACTCTGAGAGCCTCCTCAAGTCCATAGAATTACCAGTTACTATAAGGTATAGGTGCCGGCACTAAAATTTTTCTATCTTCTTAAGAGCAAAAACTGTTATGGGGAAGGAGATGGGAGACAATGTTATCTTCTCTTTTACCTTTGTACTGTCCATCCTATCATGTCTTAGAAACACACGGTGGTAACAGCTAAGCTAGAAAACAAAGAAAACCTTTTTGGCTTGGTCCTGCCAGTGAACCCAATCCTTTGAACTCAGGGAAAGTCAGGCACGGAGGGGGTACATCACCACCTTGTTTGGCTCCACTCCAACTCACCCACTAAGAGCATAATTCCAGTCCAGTGCATTAACCCAAAGCCACATAAACTAAGAGTGATGGGGGTGGAGAGCACGGGCCAGATGGGAAAGTTGGCTCTTGTAGAGTTTTGCCACTGACTGACTCCTGAGGACCTCCAGTGCAGCTGAAAGCCAGACTCTCAGAACCAACCTGCCCCAACACAAGATGGCAAAGGAGAAACTGGACGAAAGTACCCATGTGTTACTATTCACACATTTCAGTCCCTAATTAAAATATAATTCCAAAAAACCATGGCCACCCTACTCTCTCTGCAAAATTTCTAAGCATAATTCTCAGGTGTTGTGATTAGGATGTTTGCATAGCGTCCCAGCCACAGGCTTCCAGCTCCGGTTTCTTATCATATAACGCTCAGCCTACAGCCTGCAGCAGCCACTGTGGCATGCCTTTAGCACGGCCAGAGCACAAGCCCAGACACCAGGCCGAATGAAGCCCCAGACCTGCTCTAGGGCCTTCACCAGGTGGTCGACACGGGGGTCTTTCAATTTGTTTTCACCTTGACCCAGTGAGAAACACTTCACAGCACAACCCAATGCACACGCACACAGTCATAAAACGGAAACAAAAATTTCACACAAAAAGTTATTATACTGACAACATGTACTATATACCAACTTTTTTTTTCCATTTTAATCTGACTTTTTTAGTTTCTTGTTTTGACCCGTTAAGTTGATTTCAAGACCCTGTGGTTTTCCACCTGTGACTTAAATAATCCTGATCTACCCACCTCCCAGCACACTCAAACACACACGTAGCTTGCTCAGCACAGTTTTAAGACTGCTGATAGATACTAAGTCCATGGAACAGAGTGAAGCTGTGTGGTATGACCAGTGAAATGCCTACCACGTGTGAAATTTTATATGCCCACTTAGAGATAGGTCAGGCTGCTCAATAGAATTTAAGATCCTTTTAATGGGAGATGCCTGGGCAGTAGTGAGAAGGGAGTATGGCATCACTCTCTCGCTCTCTCCGCTGTCTATCCATAGATTGAAAGGCAGAGAATGAATCAGATATGCTTACTCTCTCTTTGTCTCTCTCTGTTTTTACCCTTATCCTTTCCCACATAATATGTGTGGGTGTATATGTGTGCACATGTGTGACTTAACTATCTTTTTCTTTACCATAAGGCTCACACTGAAGTCAAAGCTTCCATCACATGTGATATCGTTAATTAAGCACCTTGTTGAGTGTGTCTATTGCCTTAGACTCCAGCTACCAACCGTTACAGGGTCTGGCACTGTGTAAGACATGCTTACTCTGTGCTCCCATAATAACTTGCATGTTCCTTTTCTACCACTTTCATCACAGTGGTGGTAATGGTTGCAGCAAAACTAGGTACTCTGTGAAGATAACAAAAGATAGGAATCATGTCTCATTCATCTTTGTATCTCCCAAATATAGCTCAGAACCTGGGGTGTAATAGTTGCTCAATAAATATTTATTGAGTAAATGGATGAATGGATGAGTGGATAGGTGACATCAAAAAGCTCTTTCTATGTACTTTCTATGTACCAAGTTAAGGATCATGTGACAGTCTCTCATTGGGTGGAAATCTACCATTTAGGGAAATCAGTTTTAACTTTTGACTTCTTTGTTACTTTTCCCTGCTTGTAGAAAAGGACTGGAAGGACTACAGCTGTATATTCATTTGTTTAACAAATATAACTCTACCCCCACAACATACTTAGTCCTGTGCTAGCAAAACGTCTGCCCTGAGTCTTTAAAATCTACTTGAAATGGATCAAAGAATTTGTCATGTGCAATCCATATGTGAGATCCACATCACACATTGTAGAGCTCACTGCTTAATCCACCCTGTATCTTGTCCCTCACCCAAATCCACCTGCCACCCACAGCAGAGGTTTCTTCATTGATCCTGTCCATAGGCAAGTCGACTTTTGTTTGAAGAAATCAATCTCACAATGGAATTCAAGTTTAAGGACAGTTCTTCTCCTCACCTCCTCCCATAACCCTTTAAATATCACAACCTCAGACAATTACAGTGTCTAAATTTTAAGTAAGGATTTATAGTTTATAAAAGGCAGTCATATAGATAATCTCAATTAACCCTCATGACAATTCTGTGAGGTAAGAGGGATCCTACAGGTTCAGAGTGACTTTGTCCTGCTTTTGTCTTCCTGGTCGTTAATTCCAATCATTCATTTTGGGGAAGCACAGCTTTGTCCCCGGTACTGTTCCAGAGCTGGTTAGTATTAGCAGATTGCTGGCCAGCTTCTGACATCAGCCAGAACTTATTCCTGACAGTTTTCTGTAAATTATGTGTTAATTTAATTTCCCTTATTACCCATATGGCCCTGATCCTATTTTTGAGTCTAGCCAATTGGTATTGGTCATATCTACTCTAAAGTGCTAAAATATGGTCCTTAGTGAATAATGTTCGGTGCAAGGAAACAATTCTTGTGGGGTTTTTATTCTTCTAGGAAAACATACTAAAGAAAAGGAATATTCACACACACATTTTATTGAGTATTTATTTCATAAGAGAGAGCAAGAGATTGAGACAGATTTGTGTAAAAGAGCCCTCTAATGGGACACAAAGGGGCAGGAAATGTGAGAGAAAGAACTAGAAACATAGATCTGTCAAATTCCACTGAGCCGTCAAAGAAACCAGTTAAATGCTGGTGAATAGAACTCTTTCTTCCTATACATAATGCCCTGGTACTGACCCCATCCTGGCTGGAGTTTAATATACTCTGTATCTAGCAATTCTGGGGACTATTTCTACCACTTTTGAACTATGAGTCAACTTTAACTGGAAACTTTAGATGTAGTGATATCGAATTGATGAAGACAGTGTCTGAGTATGTCATGCCCTGAACAGACTTGTCATCACCCACTAAGAGATGGGCTTCCTTGCGTGATGCTGGGCTTTCTTAGTCCTTGGGTGGAGATGGCACTATTTTGCAGTGGCCATTGGAGTAATTTATAGATATGCTGTCAACCTGTAATGATCAAGTTTAACCATCTGCTTCAAACCCAGCTCACAGCCTTGTAGCTGAAAGTGGGAATTGCCCTTTCAGATTGGAGTGGCTGGTTAGTACACTAGAAAAGGATAAAACAGGTGGCCATATAGCTGATTTTAAAAAAAGGGTCAAATGTGCTTTCAGAGCTATTTGTTTCTTTGGCTTTACAGACTTTTCGAAATTGCATTTTGTAGAGACAGTATGGAAAGAGATAAAAGTCTAGTCATCTACTCTTATTTGATCGGCTGCTCCATATTTCCCTAAAAGTTGACTCCATTTGCTTTAGGTTTCACTGCTGTGGTGAAGGAGCCATGTTGTCTTCCCAAACCCTTTAGGAATCTCATGCAAACAAAACCCTTCAACATTCTCAATAATGTGAAAATTCGATCCAGCCCACTACACTACCAGTCAGAAGTGAGACTTGTACATTGCATAAGACCTGAGGTGGCTTTTCTACCTCAAGGCCCTGGACTTAATTTTTTATTAGTAATTCTGTAGTATTTTGCTTAAGAGGGCCCCCAAATTGTCTAAACTTCAGATTCCACAAATCCTGTACCCACCTGTGGCCAGATCAAAGTCACTAGGGCAAAGGGGTGGATATTCTTACCCCCAATAAGCCTCAGAGCCCATAATTGATGTCCATCTTTCAGAGTTATTTGCACAGAGAGAGACTGGGTACCTGGGTACTTCTCAACGTTTCTGCTATATTTGCAATTCTATGGACAGAGGCATCTCCACTGATTCTTCTCAATTGCAGATCAACCCGGATCCAGAAATCCTCTCTGGAAGATGACAGCTAAAGAAGTCAATAGGAATGATGGATATTTCGCACATATTCATGAGAGATCCCAAAAGATATAGTTCTTTCATTATCACTACCCTTTCATTTGCTAATGTTAAGTAAAAGATGAGTCTCAAATTGGTTCCGAAGATTCTAACTGATTTAAGAAAGCTGACCTTGGCTGGGAGGAATGTCTTCCAAGATAATATCATTTAACTTATATTCTCTTCTTTTAGTTGTGAACTGCCAGAGTGCCCAGTGTTTTTGTTTGTTTTTCCTTCTTTAGAGAAAGCCAATTATCAATAATAACTTATTAAATTTGAAAACAGCATAATCAACTGCAGAGTTTTAAAAAATGTGGCTGCAAGTTCCTGTCTACCTTCAGATACATAAAATAGGCAAATGGTGCTTTGATTTTCAAAGAAGAAGTGCTTGCTCTTAATTAAAAGCCTGTGAAATCCAAGGAGACTTTCAAATTATTTTAAAGACCCCTTGTGTGAAGTTTGCAATACATTTTTGAAATATGCCACTGTCACAGCTGCCCTCTGATGAGGCTTGGGTTCCAATCTGTGCCTCTCCAGCAGTCTGTGCGACCATTGCTGCCAGGTGGCATCAGCTTCCTCACAGCGTCCTCCTCCTGTCTGCCATGAGGGAATAAAGCCGCATCTCCCTGGGAAGCTTCCACTGGTGGCTCAGAAGAAATCTGTCTGCAGAGAAGAGATGGCAAGCGTACTTGGAAATGTGAATTATTGCTGTCATCAGCACATTGCTTCCCCCTCGTATTGAACCTTTGACATTGAAACAGTTTGTTTATATGTCGTTACAATATTTGTAATTTGCTTTGGGCTTGCTGAAATATAGACATTCATAGCTAGTTTTCTGTGGCTTCATGGGAAGCAGAAAATCTTTCTCTGCAAACTTAATGAAAAGGAAATTAGCAAACTGATACTCCAGTAAGTTGCCTTAAAATTTTTGCAATTATCTATTTATTATTTAAGAAAAATATCACCAGAGATAACTATTCTAACTGAGCTGAGGAGAAAATAAAAAATTTTTTTTAAAAAAACATAGCGTACGTCTTTGCTGCTCCAAAGAAAAGTAGACAATTCTTGGTTTAAGGCTAAGCATACCCCCAAAGAAGAAAGAAAGAATCAGAAAGGAAAGGAAAATGCTGAGAGCATCTGTAAACTTGGGCCAGCATCTTTTGTACTTTAGGGACAATTGTGGCAGTTGTGCTGATGAAAGAGAATTTATGGATGTAAGTCATTTGTGCCGATATAGCTCTGGCATATAGCTGTGGGTGCATTTGGTGAATGCAAAATCAGCCATTTGCAAGAAAACGTTTTTCACCTTCAGAAGATCCTCAAAGGTTTTCCATCAACCTTTCACTACTAAGCAATCCATATTTGACTTTTTTCTTCTTAGACTGTTGGGAAGACATTGAGGAGATCCTTGATCAAGTTATAGCCCAACACTGTATGACATTAAGGAAGAAAGTTTCAATCTCTTCAAAAATTATTTCTTAAGCAACTGACTTGCTTATACTATTGTGGTAAGTGATGAGGATTATTTTGGGCTGGTTACTTTTGAAAACTGCAGCCAGGAAAGAGGCTCTGAAAAGTGGAATTTGCTTGCCCTTTGATGAGAGACATCTGCATTTGTGAAGGAAGTCTCCATCTGTGGGGGTGTCTCTCTCCTTGCACCAGGAGGAAGGGGGGATGACCTTATCTCTAGAAACTCTTAATGGGGAAGGCAAGACTTAAGTCTGCATAATAATCTTGCTCTTGTTTACTGTACTTGTCTGGTAACCTCATGTAACTGACCCCCATCCCCCCACCACCAACATCCTCCTTTGTCTTTAGCTGAAGATGATATTTAAGGTGGGGGCTTCAGCCATTTACTTAATCCGATCTGATTCTTATCTAAAGTTATAGGACCGGACCACCCAATAACCAGACTCCACCTGTACTGATACCATTTTAATGACTTTTTTTACATATTCTTTCCTTTGTCTTGTAAAGAGAGAACTCACATACCTATGCCTTAAATTTAGCCCTACCCTCAACCCATGCCTGCAGCTCTTACTGCCCATGGGTCCTATCCCCATGCTATTCTCTAAATAAAAAAGCACTACTCCCAGACCTCGAGAGTCCAAGAAATCTTTCTTTTGACTCCTCAACTCACTGAACCTGCATAAGTAAGGACATATAAAGCAGATTAACTAGATAAAGTTTCTACGTACAAAAGTGTGACTTGAAATCAACTTGCTCTATCGACCACAATATGTGGTCATTAGGGAAATGTTAGTAAAAATAGTTCTTTGGAAGAAAGTTTAAACAGCTACGTTATAAAGTCAATTTTCTTCATCAACATTCCCAAAATAACATTATTTAATTTTTCTTAAATATTTAATTTATTTAACCTGAGGCTATTTCACATGGTGGAGAAAGAAATTTAACATTAGTGCTGGATAATATAGAATAATTAATTATAATTTCCAAGATCATGCTTTGTTTTAGTTTTCAGATTTCTCACATACAATCAATCTCCAACATATGCAGTACTCAACTCATGTAACTGAAGTTTCTCTCCAGGGCTGGGGCTGAAGGGAGGGGCACAAAACTTGATGAGGCAGACACTCTCAGTGTCCTGCAGTGCACTTCAACTTTGTGTCCTAGGTGTCTTACTTGCTCCACCCTAGCCCCACCCCTATTGGTCCCAGTCCCACAGTACTAACAGCCAATCTGCTAAATTCACATTCAAATAGTTGTTATTTTGTCCCACAGCAAGTGTCTAGCCACATTTGCTTCCTAACTCTCCATCCAGGTGAAAGACAATGACAATTGGTGGTTCTTTTCAAACTCTAATTCCAGACTAAGAATTATACAAATACCCTCTATGTTATGTGAACAGAAAATTCATGTAGTTTTACTAAGACAAATTTCTTCCTAATTTTGCGTGGAAAATATCTTGGGTGCAAATTATGATCTCTTCTTGTTTTCCTAATGACTTGGGGAAATATATGGTTTATGTCAAAAACTGAAACTTTGACCACAGGATCAATCATCACTCTTTTCCATCACTGGTTGTGATTGAAACAAATTACAACACCACGGGTTCTTAAAATTCTTTCATTGTTCCATATCTATGCATTACTTTTAATGCTGAAACATACATTTTAGACTTATCTCTACCACTGAATTTCCTCATCCAAGTGACACTTTGTGTTATCTAAATAGTGATGAGTCTGTGAAAAGACAAAATCTTTTGCTGAAACAAAATGCTAAGTAATATTGAGAGTATTTTAAAAGTGACTTAATTCTAAAATATTGTGTTTGATTTTACTAATACATATCAAATTACGGTTTGAAAGTTTATCGGTAATATCACTGTAGGGTCCTAGAAAGGACCTTTAGCAATTGCTTATGTCGTAAGTCAATCAAATCACAAGGCTGAGTCAGAGACATAAACATAAATTATGATTTCTTTGTGTTGTATATTTATTAGTAAAGGATCCCGTGGAGAGAAATGTTTGGAAGTTCGTTCTGAAGCATTTCAAAAAGACTAAATAGCGGAGGAGTGGGCTATTTTCCCTTGGGAAGAATTTAGAATTGCACTTCACAAGAGTAGGTCTTGTCTCTGACTAGTCCCCCCTAGGAAATCACAGGTGGGTTTGGAAGCATTTAACAGTTTTTCCAAATTGTTTTTCCTTTTGTTATGTTAAGGAGATGCAATCACCAACCACCTTGAACCAGACCAAGCCTCACCACAAGAGCTACGCCTCTGACCTTTGCCCTATTTATAATGCTCAGATCTCTCCAGGAGGAACTTAGGCCTTATTACCATAACCTGCAGTGTATGTGGAAGCATGTTTTCCAACTGACTCTGAGCAAGTGAATGCCCATCTCTCCGTTTTGAATATTCATTCCCCATCTGAAATAAATGTGCCTGCTTCCCTCTGTTTAGGGGGCGTCATGACTTTGGAAATGATTCCTCATGGTCTCCTATTTGCTGCAAATATACCTTACTTTGTGAGACAACTACTTCTGGTGGAGAGTCTGATTTAACTCACGGCGGGGAACCCACTTTGCTTTCGATAACAGTCTTGACAACCTGAAGTGAGTGCTTGTCCATCTCTGGTTTCTGGATATATCCGAGTCTCAAACATCTGGCTTTTTCTGCCAAATCCACCTGGCTAACCTTTCCTTTCACCACATTATATTCTTCCTTTGCAGGTTCAGTGAGTGCTGCTAAAATACCAGCACATAGCATTCATTCTGCATTGACTGTGGCTTGAGTGGTTTGACAAAGAGAAATGGCAAGCAATAGGATATATTGGAGTATATGAGGAAGCCATTTGGTGTAAACGTAGCCTGACTTTGTTTTTCCAAAAGGGCCTTACATGGCCATTGAGCACGCATTGTATATCTGCTTTAAACATTTACTATGGCAAGAACAAATGCCCTTAAGATAAAGGTGCAACTTCCCCCCACATTGGCATTTCCTTAAGGATAAGCATCTTTCCTTAGGCTAGGAACTGATTGCTGCACTCACCTTTGACCACCCAGCACACCTGTGACCACCCAGTTTGAGACAACAGACCTGCCACCCTGCTGTGTCCACCCAAGACAGCAGCCTGCCTGCTGTGTCCATCAATCACTGTGCCAACAGAGCAGTCTCGCGACTATTGTAAAAGGGACATTTCAATCATATGTGAAACGTCCTCTTTGGGGGTATATAACCACTCTGTACACCCCACTTCTTTGGTGCCCTTTCTTCCTTCAGGAAGAAAGGCCCCAGGCCATGGTCCTCACATTTTAACTCAGAATAAACTCACCCAAATTTTCTTTTATAGATTGGTTATGGATTATTTTCTTCGACAGGTTAATATAGGCTTAAGGAAATTATCAGAATTACAGCCAGGATCCCAGGCTAGGAAGTGGAGAAAAGAAGCTTCTCCATGCTTACAGGGTTGTCTTAATGCTCCTCACACCTCCCAGATTGGGGGAAGCCAGCTGAAGCACCATCTCCATTCCTGACTCCCAGCCTTTGACTCACGTAGAAGCTTCTGGAAGTCCCGCTAGCAGAAGCAGGAGCTCTCTGGAGACCATGGTGGAGGCCTAAACTGTGGAGGGCACTATCAATCAGAGACATGAACAAGCCCTGATAGCAAATCCAGCAGAAACCTCACCACTTTTTTTTTCTAAAGACCTTTTCAAACCGTTCTCTGGTCACTGAGTAGAAAGCAGTAAATTAGAGCTGCAGGCTCAGAATTTGGAAGGCTCTGGCAAGTGGGACAGGCTGAGTTATTATTTTCTGTAACCCTCTCGCCTGCTCAGGAGTCATGCATAATGGAGAAGGAGGTAAATAAGAATTAAATACCTGAAGTGTCTTTTTTCTTCTGTCTTTTGATTACACCACTGTTTTATTTATGATTCCCCAAAGAGAAGGAAACTTCCCTTATGTGCCATTGCTTTTGTAAATTGTTAAAGAATCACAAAAATGAAATCCTTCACAGCAGGTTTTTCCTCTGTGGCCTCTGTCCTGCTGTACTGACCCCTTTAAAGTGATGGTTCATATGCTTGCTCCCCTCCTCCACAGCCCCCCTACCCCCACCATCTCCAAATAAAACTGGCCTTAATGTCACTGTATCTTATTTACCAAAGGAGATCAAATACCTCTTAAGTCCACACTGAGCTTGGTGTAGTGTTCCCTGGCCCCGTTCAGGTTTTGCATTATATGATATTGTTTTGTGTCTCAGGAGTAATGTTTAAGGCAGACAGTCCACATTCTTTGTTTCTTGTTTGCATGAGAACAGAATAAGCAACTACACAGTGTGAACAATGAATAAAGGAAATGCAAACAGCTCAGGTTGGGTTTGGTTTTAACCACTATTCTCAATAGCTTAGATGGAGGGAAGATGATAAGAAAATCTTTATCTGAATTATCTGTGCAGTCTCTCAAGATTTCACATTTCTTTGCCCAAACAGGATAGAATTTGATATAAGGGCTCGTTAATTCTGAGTCAGTTGGAAGTTTCTAGCATTTGGCTCTTTTCTCTAAACAAAATTTCAGGACTTTTTTTTTTATATCACTGACCCCCACCACCAAGAAATTTAAGAGACTGGGGATTTCATGTTATCTTCCAGCTAGAGGGAATTTCTTTAAATAGAGAGGATTTGGAGTGTGAATAATAGTTTAGATGATGTCAAGGAAGAGACCAACTTGATCCAAGAATGATGAAGCCTTCACGTAATAATTCTTAACAGATTTAAGGGGGAAAAAATGCAGTGGGAAATAAAATTTGCCACAGGCAATATTCTTTTTTGACTCAAGGTTACCAAGTGCTCCAACTTTCTACACTTTGAGATTTTTTGCACACACCACTCCATCAGAGCAGAATAAAGCATGCTTGAGGAAGAAATAAAGCCAAAAATAGAGGACAAGTTGCACTTGGAATGGCATTAAGGGATATTTTATTCATGGGAATGCAACTATAGGAACCCAGAGTCAGAAAAATTGAAAATTTCTCTCACATTTGTTCATTGAATTCCTTTCAAGCTCTGCAGACCGCCTGCCATGAAACCCTGCAGTTTGTTACCCCTCGGTAAGTCTTGGCCCTGTGTGCCCTCATAGTGCATGCACTGTGTTTTTTCATAGTTACTCTTTGTCTTACATTATATATTGCTGTGTATATTACATATGTTTATTACAGAGTACTGTATTACACTGTACATCTATTCATATTATATTCATACAAAAGTGTATACCAAATCATGGTCTGTATGGGCAATTTAAGAGATTTCAAGAGTACTTTTGGCCCCACTCAACTTTCACTTTACACACTGACCCTACAAATTAACCCCCACGCATTATCACTGAAATAATTATGCTGTTTTGATTAAGTTTAGGTGCCTAAGCTGAGGCAAATCACAGCTGCAGTGACTGAAAGCCCCTGTAGGTGCCTCTGTGCAAAGTCTGTCAGAGATATTTGAGGAATCACAGAAAATGGGAGAGATGCCAGAAAAGTGGGAAACAGAAAAATGTAACAATTTTCAAATGGAGGGTAAAGATATATTCCAGAAATTTAAAACTTTAAAACTCATTTGACACTGATCTCCAGCAACGAAAAACAATTTTAGGATATTTAAACAATTTGGAAGCATTTAGGAAACGATTACAATTAGCCAGTGTGATTGCACTAAGAATAATTTATAACAAGCAATTTCATTTTTTTATTATACTATTTACCTGTTTTTTAAGGAAAAGTCATAAAGATAGTATATCTTAATGTGTGATATTCCAATGGAAAAAATAATTTATGAGTTGGCATCAAATTAGAGGGAGCTTTGAGTCAAGTCCTTTACTAATTTGCACTTAGTTCCACCTTTAATATCTTAGGTGAAAAATGTAGAACAGTTATACCTTCTTTGTGGATTACAAAAAGCTAGACAAGAGAGCAAATTCCAACAATTAGTGTTACCAAAAAAATCCTCAGTAAACTGAATTTGAAAAGCAAAGCTAATAAAACTTCATTTAATATGTAGAAATGTAAAGCTTGTCACTATGGTGCAAAATTTTAACTTTGCATGAACAAAATTAAGCAGATCTACGTTTGTTTCTTTTTAAAGATTGGCACCTGAGCTAACATCTGTTGCCAATCTTCTTTTTCCTTCTTCTTCTCCCCCGAAGCCCCCAGTACCTAGTTGTATATTCTAGTTGTAGGTCCTTCTGGTTGTGCTATGTGGGACACCACCTCAGCATGGCTTGATGAGCAATGCTAGGTCTGGGCCCAGGATCCGAATCAGCAAAACCTTGTGCTGCTGAAGTGGAGCATGAAACTTAACCTCTTGGCCCCAGGCTGGCCCGGGCAGATGTGTCTTAAACACAGATCTTGTGGAAGGAACTGAACTTTTTGTTGATTGAAAGTGTAACATGAGTCCAAATCATGTGATGTATCCACTAAGAAAGCAACTGTAATCTTTGGTTACATTTCCATTCTCGAAGAAAAAGGGGAGGTTATCTTCCCACTGAGCTCCATCCTAGTTGACCACACATGGAATATTATATCGACTTCGAGGGAAAATATCTGAAGTCTAATCCATCTTCAACATGACAGCCTTTCAAATATTTGAAGACAGCTTTTAAGCTGCATTCTCGAAGCTAAGTATTCCTCTTCTTAGTAGAACAAGGTGTTTTGTCACTAGGACAATTTCTTGTTAATAACACTGTGCCCTATACATTTGTCAACAACTCTTTGTAAATGCGTCACACAGGACCAGATGGGATGTTCCAGATGTAGAATCACTAGCATGGAAGAGTGTAGGACCCTCACACCCTGTGGGAATTATTCTTATATTAAAGTCTAAGATTACAGTGAAGCTACATCATACATGCATTTCACTTACCCTGATACTACTACACTTTCAGCAAAAATAAATAAAAAAGGATACTGCCCACCCAGCAAACATACACTCTCGAGTCAACCTGAGATGAGAAATGTGAATCTGGACACTCATGGGACATAAATTTAGTACTTCTTACAGTAAGGGCTAAGTGCAATTCAAGTAAAGATGTGGGACTTTTTTTTGTTTGTTTAGCCTCTCCCCTAAATACATTGCTGTTCTTTATGGGAAATTTTAGAGGTTCAAGGTATCTTTGACTCAATGAGAATTTTGTCTTTTTTGTGATTTGATAACCACATAAGATGCAACTCTTCCATTTATCTTTTTTTCCTTGGCAGTCACATCACATTTTTGAACATATAGGCATTTTTTTTTTTTTTTTTTTTAAAGATTTTATTTTTTCCTTTTTCTCCCCAAAGCCCCCCGGTACATAGTTGTGTATTCTTCGTTGTGGGTTCTTCTAGTTGTGGCATGTGGGATGCTGCCTCAGCGTGGTCTGACGAGCAGTGCCATGTCCGCACCCAGGATTCGAACCAACGAAACACTGGGCTGCCTGCAGCAGAGCGCGCGAACTTAACCACTCGGCCACGGGGCCAGCTCCCATATAGGCATTTTTTAACATCACTAAATACTTGGTAAATCGATTCTACTCTCTTATACTTTTAGAGTTGTTCTATTTTATTTTGTTTGAACATAAGTGTAAGATTTTATGTTTATTCCTATTACATTTCTTCCTGTTATATCTGACTCATCTTTCCAGATGATTGCTTTTATGGGTCAAATCACTATTATTCACAGCCTTGTGTCATCTAGTTTCCATGATAACCCGAGACCTGACTCCTCCCTCTTGGTCACCATTGCTGATTCATTCATTCAGACCATACGTCACTGATTCTAAAATGCACATTTTGTTCACATATTTACATATTTGAAATTATGTCTTAAAATCAGTGGGATCTTCAAGAGAATAAGATGGCAAGCCACAGTCTGTGAGAAGTCATTTGCAAAAACACATCTGATAAAGGACTGTTATCCAAAATATACAAAGAACTCTTAAAAGTCAATAATAAGAAGATGAATAATCTGATTTAAAAATGAGCCAAAAACATTAACAGACATCTCACCAAAGAAGATTCATATGGCAAGTGAGGATATGAAAATATGTTCAACATTATTTGTCATCAGGGAACTGAAAGTTGAAACAATGAAATACCATTACAAACCTGTTAGAGTGGCCAAAATCCAGAATACTGACAACACCAAATGCTGACAAGGACATGAAGCAACAGGAACTCTCTCCATTGCTGGTGGGAATGCAAAATGGTACAGCTACTTTGAAAAACAGTTTGGTGGTTTCTTACAAAACTAAACATACTAAACTAAACTTACCATACAATCCAGTAATCAGTCTCCTTGGTATTTCTCCAAAGGAGTTGAAAACTTATATCCACACAAAAACTTGCACACAGATTTTTATAGCAGCTTTATTCATAACTGCCAAAACTTAGCAGCAACCAAGATGCCCATCAGTAGGTGACTGGATAAACTGTGGTACATCCAGACAAAGGAATATTAGTCAATAATGAAAAGAAATGAGCTATCAAGCCATGAAAAGCCATGGAGCAAACTTAAATGCATATTGCTAAGTGAAAGAAGCTAATTTGAAAAGGCTCCCTCCTGTGTGAATCAAACTGTATCATTTCGGAAAAGGCAAAACTACAGAGACAGGAAAAAGATTAGTGGTTGGCAGGAGTTTGGGGGTAGGGAAAGATGAATAGGTAGAACACAGAGGATTTTTAGGGCAGTGAAAGTTTTCTGTATGATACTACAATGGTGAATACATGTCATTGGACATTTGTCCAAACCTGTAGACTGTACAACACGAAAAGTGAACCATAATGTAACCTGTGGACTTTGGGTGATAATGATGTCAATGTAGGTTTATTGATGGCAACAAATGTACCCCTCTGAGGCAGATATTTATAGTGGGGGAGGTTTTGCATGTGTAGGGGCTGGGAGTATATGAGAACTCTGTAATTTCCACTCAATTTTGCTGTGAACCTAAAAATTTTCTAAAATATAAGTTTACTAATTTTCAAAAATCAGTGGGATCTTAAAATCCCTGTTGGTCAGGGCAGCCATGGCATAGTGGTCATTCCCTTGGATACACAAACGTAGTCACTGCCGCTCATGTTGTCAGCACTTCAAATGGGTTACGTGCACTGTTGGGACTTTTCATATGTACTTTAAAATATCTTCAGTAAGATTCCACTATGATTCAACTTTGAAACAAAAAGTTCTTACGATGTGAACAGCACAGACACAGAGCAGTGGAGTGCACACTTGATGTTAATGCAGCAAATAATTACCATGGGAGCAATGACCAAAATTCTATATTTTCTTGAGAATACAGGACATGGGAAAGGATGGTCAGCACAAGTGTATGAAGCCACGCTACATTTTATTCCTGAGATAAGCACAAAAGGATTATCACATGGCAAATAATGTATGTAAGAAAAATTTTTAAACCCCTGAGAATAGATCAAAGAAATTTTATGCGGTGAGAAAAAGCTGTTGTGACAGTGTCATGTGACTTAAATGATAAAAATACAAAACAAAGTCTAGTCAACAGGAAATGCTGAAAAAGACTGAGTATTCTTTAATTCAGAATTGTACTGTCAGTGCTAAAGATGCTGCTAAAGAGACCTGGGAGCATCAATAAGTCTAAAATCCCTTTTAGGAAGTGTGAAATAAAATTTCTAAGTGGTTAGAAAGCAGCATAATCGTTTAAGAGGCAGCACTTTATTCTTACTAGTATATAAAATAATGGTGAATCTTATCATCAATAGTGTCTGAAGTCAAAGAAATGTGATTTTACCCACTTATAGACTTAATCCATATATTCATTGATGATAAAATTTCCATGGTCCTTTAGAAAAATTGTAGAGTGAACTTGGCTAGTGAGTATTTTCCCTTGATAGATGTGAGGGTAAGACAAGTACACATGCAACATCCACACTGGACAATAAAGAGCCTTGTGCGTGGTTGTTAACAGGCAAATACAATCAACGGAGTCGGTCTAATCAGAGAGCAATTCAATGAAGGAAACTTGATGTATCTGGATCAGATGGAGCACAACTTCTCTCAAACATAATGTTTTGGTGAAACTTGCATACTGAAGTCTGCACACTTTGAAAGATTTGATCAGCTAAAAGAGACAATAATCCTGATCTGGTAGACTTGAATTTTTTTTATTGAAGTAGCATTGGTTTATAACATTATATAAAATTTCAGGTGTACATTGTTATGTTTTGATATCTGTGCAGACTACATCATGTTCACCACCCAAAGGCTAATTACCATCCATCGCCACACACATGTGCCCAGTCACCCCTTTCACCCTCCTCCCTCCTCCCTTCCCCTCTGGTAACCACCAATCTACTATGTGTATGCGTTTGTTTGTTGTTTTTATATTCTATTTATGAGTGAGATCATACAGTATTTGACTTTCTCCCCCCGACTCATTTCGCTTAGCAAAATACCCTCAAGGTCAATCTGTGTTGTCACAAATGGCAGGATTTCATCTTTTTCATGGCTTAGCAGTTTTCCATTGTGTATATATACCACATCTTCTTTACCCTTTCATCCCTTGATGGGCACCTAGGTTGTTTCCAAGTCTTGGCTATTGTCAATAAGGCTGCAACGAACACGGGGATGCATAAATCTTTATGCATTCATGTTCTCATGTTCTTCAGATAAATACCCAGCAGTGGAATAGCTGGATCATATGGTAGCTCTATTCTTAATTTTTTGAGCAATCTCCATACTGTTTTCCATAGTGGCTGCACCAGTTTACATTCCCGCCAGCAGCATATGAGAGCTTCTTTTTCTTCACTTGCTCTCCAACACTTATTACTTTTTATCTTATTAATTATAGCTATTCTGATGGATGTGAGGTGATATCTCATTGTAGTTTTGATTTTCATTTCCTTAATAATTAGTGACGTTGAACATCTTTTCATGTGCCTGTTTGCCATCTGTATATCTTCTTTGGCAAAATGTTCAGATCTTTTGCCCATTTTTTTATTTTTAAAGATTTTATTTTTCCTTTTTCTCCCCAAAGCCCCCTAGTACGTAGTTTGTGTATTCTCAGCTGTGGGTCCTTTTAGTTGTGGCATGTGGGATGCTGCCTCAGCATGGCTTGATGAGCGGTGCCGTGTCCATGCCCAGGATTCGAACCAGTGAAACCCTGGGCCGCTGCAGCAGAGTGCGCGAACTTAACCACTCAGCCACGGGGCCAGTCCAATGCCCATTTTTTAACCGGGTTATTTGTTTCTTTGTTGTTGATATATATGAGCTCTTGTATATTTTGGATATTAATCCCTTATCAGATATATAGTTTGTAAATATCTTCTCCCAATTGTTAGGTTGTCTTTTCATTTTGTTGATGGTTTCCTTTGCTGTGCAGAAGCTTTTCCATTTGAAGTAGTCCCATTTGTTTGTTTTTTCTATTGTTTCCCTTGCCTGGTCAGACATGGTATTTGAAAATATGCTGCTAAGACTGATGTTGAAGAGTGTACTGCCTATGTTTTCTCCTAGAAGTTTTATGGTTTCAGATCTTACATTCAAATCTTTAATCCATTCTGAGTTGATTTTTGTGTATGGTGTAATATAATAGTCTACTTTCATTCTTTTGCATGTGGCTGCCCAGTTTTCCCAACACCATTTATTGAAGAGACTTTCCTTTTACATTGTATATTCCTGGCTCCCTTGTCAAAAATTAGCTATCCATAGATGAGTGGGTTTATTTCTGGGCTCTCAATTCTGTTCCATTGATCTGTGTGCCCATTTTTGTGCCTGTGTTTTGTGTGATTTGTGTGGCTGTTTTGATTTCTATGACTTTGTAGTATATTTTGAAATCAGGGAGTGTGATCCTTCCAGCTTTCTTCTTTTTTCTCCAGATTCCCTTGGCTCTTCAGGGTCTTTTGTCGTTCCATATACGTTTTGGGATTCTTTGTTCTATTTCTTGAAAAATGTTGTTGGAACTTTGGTAGAGATTGCACTAAATCTGTAGATTGCTTGAGGAAGAATGGACATTTTAACGATGTTAATTCTTCCAATCCAAGAGCACAGAATATCTTTCCATTTCTTTGCATCTTCTTCAATTTCTTTCAATAATGTTTTATAGTTTACAATGTATAGATCTTTCACCTCTTTGGTTAAATTTATTTCTAGGTATTTTATTCTTTTTGTTGCAATTGTAAATGGGATTGCATTCTTAATTTCTCTTTCCTCTACTTCATTGTTAGTGTATAGAAATGCAACTGATTTTTGTATGTTGATTTTGTATCTGCAATTTGACTGTATTCATTTATTATTACTAAAAGCTTTTCAGTGGATTCTGTAGGGTTTTCTATATATAAAGTCATGTCATCTGCAAATAGTGACAGTTTCACTTCTTCCTTTCCAATTTGGATCCCTTTTATTTCTTTTTCTTGTCTAATTTCTCTGGCTAGGACTTCCAATACTATGTTAAATAAGAGTGGTGAAAGTGGGCATCCTTGTCTGATTCCTGTTCTTAGAGGGATAGCTTTCGGTTTTTCTCCATTGAGTATGATATTAGCTGTGAGTTTGTCATATATGACCTTTATTATGTTGAGGTACTTTCCTTGTATACCCATTTTATTCCATTTTTATCGCAAATGGATGTTGGATCTTATCAAATGCTCTCACTGCATCTATTGAGATGATCATGTGATTTTTATCCTTTATTTTGTTAATGTGGTGTATCACATTGATTGATTTGCAGATGTTAACCATCCCTGCATCCCTGGTATAAATTCCACTTTGTCATGGTCTGACAGATTGTTGTAAAGTATTGCCTCCAAGCTGGCTCTTCAGTTGTCCTTTTACCAGGTCTTTCTAGCTGTCAGGCCAGCAGCTGCTAGGTGGTGTAGACTATGATAGGTCCAGTGGATCCCATGGTCATGGGCCCACTTCCTTCACTTCCTTTTCTGTAAAGTGGGTCCCTCATCTGATGCAATATTATGTAGGATTCAGTGCCAGTTGATCATATTGGTCCTGGAGGAAAGGCAAACTCATAGCTAGATATAAGCCTGTTTTTGTCAGAATGAATTGCTGGCCCTTCCAATGTGGAAAAGTTCCAATGTAAGACTCTGCAAACATTTTTTCCCATCGCAGTGCCTTCTGACTGGGTTACACACCCATACTTAACTAGTCATCATGGCCCAGATGATGGAATTGGCTGACTGACTTAAGCCAATTATATTCTACTCAAATCACAGTGGTAAGAATGGAGAGAGGAGTTCACCCGCCAAAATTTAGCATTATTAGGAAGAAGAAAATGGATGCCAGGCAGCCAAAAATGACAAAGAAAGATAGGTAGATAGATAGATAGATAGGTAGACAGACAGAGATAGATAGATAGATAAAGATTAGATTAACTGGTTCCTTCTCTTACAGTCCGAAAAGTTTTCTGTTTTGGATGGAATAATGTAGAGCTGGAATTCCACTGATGAAGAATAGATCTGTACTAACGCATTCACTACCAAAAAAGAGCTGCTTATAGATAAAAATTGGAGTGGAAAAACCATAGAGGAAAAAATCAAAATCATAGAGGAAAAAATTTCCCAGCTTTGGCAAATTTATTTATCTGAGATTCAAGTCCACAAATAATTGTAAGCATAAGGTATGAATCACATGCTATTGGGAATACAAGTGTGAATAAAATACAATCCGGCTCACAAAAAAATAAAAACAAACCCCTAAAATTCAATGGAGATCATTGGAATTTCAGAAAAGGATTATGTGCAATGTCATAGAAACAAGCAAAAGTTTCTGCCCTACTCTCTTAAAATTCTACTCATTTTCTAAAGATCCTAGAGTGTCAGCACCGTATTCTTCCTTTGTTTTCACCAAATTGAATGTTAGATGTTGGTAGATCTTGACTAATGTTGCTATTAGCTTGTTGATGACAATTGCTTATTAAAATTAAGTGACATGCTTACCAGAAAAATATTTGGGGGGAAAAATTCCTTCAGGGGTAACGGGACAGGAAGAGAAAAAATTATAGTCTGGTTTCCAAGATGAATAAAGACTTGAGGTAGGTGAAGTCAAAAAATTGTAGGCTAGGGGTTTTCCTGGCCCTCCTCTGAGCTCACCAACTCCTAGAATCTTTGTTTCCGACCTTCACACTACATCCACGAGGTCAGGTAGTAATTACCAGCAAGCTCTACATGACTTCCAGTGGTTTTTAAATCATCTACTTAAAAAAATACATTGTGGACAGCTGCTCAAAATGGCAAAATAAGCTAGATAAAATATAGCAAAACATTTTCTATTAGACAATTTTCAAACAAATAAACAAACAAAAAATACCCCAGGTAACAGATATGAAGAAGGAACTCAGAGTCAGAGGCTGAAGGGTTGCAGAAGGTGAAAGATTTACAGAAGTATCATAAGCAATGACAAATAAAAATGGCAAGCAATAGGATATATTGGAGTATATGAGGAAGCCATTTGGTATAAACCTAATTCGGCCTGACTTCTTTTTTTTTCCTCCAAAAGGGCCTGACTGGCTATTGAGCACGCATTG